>NW_009258613.1:3457896-3521057 GCF_000687185.1 Egretta garzetta
GCAAACAAAGTTGAGAAGAAAAAGATTTAAAAATAAAAAAACCCCAACAAACCAACAACATATGCTTCATTATGACACATTCACTGCAGGCATTTTGACTACCTTCCTACACTAGCAAGCTGATTTATCAAGGCCCTGAAACACTTACTTAGCTCCATCTGCACGCAGGAAAGCCCAGAAGCATACTGGTAAGTCACATTGACTTCAGCTTGAAAATCAGCCCTGTTAAACTGAGGTATTGCTAGTGAGGATATGCTAAACCTGTATTCCTTTGCTCTTCTGAACAGTAGTGCTTACTGGGATAAATCAGTAGAATTGTATAAAATTGTTTTAGTTGGCCAACTACTTCCATTGTCCCAAATGTTTGTACTCTGTAACCCTGTGCTCTTCACTTATTTGAAGTCAAGAGGTTTGGGTTTTCTGAGTCCTTATTGCCTGTTACCTTATTGCCTTTCTTCCTATCACTATTTTTTTTAAGTTAATTATCTCATTTTCCTTTTGAAGATGCTGTGGTATATTTTCCACACCTTTATTTTTTTTTCTGTTTGCCGTTTCCTGAATTAAGGTGAAATCTAATGCTTGTTCTCCCCCTTCCCATTTTTTCCCTTGTTCTTGTCTTCCGCATGATTTTAGGAGAGCATGTGTTACTCTGGATTTATTTAAACTTAACTTTTTTTTTCCTTTAAGATAATAAGTCAAGGGTATTTTATTGGCTCAAGGATCTAAAAACTGAAGAAGAAAAGTAATGTTAAATTCACGGCATACCTTACATCTAAGAATAAATGGCATTAGGAAAGCTGTTCATTTTCTCTACAAAAGATTCTGGGAAACTGCTGCAGTTATGTTGCTCATCTGTTGCATTTTCCTGCAATAAGTGTAGGTGTAAGAGAGTAAAGTGGAGCAGTGGGTTTTTTAGGTGTAAGGCTTAACCTGATGTTCAGCAAAGGATTAGGAAAAACCAGGTCTTTTTTTTAGGTTGTATGTAAGGGCCTTCTCAGGATGTCTACAACTTTTGTGGAGTGAACATATGCCTCCAGCAATTAATTCTTAAGGTTTAGTGGGAGAATATGGATATGGGATTGAGGGAGCTAGGAAGAGGTGCTACCTGTCATGCTCTTTTCCTGAAAGTCTTGGTCACAATGAAAACTTTTAGATGAACAGCAATCCATCAGAAGTGTCCTTCATTGCAGCAGGACCAAGGGGAATGGACTGCTTTCCACAAACCAGAAAAGGTCTTCCAATAAAAGCTGGCCTTTTCACAGTACTAGAGCAAGTTTGTTGAAAGCTTGATGGCCACAAGGAATTCAGATTCAAGCAAAACAATGGTGTGCTTTGCAAAATAAATAACATTGAATGCTATATATTTGTACACATGCTTGCTGAAGAAAAACTGCCCCTTATTTTCTGGCTTAAAGCCTGTATTTCCTCTGCAATGACAAATATCCTTCCTGCAAGCCATCTTCTATCAAGTGCATCTAGAGCCAAGTTTTGACACACTGCATAACACCAAGGCTCAACTCAGTTGATGAATAGCCATTGATCATTTAGTCCTTTCAGCAAAATTTTGGAAAACACGAATATGACTTTGAGTTGAAATGAGACAGAGGAGGGAATTGATAAAGCCACGCTACAGAACTGCTGGAAGTTGTGATTACTCCAGCATCCTTCATTTGTACTTCTTCTTAGCAAACCAAATTTGCACACACCTAATTAACATGTAAATGTTTGAAACTCCCCTAGAGAAAAATCTCTACCACAAGGTCAGCAGCTTGATAAACCTTTGGCTCTTCTAATCTTTTCATTACAAAGAACGGTATCCCTAATTGTCACCAAGTCAAGATCAATGAACGAATGTTTGCTAACAAGATTGCTTAATTTTGTTTAAATTGTGGGGGCAGGGACAAAGAGCAAATACTTTCTGGATGAATTATTCTCTTTTCTTCTTTTGCTTTCATGATATCTAAGGCTATTGATCCTACATTGTTCCCTGTATAGCCAGTGAAAGATTGCACTACAAAAATCAATCCTTTAAATCTCAGAAGACCCCGGCGAGGTCAGCTTCTCTCACTTTTCTCTAAAACCTGCTAAATGACTTGGCATGTGTCCTGAGGATACTGCTATGATGCAGCAGCTCTTGGGCTTTCCAGTTGTATACCTTATCCACAAAATTTCTTTCAACATTCAGATACATGTAAAAATGTTTCTGGACTGTGTCTCTGATGTTGCTACTCTGACTATGCTTTTCTGAAGTGTAATCTAAAAAAAGCCCATCAAAAAACCATCAGTGCACCTTCAGGTTTTTTTTCAATCGTGACTAATTAAAACGTCGTAATACAGGGCATAGATGCAGTCATAATCCTCAGGGAGTAGAAACCTTGATTGCACCAGGAAAAGTCAGGGTGCAGCAAACCCAACCTATTTGATTTATTCAAGGTAAATGAAATTAGCTCCTCACAAAGATGCTAGTTCATGCACAGATATTTGCTTAAATCCCAAAGCAGAGATCAGCAGAATAGATCCCACATAAATATAAGTCTTTAATCCTCTCCAATCCTAAAAATGGTAACATTTGAAATCTTTGTGCTCAGATTGTGCTTAGCTGGGGGAAAAGAATCTAAAAACTATGGCACAGACTTTTGAGGTGTGGGGGGAAATCTCTTTCAAACACTACGTCAGAAAAATTACCAAGTGTCCAGGTATTTCTGAGTGCACTAGATATTATCAATATACATAGACCCCTTTACCTCTGGGGACTAAATACTGCTTTATTTTTTTATGAATAAACAGTGTAGGTATCTTGGCCTTCTCTATCACTGCAGTGGGAAATGCTAATATTCTTACTGATTTTTATTCATATAGTAGGAGTCTTAAGGTTCAGCTTCATCAATTTATTTTAGCCCATGCTTTTTGCGTTAGACCTGTTTCTTTACTGACTTCTAATGCATGCAGCCCCTTAGAAGAAAGACAACTGTTGAAGTCGAAGTAGGTCAGTGCAGAGTTTTGTCTATGCCAAGGTGCTGAGCTTTCTTTTCCCTTTAGAAATAACCTCACTGAAGGACCAGAAATGGTGTTAGACCTTCTAAGAGTCCTTCTCTTCACCTGCAAGCCGCTGCTCTTAATGGCATTCCTACACAGTGCAGGGACTGCAGAAATTGGAAATGTTTGCCCATCCCTCTCACTGAGAATCTCATTCACCCATGACAATAAAATCTAGAGAGTTATATGAAGAAGAAAAAAACCCATTCATAGTAAAATTTGAAGGAGGAGCTTTAGCTGAACATGAGTTACATTTCAGAATGCACTGAATGGTTTATTTAGACAATATACCTATATTTAATGAGTAGAATCTCTATATACAAGTTGTAACTTTTTTGGAGTCTAGATGACTTAAATAATGACCAAACGCTAGCAGAAGGGAGTT
This sequence comes from Egretta garzetta, assembly GCF_000687185.1. Lineage (NCBI taxonomy): Eukaryota > Metazoa > Chordata > Aves > Pelecaniformes > Ardeidae > Egretta > Egretta garzetta. Next base: position 3,461,318 of record NW_009258613.1, read on the forward strand.
GCAATTTTTTTGGTTATATTGTCAAGCCTACTAAATATTTCTTGCTTCACTACAAGACCTGAGGAAATATATGTTATATAAGTACTCCATAGGTAAATTTATTTAAGCGCATTTGGGTGTTGAACAACTAGGTTTGAGGAGACAGAAGGTGTACTTCTAAAGGATTGTTTCCAAATGCACATATTATAATAATACTTAGGCATAATTGTAAAAAAATCATAAAAATACATTGCCACTTACCACTGTACAACACCACTGACATAGACACCAGCAGAATTGCAATCATTTTTTGTTTAATCCAAAGACAAGAAAAAGTCACACAGCAGACGGGTGTGCCTGTTAAGTAAAATATTAGGCAGAATGTTATCTCTGAAATCGGGGAGTGGGAAGACATCAGCTTAGAAAATCATTCTTCTTGTAGCCTGGCCATATTTCTGCTTGATGCCATTCAGGTTTTATCCTTATCATAGTAAATGCACATATTACAGCAATGATGAGCCTTATGTATCCTTCAAATTTTATCAATATGTCTTCTATAAACGTATAAAATCATAGAATCATAGCATGTTTTGGGTTGGAAGAGACCCCTAGAGGCCATCTAGTCCAACCCACCTGCAATGAGCAGGGACACTGCTAACTAGCTCAGGTTGCTCAGAGCCCTGTCCAACCTGGTCTTGAATGTTTCCAGGGATGGGGCCTCCACTACCTCTCTGGGCAACCCATTCCAGTGTTTCACTATCCTCATTGGAAAGAATTTCTTCCTTATATCCAGTCTAAGCCTACCCTGCTTCAGTTTAAAACCATTACCTCTTGTCCTGTCACAGCTGTCCCTACTAAAAAGATTTTCCCTATCTTTCCTATAGGTCCCCTTTAGGTACTGAAAGGCCGCAATCAGGTCTCCCCGCAGCCTTCTCTTCTCCAGGCTGAACAAGCCCAACTCTCTCAGCCTGTCCTCATAGGAGAGGTGCTCCAGCCTTTGGATCATTTTTGTAGCCCTCCTCTGGACCTGCTCCAACACTTCCATGTCCTTCTTGTGCTGAGGGCTCCAGAGCTGGATACAGTACTCGGGGTAACTAACAATATTCGTTTTGGTATTGCTTTAGATGAGTCAACAGGGTCTGCCAAAGTGCCATAGACAGGGAAAGTTCGTTTAGCAATAAAATTATGTACTTGAAGTTTCTTTTCTTTTGTGAACAGTTTTCACATCTTCCTTGATCTAACACGGTGTTTAAACAATTCTACACGTTATATTCAGTGCAGATATTGTGAAACACTGTAAACTCAGAGACATTCTGGGATTACTTCTATTGAACCCAGTTAATCTGCAATCCATTATATTAGTTTGCTTCACATCACAAAAATCTCTCCCACTTCGTAATGAGACATTTACTCTAATCTGTGTTGAGACTGATCTAATGTATCATACATTTTCCTAATGATAAACACTACGTTGTTTGGAGATCTTCAAGTTCTGGGTGTGCTTGTCCTTACAGAAATATGTGATAACAATTATTCTGAAGCTGAAAGCCTTGCACTAGTATCATTAAATGACAGGCAATAGATTGATTTTGAACTACAGTCACAGCTTACCCTAAATTTAGTATGATTTTCTAAGTAAGTCAGGCATGGAGTTTTTTACAGCCAAATTAATGGACATTTATTTATCAGTTTTCAAATATGTATCAACTTTTGATTATCTGTTCCCCTAAGGTAAAATATTGCATTCATTTCTATTAAAAAATCTTATAATATTTCATCAGGAAGTGAGGTTATAAATCTAACAGCTTTAAATATTTATAGTTTAGTATCCTAAATTGCTTACCTACACTTTAGTCTACAACTCCACAGTCCCAAATAGCTTATTCTACATTGTTTTCTTCCTGATTCCTGTATTAGAGAGTATATCTAGAAAGGCTTACCTTGACGGATATTATTCGAAAGCAGTTGGATGGAGGACAAATGGATTTCAACAAAGTCAGTACTAAGTTATTTATACCCACTTGGATATACCCATGTGATCACTTCCTTTATCAAACCCACTTCAACATTTATTAATTAATTCTGCCACAAGATTCCTTAGTCATCATGTCCACAGTGTATCTTAGTAATATAGCTCCAGCCATGTAAAGGATCTATACTCTGTTCTGCAGGTGCATTCACCGTATAGTAACTTTCCCTAATACTCTTGGCTGTAATTAAATAACAATCATCTCATTGTTATTAATCACTCACAAAATCTGTGGGGCATGTCAATATGGCTTTAATAGCTTAGCAAGAGGTAGTGTTCAGTGATGAAAGATGAGTGAAAATTTATACAGCTTTAAACACTGGCATTCCTCAGGGTCGAAAAGTCTGCTCTCGTCTATCCACAGTGGCTCTGATCCAAAGCTGAGTGAAATCCAGAGGAAGGTTGCGTCAATGAGCTTTGGGAAGGGTTCTCCTCATTGGGAAGGTGGGCTTTCTGCCAGCTTCAGACACAGCTAGCCTTCAAAGATGCCATCAACAAAGGCAAACTGTCCACTGAGCTTCAGCATGGAGAAGTTAGTTAGAATTCCGACAAATTTGGAATTGTAAAAATACTTATATGAACAAAAGGTTTGGCTCCCGCGAAGTAGGCCCTGTGAACCACGTTAGCCCTGTGAATGACATGGGCCCTGTGAACTACATTGTCTTCAGAGAGGCCTTTGACGTCGTTTCTTGTAAGATCCTCACAGAGAAACTGTTGATATATGGTCCAGATGACCCCAGTGAGGTGGGGCACAAAGCCTGGTTGGGAGACCAGTGACTAGCAGTTTACCCCGGCAGTCAATACTGCATCTAGTCTTGATTAACATCTTCATTAATGATCTGGATGCTGGGGCAGAGTGTACCCTCAGCAAGTTTGCAGATGACACTAAACTGGGAGGAGTGCTGGACACATCAGATGGTTGTGCTGCCATCCAGAGGGAACTTGAAAGGCTAGAGAAATGGGCCAACAGGAACTTCATGAAGATCAACAAGAAGTGCAAAGTCCTGAACCTGGGGAGGTACAACCCCATGCACTAATATATGCTGGTGGCCACCCATCTGGAAAGCAGCTTGGCAGAAAAGGACCTGGGGTCCTGGTGGACAGCAAATTGAACTTGAGTAAGCAGTGTGCCCTTGCAGCAAAGAAGGCTAAGGGTAACCTCGGCTGCATTAGGCAAAGTATTGCCAGGTGATCGAGGGAGCAGATCCTTCCCTTCCACTCAGCACTGCTGGGGCCACACCTGGAGAACTGTGCCCAGTTTGGGGCTCCTCAGTGTGAGACAGACATGGACAAACTTAAGACAGTGTAAAGAAGGGCCACAAAGATGATTAGATGACTAGAGCATCTCTCATATGAGGGTCTGAGAGAGCTGGGACTGTTCGACCTAGAGAAGCCTCAGGGGGAATCTCATCGATGCCTCTAAGTACCTGAAGGGAGGGTGCAAAGAGAACAGAGCCAGGCTCTTGTCAATGGTGTCCAGTGACATGACAAGAGGCAGTGGGCACAAACTGACATGCAGGAGGCTCCCTCGGAGCATCAGAAAATGCTTTTTTACTGTGACAGCAACCAAGCACTGGCACAGGTTGCCCAGAGAGGTTGTGAAATCTCCCTCCTGCTCTCCTCCTTTGGAGATATTCCAAAGCCATTTGGACATGGTCCTGGGCAATTGGCTTAAGGTGTCCCTGCTTGGGCAGGGTGGTGGACCAGATGGCCTCCTGAGGTCCCTTCCAACCATTCTGTGATTCTGTGATTCCATGATTCTGTATTCATTCAGTACTGACAAGTTTCCAGGAAAAGGACAGGGTCAAGTCATACCATTTTTGTGACCAGCCCTATCAAGGAATTTTACAGAAGAGTGAAACATGGCAGAAATTATGCCTTATTGATATGAAAATTCATTTTCATGTGAGTTTTGGTGCTTCCAGTTGGAGTCTCCAGTGATTGCCCAAAGAACATTTTTACTGCCTTAACAAACATTTTCAGACAAATCAGAGCGGGGTTGGCTGGATATAATAATAAATGAGTCCTCTGAGATATTGATTTGCCCGTATTCCACCATCATTTCTGTACTTCTGCCAAGCATGCACAGAGGCTTTACAGGACTGAAACACCTGGAATATGGAAAAAATTTTTTTTTTTTTTGAGAGCAGCCAATGTGTTCACTTTCTTCACGGAGCCTTGCTTTTTCATTCTTTCTCTTGTTTTGTAGTTTTTCTCATTAATTTTCATTATTCTCCTGGGAAAGCCAAACAGTAAACAACTGTGACAAGAAGGCTGTCATTCAGGACAGGTATGATTAATCCTTTTTCAGCTTCTTTCACAAGACAGCCATAACCACGTGATACCTTCTAATTCTCTCCCCATGAACACTCTCGGGCAATAGCTCTCAGCCCTTTCCAAGACCTTGGAGTGGAGACGTGACCGACCCCCCACGCCAGACACAGCTCAGGCACACCCTATCGCACTACGGATGGGTCAGCATTCTTTCCAAGGACTTGTATTTCTGCAGGAAAAACACAGAATGATTTCTTATTAACACAGAATTGTCCTTTAGTGTGGAGATCAGTGGTACAACTCTGAGCTGATTAAATTCTTTAAAATAGTTATAAAAAAAATCTTTTAAAAGGGAAGACTTTTAATTTTTTTTTCTGTTGATAGTGTCTTTTTATTCAAACCTAAAAAAACCAGAAAGTCAAATTGACTTTAATAATTGTTTTCTCCCATATGTTTTTGTTTTCATGTCCTCCTTCCTGAGTTCTCAGAAAACTTAATGATAAAAATGTAAGAAAAAATAGATATTTTTTTTTTTTTAAATCAGGTCTTCAGGCTTTAAGATGTTTTTGTGAGATTTAAAAGCAACAGTCGCACAAAGGTGTAATTCACCCCGGTCCTCACAGCAGAGTTGATCCTGCCTTGGATGAGGACAGTTGCTGCGGAGAGAGGTATCTCCACAACATTGCAGTACTATGGCCATCTTAATACTCCTGATTTAGACATTCACTGTATCTACATTTCTATTTCTTCCCCTGGTCTAACTTTCAATATTAACTGTAACTGGTACTACTCCAGTCTATCCTGCTTTTTGATATCAGAAATGTTTCTGCCATGCTATTGGGCACAACAATGAGGAGGAAGCTGAGGAACAAAGAAGAACCCGATGAACTTCAACATGGGCAAGTCTTGGGTGCTGCACCTGGGGAGGTTGAACCCCATGCACCAGTACAGGCTGGGGGATGATCTGCTGGAAAGCAGCTCTGCCGAGAGGGACCTGGGAGTCCTGGTGGACGACAAACTGACTGTGAGCCAGCAGTGTGCCCTTGTTGCCAAGAAGGCCAATGGTATCCCGGGGTGCATTAAGAGGAGTGTGGCCAGCAGGGCGAGGGAGGTTATCCTCCCCCTCTACTCTGCCCTGATGAGACCCCACCTGGAGTACTGTGTCCAGATCTGGGCTCCCCAGTTCAAGAAGGATGAGGAACTCCTAGAGAGAGTCCAGGGGAAGGCTACAAAGAGGATGAGGGGACTGGAGCATCTCCCCTGTGAGGAAAGGTTGAGAGAGTTGGGCTTGTTTATCCTGAAGAAGAGAAGACTGAGGAGGGATCTCATAAATATTTACAAATATCTTAAGGGTGGATGTCACGAGGACAGAGCCAGACTCTTCACAGTGGTGCCCAGCAACAGGACAAGGGGTAATGGGCACAAACTGAAACATAAGAGGTTTCAGTTGAATATGAGGGAGAACTTTACTTTGAGGGTGACAGAGCACTGGAACAGGCTGCCCAGGGGGGTTGTGGAGTCTCCTTCTCTGGAGATATTCAAAGCCCTCCTGGATGATGTCCTGTGCAACCTGCTCTGGGTGACCCTGCTTTAGCAGGAGGGTTGGACTGGATGATCTCCTGAGGTCCCTTTGAACCCCTGCCATTCTGTGATTCTGTGATTCCATGTAATGAAATGTATTTTGGAAGAGGGCTGCTGCCTCCCACCTCTCCCTGGGGACAGCATTCTTTATGGTGCCACTTTTCTCTTTGGCTTTCTACTACTTCAAATGTATATTTCTTCAGTGAAATATCAATGTGCACCAGCTGTTTTGCAAATAATAATTTTTTTTAATATTAATGGCTTGATGATGTACTTTGGGTTGATATTAGCATCACATTGCTGCAGTGTAACAAAATATAAGATTGTGCAATTTGTTTGGTTATTCTGCCCTTTTTTAGAACTGGCTTTTAGTTCTCCAGAGGTGCATATAAGGAAGGAGATAAATCTTAGTGAGCTCACACAAATATGTCAGCGAGTGAGAGTACAAGAGCTGTGAACATTGCCTCGGCTGAGCTCTGCCTTAGATGCATTGCTGAGGTAATGGGAGACTCTTGGTTTGGAATAACGGATAATCTGCATGTGTTCAACACCAGGAAAAATCCTTCTTGTCTTCAGTATTTCAGGTTGCTTTTGAATTATTTTGTATTTGTTTGTTTTGATTACTTTATCTTCATTGTAAATAAACCTAGAATAAACTATTTGCATTCACTAGCCAACCATTTAAACATCCTTTATAAAATACACTTTAAAAGCCTTTCAATGTTTTTATTGCAGTTACATCACTTGTATAAAATACATCTGTTTTTACACATTTTACATTCCTTGGAGGAAGACACATTTCTAATTTAACATCTGGTTAATAGCTGGTCTTGTTACAAATATTTGTAAATACCATGTTGCATCCTGATTTTTACACTGAGAAATGAGACAACTAAAACTGCCACCAATCTTCCAATTTGCAGTAAAATTCCTCAGTCCTCTAGACCGATGTACAGATGTTTTTAAGACATTTTTGTTTTAATGCTGGAAGAACACAAGAAAATTGTCATTAGAAGAGGTTTTATGAGGGAAATATTAAAAACATACATGAAGGTTAAATAATATTTTTTTTTAATCCCTTAAAAAAATTGTCAGATAAAATAGCTATCTGATGAAAGACAGCAAATACGCTGTGGATGTCTAAAACTTTTTGGGTTACCTTCATAATAAAGCATGTATGTTATACCTTCATAATCAGGCATAAAGAGAAAATATACTTACTGTGGGAGTAAGCAACTCTCTTGACTCTTCCACAGACATAACTTGCATTTTTCAAGAACCAGGAATAGTATTCAACACAGTACCTAAGGATGTAGTTAAAGTTAGGAGAGCATTAGCTTGTTATCCCTCACAAGCACAGCTGTATGCTTGTCATCTTGCTGATATTGAATATGGAGACAAAAAGCAAGATTCTGACCTCAGCGACGTCATTTGATATTTGGAAAAATTCGGCTGAGCTTTATTCACTTAGTTTGAATACTGGAAGCCAGACCAGGTGTTGATCGGTGCACTGGGGACCCATTTGGGTCTCGGCCAGTAGCCACAGACCCCCAAATATAAGGATTGGTGAGTGAAAATTGTTATTTGAAAAAAGATTTTAAACAGAGAGAGAGAGAGAAACTAGTGCCAGGTTTTACCTCATGGCTTCCTTTCTGGAATATCTTCTCTGACCAACACAGAGGCAGAGCTGAAAGAACCTACACAGCTCCATCACGCAGGGATTGAGCTTTTGCACTATAAGAGTGACAGGAGGCGAGGTCTCACGGGACTCTTTGAGGATCGCTTGTGGGCACCCTAGGAAAAAAAACCAACGCTGAACCAGTTCAAATATGTCTCCCATTAATTTTCTTGCAACGCCTTATCTGGGCTATAGGAAACACGCAGATTAATAAGCTCACGTAGGTAACAAAATCAAATCTGAGTGAGGCAGATAATGGAAAAGAAAACAACACACAGCCTGGCTGTTGCTTGAGTGAAAGCACAAGTACTCTGTTCAATTTATTATTATTTATCATTACTGGTTAGTTACTTAAAACCACGTTGCTTTTATTTATCACAAATATAAGGAACCTCTATAAAGATGTAATTTATTTGTTGTTACCTGTTTAGGTGGAGGCTCGGTTGCCACTGAAGTTTTCCTCAGTGCAAAACAGCAAGAGCAGCACTCTACAATTATATTTGATATTTTCTGCATGTATATGCTAATTTAATGAAAAATTCACTTCCACTTCCACATGCTTCCCTATACCCACCCTCTAAATCTGAATCCTAGATTAAATATCACTGAGCTAATAAACAAACAGACTCACTGCTCTCTCCATCACTGTTTTTAACCTCATTAACAAAATAAACATGATTTATGCAGAGATTATGGCTTTCTCTCTGTCCACCTCTCCGTCTGTCAGTTTTCCCCTTCTTGCTTCTAGTGACTTGAATAATCAGCTACTTTCAGGACTATTTTTAGGGATGGATAAAGATCCTCTGGATTACCAGAGAGCTAGTGGAGGCCCCATCCCTGGAAACATTCAAGACCAGGTTGGACGGGGCTCTGAGCAACCTGAGCTAGTTAGCGGTGTCCCTGCTCACTGCAGGGGTTTTGGACTAGATGACCTCTAAAGGTCCGTTCCAACCCAAAACATTCTATGATTCTATGATCAGTAAATTCCCACAGGTTTCATGATAACTGACAAGTAACAGGAGGAGACAAGGTCAATTTTTGCCTGCACTGAGAGGGAGGTAGGAATAATTTCTCCATTTTACTACTATTTTGCCGGGAGCCAGCTGGTTAATCAGTGTTTTTTCCTTCAAGTGTCCACCATTATATTATTTTAACATAAGAAAAACACAGGGAAATGGTGTACCTGGGGATGGGCTCCCTCTTCCCCTCTCTTGAGCCAACTGAAAAGAAAAGATCTAGTTTACTCCCTTCATTGAATCTTCTGCAGTCAGCACCAAGACATAAACGTTTGCACACCAAACATTTCATCCTGCCAGCAACTGCACCTGTGCCAGACTGCAGAAAAGGCAATGCTACAGAATAGGTGATGGCAGCTTTTAACAAAATCCTGAATTGCTGTGTGTTTTTTCAATGTCAAATACAATCTCTCTTCAGACTCCCTTTCTGCTACAGAAAAGAGAATAGGTGGCAAGGTGAAAATGGGGGAAACTGAGAAAAGGTAAGGCAAAAATTGAAGCTGTTTTCAATTTTTCAGGGCTTTTCGTCATCATATGAAGAGGAAAACCTAATATTTGCCATAGTCTTGTCTTCTCCAAACTATCACCTGTCACACATCATCTTCACCTTATCTAACAAACAGTTGTACTATGATGGGTCAGAATCAAAGGACTTGCTAGGAAAAAAAAAATCAATATTTACAAAATGCAAAAATGTTAATGGGGCATGGCTAAAATAGGTGTGTAACCACCCCTCCTTTGAATATTTAATAACTGTGCTCTGAAAAGAAGATGCTCTGGGTGAAGGCACACTTCGGGTCGCTGCAGTGAAGCTTCCTACCCTGCAAGGCATCACACCTGACCCGGGGGAGCTGCATGCACAGACATCATGTTGTCCCCTGCGTACAACAATCCTTTCAAAGGGATGTCGCCCCTACACTGGCACTCCAAAAAATAAGGGGCATCCCTGCAAACACCATGCTGGGGCTCTGAAAAGATAAGCAGGGACCAGGTTGTAAGAGGGCACATTTTGCATAGAATCATAGAATCATTTGGTTGGAAAAGACCTTTAAGATCATCGAGCCCAACCATGCCGATCCACTGCTAAACCATGTCTCGAAGCACCTCGTTTACCCATCTTTTAAATACATCCAGGGACAGGGACTCAACCACTTCCCTGGGCAGCCCATTCCAGAGCCTGACAACCCTTTCTGTGAAGAAATTTTTCCCAATATCCAATTGAAACCCCTCCTGGTGCAACTTCAGGCCATTTCAAAAAAAAAACCCCAGTCCCCCCAGCCACTCCTCATAAGACTTGTGCTCCAGACCCCTCACCAGCTTTGTTGCTCTCCTCTGGGCATGTTCCAGCAATGCAACACCTTTCCTGTAGTGAGGGGCTCAAAACTGAACACAGTATTCAAGGTGCGGCCTCACCAGTGCAGAGTACCAGGGGCACAATCACCTCCCTAGTCCTGCTGGCCACACTATTCCTGATATAAGCCAAGATGCCATTGACCTCCTTGGCCACCTGGGCACACTGCTGGCTCATATTCAGCCGGCTGTCAACCAGTAACCCCAGGTCTTTTTCTTCCAGGCAGCTTTCCAGCCACTCTTCCCCAAGCCTGTAGCGTTGCATGGGGTTGTGACCCAAGTGCAGGACCTGTGACTTGGTCTTGTTAAACCTACAGTTGGCCTTGGCCCATCTATTGAGCCTATCCAGATCCCTTTGTAGAGCCCTCCTCCCCTTAAGCAGATCAACATTTCCACCCAGCTTAGTGTCATCTGCAAACTTACTGAGGGTGCACTCCATCCTCTCGTCCAGGTCATTGATAAAGATGTTAAACAGAACTGTCCCCAACACTGAGCCCTGGGGGACACCACTTGTGACTGGATTTCAACTGGATTTAATGCCATTTTGCACCACCCTTTGGGCCTGGATTCTGGGCATCCCTCTCACATGCACCCATTGGGGTGAAAGAACCCGAACGTGCGGAGCGAAGGTGGCTGCAGTGTGATTGTCAGCTGGTTTTTCCATTTGTGTAACTAGCAGCAGGCTTTGGCCATGTGTAGATAAACTGCCTTACCTGCAGAGTATAATCCCCTTAGACAGTGTAATTGCATTTCCAGGTTCACATGTCTCACATGCTTTATAGCTTTGGGCCATCTTATGTTATGCGATAGGAGAGGTTGCGGAGGTTAAATTTGAACTAATGAAGTTCTGTTGAAATAAGCTTGAGTCGTCTAGCGCTGACAAGAAGTTTAATATAAAATGGCATTCATGGGCAGGAGGAAAATAAAGGCTCTGCCAACCTGAAAGAGATCACTATGAAACTATTTCTTTTGTGCCAGCGCTTGCCCAAGGTAGCAGGAGTCATGGAGGAGTAATGGGCAGACACTTGCAGCTCTCAGACTCACAGGCCCCTCTGAAAACCAGCTGCGTGCCAAAGGCACTGAACAAATATCAGGTGTAATTAGTCAGGGATGGGCAAGAGGGACCCCCATTTCTCTTAATCTTAGCAGCTTTGCATAAATGTCATTAAGCTTTGTCCACTTAATTGCATTTGATGCATCTCGACTTTTTTCTACTCGATGACAGTTAAAAATTAAGGATTTCTTGCTTTAATAAACATTCTTCATGTTAATAACCAAACATCAGAGCATGAGGCAATGAGGTTTTAATATAAGTTTTCCATGAAATGTAATGTTAGAGTAGCTGTGAATAATTAAAACTTGCTAAAGGCCGCCCTCCAACGATTCCCAGTCTCCATGGAAGTGGGTGCTTACTATCTGCCTAACTGGTGTTAAATGTTTTACTCAAGCTATGTGTTTTGCCAGCAGAAATTCAGCTTTATCTAAATGTAAATTGAATAACTGCAATTTCAATTTGGATTCATCTATGTGGGAAAGAGAAGTCAAATAAAAAAGCTGAAAGTTAAACAAATTGCTTTAGTTTTCATTTTTGACAATCACTTAATTTTAAATTAATGCTGAATTTACATAATACTATATTTATTTAATGCTGAAAGTCTCTTTCAATTACTGTTATATTTAATTTTATTTGGATTTGATCATATACTCACATCATATTATTGAAATTAAGATTTTCAGCGCCTCACAGTAATGTTTTAAATCTCTTCTTAAATTTCTACTGTGAAATGTATTTTTTTTTTTATTTGATTCATAAGTTCCTACATGTTTGGATTGGAATGAAAAAAAGAATTAAAAATAGGAATTTATTTCAGAACTTTCTTCTCTGAGAATTTTCTTTCCCAAGAAACTGAGTCATTCCAAAGAGGCCAGAAAGCGCAAGAACCACAGCTCCCTGTACGGAGCTTTGCTCTTGTCTATTTGAAATTACCATGTTACTGTCACAGGCAGCTGAGTGACCAATTCTTCCTGCAGTAAACAGGTTTTTCCATTATTAACTCAATATCACGTCTCTCCAACACTGAGATTAAATTTTGCTGCCAGTGAAAAGCAATATTATGGCTACTGTGAATAATTCAGACTTACAGTATCCCTCCCCACATGCTCTAATAGGCATACTTGCATATTTTATCAGTTGGCATCCACTTTTGTGATTTAAGAAATGACTTCTTGGAATAATGTCTCAGTCTTCAGAGCATTGTGGATGCCCTTCATTGCTTTGCGATCCCACCGTTCGATTTATTTCCCCAAATGCATGATTGATATATGTGGATAGACAGCCTCTGTCATCATGGTTTCTGATAGAGAGGCATTTAGTGACTCTCCATTCCCTGATCTCATTGAAATCTGCATTTCCCAGCCTTTTCAAAATGGGCTGGTTCCAAGTCCTAGGTTCTTCAACTATGGAGTTGGCCACCAGACAACAACTGGCACATGAACAAACTCTGGACTGTGCACACCACAAGTCCCGTCACACACTCCAGCAACTTCCAGTTGGCTGGCTGTTGTTTAATCCTCAAGTCAAACTCACTTAAAGCAAACAAGGAAGAGAACTTTGGTTTTGTGAAGAATTTTTGGTGGATGAGAATTACCATAGCATATTCCTCTGCTCCCAATCAGGATAAGAAGACCTAGTTCATCTTAAATCCTTCTCTTCCCACCATCAAGAGTGTCAGGAGGTCAAAGTATATTCATGTGATATGACATTGGCTCATTTACTTCATGCAACCAACGTACATCATGGGGGTAATATGAAGACTGATATTTGAGCTTTTGAAACAGGAGTAAAATGAGAGAAAGATCAAAAAAGGATACTTGGCTTCCTATCTCCATGATTTGAAAATCCTCTTACATCAAGAACTGCTCCTTGGCTCAGCACCAGTGTATCTTCTCCTCGGAAACACGTCTCTGTAGATAGCTTTTTACTGCAGCGTTCTCAGGCCTCCCAGGCAATTGCTTCTCCCCCTCTTCCCTGACACTGCCTTTCTGCAGGACTTGTGCTTTTATGATCACCTGATGCTGTTGTCAAACTTTGGTTTTCATGGTCAGTATTTTTGCCCTGATAACATTATTTACTTCTGATAATGGATGCCCTATGGAATGGTATGCTCTCAAATGCTTTCTTTTCTAATAGTATGAGTAAAAAAAAAATTTAAAAAAGAAAAAGAAAAGAAGACAAGCAGCCGAACATATGCTGATAAACTCAGCCAACAGGAGAGGACTGGGAACCATGAAAAACCTGACCAGAATCAGCAAAAGCTACAAAAAGTAGTCTTCAGTCCCCAACACAGGGATTTGCAGCTGAGATTTATTCCCATTGTACTCCTGAGCTCTGCTCTGACTTTGCAAATTTAGGAGTAGGTAGCCTGGACTCAGACACACACGTGCTCAGCATCCAAAGCACATGCTGGACTCTCCCAGAATTCAGACTCTGTGCCTGGCATTGAATCAGGCCCAGTTTTTCAAATCATGTAATCTCTTACTGAATACTTATAAGTAAATATAATTTTATTACCAACATGAGTATACGATACTTAAAAGTGGAATGGCACATCATCTTATATTAACTCTTAATTTCTAACTCTTTATTTTGGTGCTTAAAAGGAGGAACTGAGCTTTCCTGAGAATCTAGTTGGTAATGAGCCTTCTTTAGCTGAGGAGGAGGTTTGCAGTGTTGTAAATTCTGGCCAATTCTGGAGATTTCATGTGTCATGGACTGACAATCATTTTTTTTTTTATACCAATAGGGAGATTTAAAGCATTATATTTTCTTTTGGAATAAAGGAATTTTAAGATTCTCCAATAACCAATCCATGTTAAAATTGACACAGAGAGTACATATGTTAATTTTGTCACTGCAGTATAATTTATATTTTGAATGTGTGATTGTGTATGATCCACAAACAAATATGGTAGCAGTCCCTTATACATTTTGAGTGCTTTACATACATAAGATATCATGTAAATTAAACATGTATTTTGGTTTTGTGGGGGAAAATTTGCATATTGATGTACATTCAAACACACTACTAATTTTGCTCCATGAGGTGCACCTACTTACTGGTAGCTGAGTAAAGTTTCAGGGTCACACCAGGCCTGTAGGGTGCTGTAGACAGTACTGAGGAGGGCAAATCTGAAGGAGGGAAAAGAATACAAATTGCCTTGACATCGTAGCAGGAAAAAAAATAAAGGATGGTTGATTGAAAGAAAAGCAGGAAAAAAAAAAAAAAAAGCTGAAGTCACAGACCAGTAATAAACACTTACATAGATATTGATGCATACATACAGCCACCTATTTCTATATACATTATTTTCTATTTCATAAATGTGCCAACTGACACACTTTCTTATTACCCCAGATCAATCTCACCTGGCTCTGTTTGCACCAATTTGCTGGTTTCTTGAGGAGACGCCGTCTGCATCCAAAATGCGTACGCATCAGCTATGGGAACAGAAAGACACACGCTTCGTGCCATTCAGGATATTTGTTATTTATCTGTCTACTGAGAACTGCTATTTATGAGACAGCTCAACAGCCAGAGTCTCACCTGGTGCTTCCAGTGGCATATAAAAATGTCAGGATGAAAAAGGAAGGACAAAAGCTGTACTTTGCTAGATCTTGAAAAGGCCATGGGCTAGGGAAAGGCAGGATTTAAAGAAGATATGTTTAGTGGAGACCAAGAGAAGCAGCTCTATATTGCTTTTTCCCAAGTCTGCGCACCGTATTTGGGGCAAAATGTGAGGGAAGACTTGGGTGGCAGAGGTTTCTGTGAGGAGCAAGGCTTAGTTTTTCCCCAAAGGGTACAAAACTGCAGAGGGACCCTGTAAATTATTTTAGCACTTCGGCAACAAAAAACTCTACTCGCTAGTGACTCAGAGTGGGTCTCCCTGAAGGGACTCCCAACCCCAACCTCAGAGGTATGGTTTCAGCTTTTGACCAAACCCCACGGCTAGGGGGGTAAAGCAGGTGTCAGTCCTCCTCACCATACTCACTGGGGCTGGGCTGCAGGGCAGGCGATGGGGCTGAGCTCCCCCCAGCAGTCGGAGGGGAGCTGGCTGTGCCTTGGGCTCTGGAAGCATCCATGTGTGGTGATGGAAACCCTGATCCTGTTGCTTCAACCATCTTCGGCCATGGTGGGAACCTTGTGGCGTGGATTTCCTTCCATTTCTGGGCAAGAGGCATCCTGGTAGCTAGAGAAGCAGGAGAGACAGAGGGAGGGCGCCAGCAACGCGCTGTGGATGCTGGTGCCCCATGGCAGCAGCAAGTGCAACACTCTGGGGGACAATAGTATCTAAAATGCATCCAGAAAGTCCCATCTACTCCTTGAGTGCCTCCCCTGGCAGGTCGGTGGCCACTTTTCCATGTCATTTTAAAAATTATGCTTGGGTTTTTTTCTTTCCAGGAAAATATGGGGAGCACCAATGAAGTTTGAATTTTAACTAAGAACATTTTAATATGCAAGTTTTCATAAACCAAAAAAGAAACTGAAATGTTCCTTCAAAGTGTTTTGGTTTTTTTTTTCTTCACATAAATTATTTTTTATTTCCTAAACTGCTTCACTACAGAGGAAAGACATGAAAGCTCTTCTCTGTGTGAAGGAGAGCAGGCAGGTACTGGAGGGCAGATACTGGAATTTGAGAACTGATGACATTTTGTGGCAGGAGTGACACTCGGGGCTGGAAGAGATAACAAAGATTATAAAAAGACACCAGACTGACTAGGGAAATGTAGAGATTTTGTGGTAGACATGCAGCTGCAGTGACGAGGAGGCATGAAGTAAAATGCTGAATTTCTCTTTGCTGCTACTACATGCAAGCAAGTATGGAGATTTGATTTTCCACTTTCAAAATGAAGCAGACTAGAACTTTTCTACCTTCTAGCCTTGTGGCAAAGCCAAATGCACTAAAGTTTATGAAATGTTCAGGTACTCACAAGTGAACATCATATAAAGTCAGAGAGGAAAAAAATGAAAAATTTGCAGTAAGAAAGGAGAAGAAACAACCTGACCAATCTTCTTCTAGGTTTCAAAACAATTTTTTTTCTTCCCTGCCTCCTTAGAAAACTTATTTTTCTATAGAATGAAAAAAAAAAAGGCTTTTTACAATAGTTTTTCTATTCTCTGGCTATTCAGTGTATTACTGACCTGATCTGCTGTTTAAGACAAGCTTTTATCTTACTCTATAATTATAGTTCAATATCACAGTGCTGCACAGCAAACATACACGATCACTTGTCAAGACGAATATAAATTTCTGTCTGACAATATTTGCTCACTTTTAAATGTCCACACATGTTCTGCTGATGGATCCACCGTTTTGTTTGGGTCTTCCTGTAATTTCATGAAACTGGAAAATATTGAATCTAGAGCTTTGAGGTATGAGAAGACAGGGTTAGTACTCTCACCATCCATGGCATGTTGTGTCATAAAAAGGAAAGAATTCAGGTTCTGGTATGAAATAAACAGCTGTTGTCCTTTTAAATAAAAGTAATTGTTGGCAATGTGTCTTTGATTATTATTTTTTTTCAAGGACTGAAACGTCCTACAGCTTTCAGCAGAGGTTAACTAGTCACTGATTTCACTGCCTGCCTGTTTTAATCAGGCATTGAAAATGAGAAATAGTCATGGGCAGCAATGAGAGGTGAGCGTCTGAAGTGCAGCTCAGCCTGGCAAAGCAGTTTTGGGTGGAGGAGCCACGCCGCACACTGGCTGAATATATTCAATTCCTTTCTGAAGGTAACTCATGTAAAGGTAGGATATAATTCATGTAAAGGTAGGAGATATTTTGTGCTGAGATTTAAAGGAAGTACACATTTAGATTAAGAGCATCAGGGACCCTCGCCAGTCCAGTGCTGAATGCTGTAAAAATTCTCACCCCAGGAGGTTTTGGTTGTTCCTTCACTAGAACACCTCGTAGATAATAATTTCAAAGTTTGTAATTTTTGCTTATATTTATAATATAAATATTGTGTCACACAATATAAAATATTGTTAACAATCATAAGATATACAATAACATATTAATATATATAAGTAATAATAAAACCATAAAATAATATTTAAAAATACTTTTACATGCTGATGATGGAGTATTCATTGCAAGTGCTACCTGGACGTGGTTTACATTGTTGTTGCTGATTCCTTTTACTCCCCCGGGTGCACTTACCTGGGTCAGAAGATGTGTTACTGGAAAATGTGTAATTAATAACAGGAGAATTCTCCAGCATTTCCCAAAAGTCAGACAGATTTCTCTCTGCAAATAGACATGCTTACAAATATCAAGAAATGCTTGTTTCCAGTATAAGTCATCACTGTGAGTAAATAGGGTACTATCTTGGGGTGGAATGGTCTCAACACTTACCTGTCTGTCCTGTCATCACACAGATGTAGATACAGTCTGAATCATTGCTCTGACGCACTGAAAGGCAGAAAAATGTAAACCAGATCATTGTAACCAGGTTTCATTATATGATATTATTTTAAACAGTTGAAAACACAAACACAAAATGGTATGCAGCTACTGCAGGTGGCCAAATATTTTCCCTCTGATCTGATTTTTGACAAAAATCTTGAACGAGCTCCAAATCCAAATGCTAATATTTCCAGGGGAAATTACCTATCTAATTAAAATTCTAAATGGCAAACGTTTTTACATGGAAATAAAAAATTCTTCAGATAATATAGCCCATAATTATTCTTTGGGAATCGTAATTCCCCAAAATACCAGCATTTAATAATAATTCACCAAACTTTCAAACAAAAGATAGCTGCTCCTAGAAACATGTATGTCTCTATATTATATATATACACATTATATATGTACCTTGTTCTTCTAAGGAGATTTCGTTTACAACTGCAGTCCATACTTTGCAAGAAAAACGATGCTGAGTAAGAGCAATAGGCTTTTATACACATTTTTATGCTTGTTCCCACGCCAGAAGTAAATCAGACAAATAAGACAATGATAGAGGTTAAAAGGAAATGCAAACCTGAGAGAATGGAAGTGGATTTGAAAATTTCTGTAAGATAACTGGTGGAGTTTCCAATAATATCAACAAGTAAAGCTGTGAAATCTGGACAATAAAATAAAGAAAGTTTATGATTGAAAACACATTCTGTCATCTATGCTAAGTCAAAACATGACTTTTATATGCGATCATATTTTGTATATATGCTTGTACGTGACAATGTTTAAAATATTTTAAAGTTCAAAATGTTTGTGCTGAATGGGAGTGGTCTTAAGAAGCCACTGGAATACTCTGCAGAAGCTTATTTCAAAGAGGATATCCAAAATAGCA
Organism: Egretta garzetta; assembly: GCF_000687185.1. Lineage (NCBI taxonomy): Eukaryota > Metazoa > Chordata > Aves > Pelecaniformes > Ardeidae > Egretta > Egretta garzetta. Next base: position 3,479,578 of record NW_009258613.1, read on the forward strand.
GCAATGTGCCTAAAAGTAAACTTAAATGGAATTTATCTGTTCAAGAGAACAATTTAAAATAACACTCTACTTAGTCTGCTTAAACATAGAAGAACCAAAGCTTGTAGGCTTTGCCTGCACAAACTGCCATGTAGGACCATCCAGGAGGCATCTGGTTGTCTCCTCTGAGGTCTACTTCAGACATATCGATGACGTTGTTGTCAGCTCCAAAAAATGGCTACCAGTGGTGGTGTTACGACTTTTTCATAACAAGTTTTAGCAGTAACAGGTCAGCGTTCTCACTTAGGGAGCGGCAGACATGAGCCCTGTGTTGGGCACTCAATGTCTGCTCCTTGGGAGGATGTTCTAACCACCAAGATATTCTGGATTTAGGGCAGAAAGATTGCAGTTTCTCCATTATCCTCCAAGGCAGACTGGGTCATTATGCAGTGAGGCTTGTGTGATGTGTGGGTCCAGAAAAAGCCATGAAAGCCATTGTGGCTCATGTGTGTGGTCATCACACACGTCTTAGAGGGTATGGGTTATGGTCCCTAGTTGCTGATCTACTCTTGATGTCTTACATTAACCAGACATAGAATTATAGTGCTCAGACCCACCCTGGAATATTAAATACTGTGAGATCAGGGATGTGAATGAGGATTGTAGGTAAAGGATTTGCCCAACAGCACTTTATACCCCATTAAACAGCTCTGAGAAGATGTTAATCCTTGCTTTTCACACCTGTTGGGCTCATTGGCATTACTGGAGTCTATTGGTGCAGAGAAGCCCTTGTTCATCTCCTGTGGGTTATCTCAGGAGGGTGAAAGTGGCTAAGGTAAGGTATTTTTTTTCTGGCTTGTCTCTCCTGCGCTGCTCTTTACGCTCCAAAGAAGAAAGGGAGTTCTTTCTGCCATGTAGACCATGCTGGTCACTTGACTGATGGGTCCATCCCAGACCGGTTGGCTGGGTGCAGCCGCCTGAGACTGGGTTCATCGAGTCTCCCCCAGGGTTCAGAGCAGCCACTTGTCGTAATGGCTGTTGACCTCGGTATGGCGATGCTGCTCCTACAGGTGAAGTCTGCAGAATTCAGGCTACAGCTTCCAGCTCCAAAGGAAATAATTCAGCTTAGGCACTCGCAATTGCCAACCTCTCTTGTGTACCCACCTGTCAAGTCATTTGTCACATTGTTCAAACAGTAGCAGTAATGCATAGGGAACTTGCCAGGGTCAACATTTTTCACGTTAGAAACTGTAAGGAGACAACAGAGAAAAATCAGTATCTGGATGCAGGGGCTATGTGAGAGAAAACACTCCTGCGTGGAGCAAAGCGCCGAGACACTCACTGTTGTAAATGGTGACTGACACTTTGTGGAAGGCAAACGAGCTGTAAGACGTGACGCTCAGCAAAGAGAAGAGTTTTTTGCTACCTGCAGAAACACATCCCCATGCTATTAGTGGTTGGAACAAATTATGCAAACGGAGTGTTTTGACTCTGCTCATTTAATTTCTAAAAGGCTCCTGAGGTGCTGATACTTTACAGCTGCCCGAGACTGAATTATTTCTGGTTTCCACTGAGGGAAGGATCATTTGTATTAATTCTTCTTTTTTTTTTTTTTTTTTTTTTAATTCAAAACCTACACTGCATTATAAAGTGCTTTCTAAAGGTATCCCATAAGAAATTATGTCGTGTCTATATATAAGCACATACAAATTTCTAAATTCTTTGGGGCAGACAGCTAGCTGCATTATAAATGCGCAAGGGTAACTTGCTCCTGGAATCAATTCCGGAGGCAGACGGTGTGCATTTATGGCTTCTCCTCCTAACGCCATCAGCCCTTTATCTCACTCACCGCCGGCTGCCAGCCGGCGCGACCTGCCCGGCGCTGCCGCCTTACCTGTGAGCGCCGTGTTCAGCATGCCATTCACCAGCTCAGTCAGGTTAATAGCAGCCAGATCCACGGACTTTGCAGGCAGCTCTGAAAAAGAAGGGGTCTCTGAGCAGTTGGTTGCATGAGGGTTTAAGGAGACGGCTGTTAATCCCCTGCTTGTGCATGGCAAAAAGCTTCCAGAATGGAAAAAAATAAAATGAGCAGATTGTGTATCAAGGTGCACTGAAAAACCAGTGGTGAGAAAATAAAGATGCCAAGAGTACAGAGAGGAGTCTGGAAAATCATAGAATCATAGAATTGCTTTGGTTGGAAAAGACCTTTAAGATCATCGAGTCCAACCTTTAACCTAACCCTGACATCCCACCACTAAACCCTGTCCCTAAGCACCTCACCTATCCTTCTTTTAAATACCTCCAGGGATGGGGACTCCACCACCTCCCTGGGCAGCCCATTCCAGAGCCTGACAACCCTTTTAGTGAAGAAATTTTTCCTAATGTCTAGCCTAAACCTGCCCTGGCGCAACTTCAGACCATTCCCCAAATATAAAAAAATAACAAGATGAAGTGAGCAGTGCAATGGTAGGCCAAAATTTAGGTCGGGCTCTATGTTGCCTATTCCCTTGAGCATGCCCTTGAGCAGGCTGCCAGGGAGCCGCAGCCAGTCCTGACATTTTGGAGCCCCCTTGTGCTGGGCAATGTGTATTTACTGCCAAAATTGCAGCAGATCTCTCTTTACTGATCACAAATGGAGGAGACCTGTGAAATGTTCCCCCTTCCCCAATACTACATAGAACTGGGATGAAAATGTAGATTTTTTTTTTCAGCTCCTTTGATGTCTATACAACAGAATAAAATGACTGTAGCTGAATCACACTTTTTTATTTTAACATGTTTTCTTTCTGACGTTTATTTGGTTTTTTCCAAGTCAAAATTTCTGAAGATGTTCTTTTGCTTCCCTCCCCCAAAGTCACGCAGAAGCAGAGCAGTACGGTGCCTGTGAGTGTGTGTGCGAGGAGGGAGGTCTCTGTGTGCGTGGCAGAGAGAGAAAAAACAGCGGGATGGAAAAAGAAGCACAGAAAGCTGAGATGAGAGCAAAATCAAATTTGTGGAGAAATGCAGTTTTCCAGTGACATCAGTATTATTTTTAACCATTTCAAAACCAAGATGCACCCCAGGGCTGGAAGCAGGGTTTGTCCAGAGTGTAGAAGAGAGGAAAGGAAAAGCAAAAGGGAATAGGGAGCTGGGCAGGAGAGAAAGGAAAAAGAGACAACAACATTTTAGATTCCTGGAAGGACGGAGGTTAAGCTGGCCAGGGATCTGGGCAAGCCCTGTGTTGGGTGAGGAGCCCTTGCAGCACTGGTGGGCTGGGGCTCACAGACCCTGCAGGAGAAGGGCCCATCTACCACCACCTCCGTGTCCAGCTCAATTCCTCCCACTCTCATGAGCACCCCACACGGGGTCTGCTGACGTGCTGCTTGTTACCTGCAGTAGCCAGCACTGCCACTTGCTTCTCTTTCTTATTTTCTCTTCTTATGCATGAAGCTGTGAAGTGAAGAAAGAGACTGAGAAACAGTTGTCCCCATTAAGCTACCAAGCAACTCTTTCACTCAGCAACCGATGGACATTAGCGCTGCAAAGTATTCACAACAGCAGCTGATCAAGCGCCTAAGCATAAGGATGTCCTAAAGGACTTGCCAGGTCCTTTAGCTGCCAGCTAAAGAAAGAAAACAGATTAAATATTAAAGCTTGCCCCCTTAACTCAAGAATCAAAAGAAAGAAAGTAGTACCAAGCTGTTGCAGAGGTCTGCACTAAGCTTGCACACAACCCTGGCTGCAAGGTACATAGTATAATAAGGCCGAATCTAAACAAATCTTCACAGGCTGTGTGCATGTTTGTTATTCAGAGCAGTCATTCGGTTGAGTACTGTTGTCAAGAGCTGGGTTTGGGAGGAATGAACTGGAGCTGAGTTCAGGACATTGGACTTGCTTCCTGGGATTCCTTCAGTGACCAACAAGAGGAAAATGCAGAGCAGCAATTTAGATATGACAGGACAAGTGCAGGAGTTTAGTGCTTAGGCTCCCTATCCCATCAAGGGAGAGCTAAGTGCCTCCCAAGAGTAAAGCTCCCCAAATGAGCCAGTGCTAGCAAATGCTAAACTCCTCTGAATTCCCTCTGAGGCTTCAGCTTCTCCATCCATCCAAGCTTCCCAGAGAGAAGTCCTTTCCTGGGAGCTGGTGGTGAGAAGGGCTTACCTTAGAGGTGGTAATGCCCCACTCTGTGTTATAACCCAGTGGGCAGAGGGAGTAGGAAACCTGGGTTCAATTTCCTCTTCAGAAAGAGGAAATCTGTAGGACTGGAAACAGCAGAAGAAAGAGGACATGCGACTGCATGATCTGGCTGTTTGTACCTACACTGGTGAAACCTGAGTGCTTGTCTTTATCCGTACAAAAATCTATGCCTTGTACAGAAGACAATCCCTGGACACATTTCTCTTTCTCCTTCTCTCTTTATCTATATGACTCCTCATACAGTGCCAGTCAGCTGTATTAACAATTCTCACTTAGTTTGAGCTAAATTTGGACTGACAATCTAGGTGGTAGGAGCTTTTCTAGCCCTTCTCTCTCTTTCCATATAAACCCTTATAACTCTAGATTCATGTCATGAAAGCCAAGAGTAGACCTTTGCCATCATCTAGTCTTCCCTGCTGCGTAGCACCAGCCCTGGAGCTCCAGCCCATCAGCTTTGCCTCTGTGGGATGAAAGAAAGAAGCCTGACATAGATGTGGGAATGGGGCTATGAGAGCAATTGGGAAAGAGGCACTTGGGTTATACCCTGGGGAGCACCAAACCATTGGCCTTACCTGTGTTGCAAATCAGAAAGAGACACAGAAATCCCAGGCTCATCTTCGCTGGCACATGCCAGCAGAACCACTGCATTGTGGAATCTGCCTTCCAGCAGTTTGGGCTGCTCTAGGAGAAAGAAATACTATTTTGGTGGTGTTAAAGTTTGTGGTATTATGTGATTTTGTCCAACCCTTTTCCCAGAATGATGTGGCCATGAGAGAAATAGTAGCTCTCTGGGATGCAGAGAAAAGATTGGTGGTGTAAATGGCAAAGAATCAGAAATCACACAATCAGTATTCTCTGTGTATGTCTGCGTGACATGAGTTCAGTATGTAACTCTTGATTTTTGAATCCTGTGTAACTATGGCTTTGGTGAGACTTGGTAAAGTCATCTATACAATCCTTTTCTCCGGCAGGATGGCCTGTGCCCAAAGGACACTGACACACCAGATGCCTAAACCCTTTCTGTTGAAACAAGATACAATTTACTTATGTTCCACTTCAGACCAGGTATCAGTTGAGCTCCTTTTCTGCAGAAACGTTGCTTGGCCTCTAATCCCTACCTAGTCTTGTATGTCAGTAGTTAATTATTGTCACCAAACTGTGCCCTGTGCTGCCTTGCCTAGTTGCTTGGGAGGGGTTGATGGTGCTCTGCCTTTCAGAGAATGAGCTGCTTTCCAAGTTTCAAAGATTTAATTAGAGGTGGCTAGAAAGAAAAGAAGGAAAGTCCTTGCTTCTTTACATGTTTCCCCTGTTTTTGTAATATTGGAACAGGCCAAGTTGCTCTGCAGTTGTCAGAAAATGAGGGAGTGTATGAAAATTAGCAAAAAAAAATCCAAAAATGTTTTTTCATATCCTCTCGGAGTAGATAATCTTGTGAGTATGCAGCAAACCATTATCTTGAAGATAATACTGTTCGATTAACAAACTATTATCATGTTTAAAATCTTTCTCATATTTAATTCACTGGAGAATTAACACATTCTGAAAATAGCTAATTTGTACTTAGTAATCCTAAAAAGACTCTTCCTTGGCACTATGAAATGATACCAAGCATTTCTGTGTTTGAAATGTCTGTGTTTGCTCATCTGATGAGTCAAAAGCGTTTAAGTACCAGCTCTGCTAATTCAAACAAAGCTTTGAGAAGCTTTTTAGGTAGCACATCCCATCTACTCAGTCCATCTGCCTAATCCTTTTCACTCGACCCCAAGCCTATGCTCATCCACGATTTCTGCACAGCCTGTACAGAAGAGCAGGGCTGAGGCAGAGAGAAAGCCATGGCCAAATCTCACTCCCCAGACTTCATACTCCATCACCATTCTGTGATCTTGACTAATTATGTGTGGACAGTGTCCAGTATCCTGTGGAACAGCCTAATCTCAAAACTCCTAAGCTTGGTTCTCCTTGCAACAATACTTGGGATCTGACCAACAGTTAGACTACAGACCACGAATGTATTGCTGGCATGAGAATCACAGAGCCTGACACCCAGGCAGGGCTATCCCTGCTTCCACAGTCCAGTATTATGAAGCTTACTGGATTTTTTCTATGGATCTGTGGACTCTGTAGTTAGCAGAGGCTGTAGCATGGCAGCTCAAGCCTGCTAACATGATGTGATGGAAGCAATGTAATGGAGAGGAATTAGTGAGAAAGACTCTTCAGTGGGGCTGATTATGAAGAACTGGTGCTTTGCAAGGTTGTGGGGAGGTGGCTGTTGGGGAGAGCAGCCTCTGGGGTCAGTTGACGTTGTGGAATGAGGTGATTGTGTCAAGAGGAGGTTTGTAACTACATATGGTTTGGATCAGGAAGGCTATAGTGCCTGGTGCCCCTAATCAGTTAAGTGTCCTGTCAAGGTGGAACTGCTGGGCTGTGTTTGACTGAGGTCAGCAGCAGGGTGATTTGCTGGTTTTTTAATAGAACTCCATGAATTTTTATTCCCGTAGTATGAGAAGTGACTGCCTCCTTAGCTCTGGTAGTTCTCCGTTATGATGAGACGGTGCTTCGTGATGACAGTTCAGCATTTATGGGCCACAGACCTCTCCCTGGGTGTGTTCCTCATGATCTGTTCCCTGCACACAGGGTGTGATCAGGCTGCATGGCTAGTGCTGTCTCTGTGTACACTGGTCCAAGGGACATCAACATGAAACATGGCCAACAGCAGTGCTGCTACCCTACCGTCCCTGTGGCATAAGGCTGGTCGGCCAGAGGGTCTCTGCAACCCAGACTGGCAAAAAAGCCCAAGTCTCTGCCTTTCCTGAGGCTTTTGGCTGCATGGCAAGTGAGAGACCCAGACCTAGGAGATGGGAGAAGAGGGCATCCTCTGCCCCATTTTTAGTCTGCCCCTAAAGATCGATGGCCAGTGCTTATGCCAGGGTGGGGGCACTTGATTTCCAGGACCTGCTTTGAGGAGCATGGGCTCTCCTAGGTCACCAGTGAGCAATACTTGGACTAACACCAAAATACTTGGTGTCTGTAAGAGTGTTTCATAGACTGAAGTACAGACACAGCTGTTCTAGAAAGGTTTACAAGTAAAGGGGTTGATAGACTGTAGATAATTTCCTATCAGGTATCTGACTTCATTACTGGTTTCTATGGCCCAGAGCTGTTCATTGTGGCTGGTGGGGGAAAATCATCTGACAGAAGACTCAGTGCAGCACGCCAGGGCAGGGGCTAGAGAGAGCATGTTCCCAAGAGAGAGAGAAGGTGCAATAAGACTGGCAAATGAAGGAACTGTCTTACCAAAGCACCTTAGAGGAGAAAGAAGAAAAAAAAGAGCTGTAAAAGCAGAAAAAAAATAGTGTGAGATACAAAGTTGTGCTTGGAAACATCCCATGCACATTGGGAGATGCTTTCTCGCTCACCTGAATTTGCAGCTCCCTGCTGTCTTCCCCGATGAGCTGCTCCTCCACACTAACCAAGACGCATAGTTTTCTCCACATATGACGCTGATTTGCAGCAGGGATTCAGAGCAGGCATTAGCATGGCCATAACAGCCCACATTTAACTGAGCTGTGATTACACGCTACAGACTCAATCTAGCAAAACATCTAACGACTGGGACAACATGCGAACATAACCTGGAAGGATGGATCATAATAAACCAAATCTTGTTCTACATCTAGCAAAGAAATATTAAATAAGGTTGGTATAAAATGATGGAAAATCCTCCATTCATGGGAGGGCTTATTTTGCCTGAATGTCAGATTGAGCACTGTGGTGTTCCCTGGCCAGTATGAGATGCTTAAAAAGAAATTGCAGAGGGAACTCAATACTAAGAGCATAGCTCTAGAAAGGACTGACTGCCCTTACTCCTCAGGCGGTAGACACTGATTCAGATTTGAAGCATTTGGGTTTATCTGCTTTCCAAAACCTTTTCCCAGCATCGCCTCTCCGAACATTTATGCTGTCCAATTAAATTTCCAAGCCATCTATGACAAATACTCCTAGAACCGCTGCCTGAAATATCTCTCAGCAATGTGGATATTAGTAACATTAACTCTTACGATCATGTTTGCGTTACTCTGGTTAACTGATCTCTAATTTTTATCTATCAGGGATAAGTCCTTATTATTTTGTAACTGTAACTTTTGTTTGTCAGCATAAGTGGCACTACTGTGATGACTAAAATACATGTCCAGAGTGCAAATAGGAAACCCTTATTGTACTCCAGCTCAAAATCACTGCCAATTGCCATTTCAAAACACAGTGCAATTCGCAGGCACTAAAGGCACACATGCCACACAACCATCCCATAAAGTGACTCTCAGTGAACATTTTCCTTCCAAATGTTTATCTGATACATGCTGCAGGTCAAGCCCTTAGTTACAAATTCTCCTTCACCTCTGCTGGATATGATAATCCTCCTCTTGTGGTTTTTTTTTTTTAAGATGAATGATATTAGTTGAATTCATTTCACTTAGGACTGTTGAACCAGGGTTCCCTGAACTGCTGAACTGGAGAATTTAATCCAGTTTGGATTACCTTTATACACACATGAAGACCTCTTATTAAATTCCTCTTTGTTATCTGGGATTAACGGCAATCTTAAACCAATGTGTTTATTAGCTATGCTGCATTTGAACTAATTTTAATGTGGCAGGTAATCATGAAGATTGAATTGTTTTCATTTTTCCTGTACAAATGGAATGCAATCAGATATCAAGTAGTTTTCTGTGTCTTCATGCTAACCAGAGGAGAACAGGAGTTAAGAGACCAAAGAAATAAAATAAGGAAAGTCCTTGAGTATTCATTTTCTTACCTTCACTCAGTTCCAACATTTAAAGGTCATGTCTCATTTCAAGCACACCATGATACACCAGGTCTAAAGAAATATTCCATGTTAATATGAAAATATGCCTGTGTTACAATTACACACTTCATTACATTGCCACAATTACATTTTAAGTTCAGATTTACTGTATGCAAATTTAAGCAATCATGTAATAAAAATACTTTCCATTTGCTACATCTCCACAGAGCATTAAGAGAACACTCGAAAAGGTTCTCTCCAAGAACCCACGAAACCACCGAGATGTGGAATAGTTAATATCAACTTACCTGACTTCTCTGGACAAAGATGATTATCTTCAGAGCCTGTATAAAATCGGAGGTTATCCCCAGGTCTTAATAATCACTTTGTGAGAGACTTTGAGTAGACAGCCTCGATAATCTTGCTTTATAATCCTGCGAAGATTGTGATCCTGATCCCAGAAGGGCTAACTAGAGGTAACACAATCATAAGCACACAAGTTGCCGGTTGAATCCAGGGTGGAAAGGCTCTGTGGCAGGTCAGGTGAGGATTGGAAGCTCCTTTTGGCAGTAATGACTGGAACGGTGGAGCAGAAAGGATTTTTTTTTCCCTTTTAAAGGGACAGCTCATCTTACTGGAGTTAGGCCAATGCCATCTTGGATGGCGGGAGATAAGCCAGGTTAAGCCCCTTTAACCATCCTTGGAGAAGTGATTTAAACAAGGGGCACTGTCGAGAGAATAGAGAAGAAACCTGAAGTGTATCTTAAATGTAGAAAATCAAAGGGAACAAAATGGCAGTTAAACCAGAAAATTGCCTGGCATTGTGGTTAAGCGGCGAGGAAGGAAGGGAGATCTGGTCACAACAATGACGTAGGGCAATTTTGGTGGCGAAGAATGATTCTTAGCATCACCCAAGAGACACATCACTTTTGGAAGCAGTGGGTGAAATTCTGCTCCCATTTACTGCCGTGGATTGCAAGTGCTTCCAGTGAAATCAGTGAGGTTAGATGCAACACTGCTCAAAGGAGATAATCATCCATTCAGTAGTTTTATCATAAGCTAATGAACACCTAAATGCATCAATTAATTCAAAACCTTGTAGCAATTAGAGAGAGGAAACCTAGAAGCATTCATAGTCACTCCATTGAATAAAAAGGACTTTAAGGATCTGTGCAAAACTTTAACAGAGAAATGTTCTGGCCCCTGTTAGAAAGGGAGAGGATAAAGAGGAGGAGGCGGATGAGATGCACGGGATGGCTGCATACAAACTGTCTGCTGGGAATGGTCCCCAGCCTCTTCCCCAGTTTCCAAACCCAGCCTGGGAAACATTGGAGCTTCTGGTCAGGAGCACTCTGGGACCGTCCTTTCAATGTCATGGTCCTGGCAATGCTATGGACTTTTGGGTTGCAGGACTCCCCAGCACTACTTAATTTCTTATTGTAGATATCGCCTGGGTAACTAGTGTGTCATCAGGCTTGGATTGTTGTCACTTCTCTTTGTTTAACTGTGTTGTCCCCATCTTGTACTTCCACCAGTTAAGGCAAAGAGAGCTGCGATGTTACCCAAAGAAGGAAGAAACTGCAACAGCTAAAACACTGCAACCTGCCAGCATGTTAGATAGGGGAAAGTGATTTTTCTGGCTTCAGATTTCAGTCCTATGCTTTGGAGGGTCCTGGTTTCCCACAGAAAAGATGTTGATGGAATCATGTCCTGTGTGTGGTAGGGCTGTGTCTCTGTCCTGCAATCCTGTCTTCACCAAGAACTTGGGAAGCTGGAAGGCAATGGTAGACACATTTAACAGAGTCATAGCCGGTAAAGATGATGCTTACACACGTGAATGCACACACACTCACAATCTTACCTTCGTTTTCTTTTACTCTGCCTTTCGTGAAAAAAACCATTATCCAGTGGGGTGTTGATTCACCTGAAATGATCTAATTCTGTATGGAAGTCACTGGTGTGATAAAAGGAAAATTTTCGTGACTTGTGAGTAAAGGCTGCAGCTTGGGGAACATGGAAACACCTCTGCTTTGACAAGACTTAGTTTTACCGATTTAATTGCCAGTTCCTCAATATCTCATCAAGAAGGCTGGGATGAAAGACCTCTCTGTACCAGCTGACAAAACCAGGTATAGCCAGGAAAATGTGTGTGCTGGGATCAAGTCCAACTGTTTGAAGTTTGGCTATGAGGATAATTTGACTTTCAGCAGGTTTTACCTCATGCTGCGTTTTACCCTGGGACTCTGTAATTTTAACTTTCCTCAGCTGCAGAGCGACGCTCAGGTGACCGGGGAGGGGGCCATTGTTCAGCCCCAACTTTGACTCCGGGGGACAATGCCCTGCTCTCAGGCAGAGCATTGCGCTGAGCAAGTCGCTTTCTCAGGAGTATAATCTTTACGTACGTCCTTTTTCCAGTGTCTCTTTGGTGACAGCACTCTGTCCATAGCTAGCGTCCCAAAATCCCGAACAAGAAAAGAAGTCGGTTTTAGTGCCTTCTTAGTAACACAGTATAGGCTCATAATTCATATAAATTACTGAGTAAATGCATTCATTTGCTGAAGGCTATGCAGGATAAGTCCCCCACTAATGCAATTTAAATAAACACACATCAAACCAAATACCTGCAATTTATCAGTAAGAGAGGGGACAGTGCAGCATGAAGTTCTGGGAAGGAGGAAGAGAGTAAAGCCTGAATGTTGGTGCTTTATCTCTCTGTGGGTTGGGAACACCATGGGGAAGCAATGTGCTGCTTCTCCCTTGTAGGTTTTTTTTTCTTAGACATTTTAAACACGTCTTTCTACGTAGCAGTTGCAATGTAGGCGAGTGGCTGCAAGGGCTCCAGCTGTATGTTCCTCTGACCTGAGCCAGAGGCAGCAACCAGCATCCCCTCCCACCCTCTCTCCCAATCTGCCAGTGCCCTCAGGTAGAGGGTATATCCCTGATGGGGATATAAACCATCTCTGCCCTCAAAGATGAGCTGTGGCACATGGAATGCTGTAGTACCTAAAGCATCTTGCAAACCTGCCTACCTTATATGCCCAGTAGGAAAACACATACCCAGCCCTGCCCGTCTCTCGTCAGATGCTAACGTGCAATGGAGAGTGAAGAGCTGTTTTTAAAAAAAGAACAAACAAGCAAACATAACCCAAGCTTGCTCCACAGGGTTGGAGTTTTATCTTCAGTTAAATTTTATTATACCATGGTAAATGCTTCCATGAAAGCAACCTTGAGTAATTGGTTAATAAACTTCTAGATTTTGTTTAGAAAAGTATCAAGCATGTAAATTACATTTTTTTTAATGGAAAAGCCTGATTATAATTCAAGACTTCTCCTTTAGCCCTCTGCCTTTAGCATTTTACAAGATATTTAGTTTATTTTATTAAGAAATGTACTAGTTCTATAAAGTTTCTTTTCAACTGAATTTTCATTTCAGATGTTAGCAATATTCTTCTCATTATATTTTGTTACTTTGTTACTCTTACTTTAGAACAATAAAACAAATTTCATCTCTTAAAGGGACAACTTTTATATATATGTTTATATGGATATACATTTTTTCCTGTTCATAAAAGTTCTTTCCCATTTCAGGAAGTTTATTTGGAATTGCAAACGAATCCTGTTCTTTGTAGCATTTTTTCTGTAATCTTTCTTATTAATATTTTGCTAAGATTGGCACTAATGCCACAACCCCTCCTGAAAAGAACAAACACTAAATCTGCAACTGTTCAGTTTGGCTGTTTCCAGTAAGAATGTTTTTTATATTAATTTATCTAAAGTAACTAATACTTTTCTCTGAAGTGTCTGACATGGATAAACTCTTGTAAATTCAAGCACATTCTTAAGAAAGGGAGGAAAAGGAGAGAGATGAGAAAAAAAGGAGGCATGGAAATAGTGAAAATATGTAGTGACAGTAGGCACGAAATTCATGTGGAAAAAGACTATGAGTTGCTTTTGCCATATTGCTTGTCAGAAACTCACTTCAGCTGGAAAATTAAAAATGATGCTTCTCAGAAACCCTTTTTTTCCTGCCACCAGACCTTTGATTTACTTATTTAAGCAAGCCAAGATTTCTGCACACGGGACATCCAGAATTACATAAACTGAAGACTGCTATTGTTTGCCCCACGGAAAATGCACTAAGTGCATAAGAACTGAGTAGCTGGGTGCTGCTCCATGCCTCAACACTGTAGTTGGCATATCGTGACCACAAAAATTAAAGCAGAGTCAGGTGAGCTGCCTGGGTTGGTAGAGCAAAACATATTTACTGAGTTACACTCATTGGACAGTCCTGAAGAGAGCAAAGCCACTGCAATCATCTTCCTGCAGAGCTGTGCCTCCAAATGTTCATCCATAGTGTAAATAATTCTCCAGAAAAGCAGTGAGCCCAACTCCTGCCACAGTGACTGCATAGCCCTGTTTTCCAGTCTATGAAGCAAAATGGGGACTGTGGGGAATGTATGGAATCTCAAAACTGTTTCATCTCTGGTGCCCTCCTGATGGTTTTTCTTCCTTCTCTGCATGTTGCATATATCCCCTGAGATTTTTACAGACCCATGCAATATCTTGCACTGATCCTGTGGGGCTTCCAAAGAGAGTGGTTAGTGATAGAGCACTCTGCATTTGTAAATCTAGAGACTCATAGAGCTTTGATTAGATACAGAGAAGTTGCAGCAGTCCAGAACTTAAATATTTAATGATTTATCTGGCATTGTTATTTCTGATATGTGTCAGGCACACAACCAGTCCCATCCAACTGACTAAAACACTCACAGCACATCTTACATCCCTTTTTTTTTTCATGATCCCTGGTCTATGTTCTGTGACCATCTGCATCTGACACAAGGAAGCAGGAGAGAAGCTACGGTGCTGGCCCAAGCCCACTGGGCTACCAGCCATCAGGATCATATGCCTGAAGAAATCATCTTAGAGGGTAAATTCTTTAAAGGCAGTCTAGCTCTCCTGCTGCTCTGTGTCACGGGACTTGACTTTCCCAATTCCTTCCCTTCTCTGTGATCCAAGAGGATGATCCATGTTAATCAAGATAGCATTTTATCTGGGCTAGTTTTCAAGACTCTGGAAAGTCTTGAAAATCAAAGCATCCTGAGAAGAAAGAGAAGGATACACTGAGAAACTTCCACTCTTGACACTGTTTCTTGTGCTGCACTGGACACATCAATATTTACCCTTTCTAAACTGTTAAGTCTTAGTCTTAGTCTGCTCGAGGAGGGGACAGTTATATACGACCTCAGCAGTCCCATATAGACATAACCAGAGCTTGCAGGAGGTGAAAACTCCCTGGATATAAGCAGGGCTTTGCCTGAGCATAGGTATCCCATCTTGTTCCTGTTCTAGAATCCATTTCTTAAAAGATCAGACCCAGTGCTTTACTGAAATCCAGTGATTTGGCGTGCTTATGTATGTGGGTGACAGCCAAGGGGAAATTTTAATGCAATATATTTCAGTTCAGGTGAGCCAAAGCTGAGTAGTTCACCTACTGTGTCTGTGAAATGCTCATTTAAATGTCATTGCTGTGGCTGGCTGCTTTTCTTTGCAAAAGACCTCCGCTGCGCGGTTGCTGTTCAGTTCAAACCGGGACAGTCACTGCTAAGTCAGTAATGATAATGCACGGTAATATTGTCTAGGAAAGGATGTAAATACATTTGAAGTACCTTTGTGTTTGCCTTGAAAGAAATGCAGGGAATAAAGAAAATGGTAGTGTTGTACATAGTATTTAGAGCTGTGTGGAAAACTGAACCCAAGAGATTCAAAATGCCAAACTGGTGCATTAGTTTAAAAAAATACTGTTGATCTTTGGAAAAGATGACAGAACTTGGCTGTAAGAGCCTGGCACTGATCTTATTTAAATTGATCCATTTAAAAAAAAAAAAAAAAAGAAAAACCACAACGAAACCCAAAATGACCACAATTGGAGGTTGTAGTACGACAAGGTTTTTTAATTATTCCCAATTTACAGGGGTATAGAAATGGGATGAAAAACTGGAATAACTGCTAAATGATTTTTTATGTTCCGCAAACATTTAAGAAATCTTTTTTTAGGTTGCATCTCAAGTGTTGAGCAGAGCTGGTTCTTTGGTGACAGTCATGACACTGGAGCCACAAGGAATGCCTTAAAAGTACCTCACTGGGTCCATATATATTTCGGGGAAGAGATGACGAGAGATGCTTTCTTCCTGTCTCATTCAGGACAATTACCCTTCTGCTGAACTGATGGGATGGGATTAATCTCATCTCATTTAGCTATCTGAAAGATATGGTTTTGTCCGAGCTGGTCATCTTCAACATTATAGTTACGAAAGATGCCGGTAAGAGAGCAGCGTCGCCTGAAAGAGGCGGTCTGGGCCACTGGATACAGGACTGACTGGACCATGCACTGAAAAGTGCTGATTTTCCACCGCTCATTGCAGAAGCTGTCTAACAAGAACAGAAACTGATATCTTCGACTTCACATTGAACCATTATGTGAGTGTTGCACTGAGAGAAATCAAACCCACTGTGCCTGGTATATTCCTGATACTGATGTCTATAAGATATCAGTTCCCTGTCACCCCAATGATAGCATTTTCATGGAATATTTCCAGCAGGGCCAAGTCCAGACAGGCTGTACCATATCCCTCTCCCTCCAATTTTCCTGCAATGGTGTGAGCCAAGCAATGTTCATCGTGCCAATGTGCACGCGCGCTCCCTGCCTTTTGCAAGAAACATGGCAACTTCCAAACCACCAGCCGGGAGCAAATAATGTACCTGCCCCATATATGTATGTTTTAATACTATTAAATGCTATCCTCAACTGGAACTACAAAAAGAAGCATTTGCAGAAAAGAAGTTTGGGCTAAGTTTTCCTCATTAACACCCTCCTATTTGTGTAAGAGGCCAAGACATTTTAAATAGTTCCTACCGTCCCATGGTGCTGCTGGGAGGCAAGTCATGGTTTTATGCGTCAGGAGGACAGACAGACAGCTGCAGATGTGAGGCCGAGTCCATGCAGAGACACAACAACTCAGAATCAGGGGCAGAATTCAGGAAACTGGATGCCCCACCTAACCCTGCAGCCAGCTCCTCCGTTCCCTCCAGAGGCTCTTCGGAGCAGCCACGTGCTATTGCTATGTTCTCCATATATTTTGAGTGCAACTTCATCAAATTGTAGACCATTAATGTTTCCGATTGGAATCTTTTTCCCCCCTGTTTTCATTTTGCCACACACATCTGAACAAAACCACGTAAGTTAGGTGGCCACTAAATCAAAAGAAGCCACAAATAATGGGCTCTAAGGTGGGTTATACCAGGACTAGCTGTGTAAAGCCTACTCGTAGCTATGAGCTCAGAAGTGCATGGGTGAAGTCAAAAGGATCTCTGCCAAATGCCTTTGCTGGGGGCACATTTGACACCATGTTCCTTGAATATGTGTGAAGATAGCATGATTTAAATGAAAAGCAATGACTCCACATCATAATTGAAATTTCTATTTATTAATAAGTGGTGCAGTTTTTAAAGACAGAACATAAAAAATCAGTTAAGAAGTATTGTTTGCATAATATATTGAAATAAACATATTAAAGTTGTTCAAATATTGGACAGTGCCAGAATATAAATTACACATACAGTTTAAAAATTACAATAAATAATATTATAAAGAGCACTAAAGGCCACTTGTATAAAAGTTGTGTTCCCTTGTCAGCCAGAATCTGAAAAGCATCTTTGTAGCATGGAGAAAATTTCAGTGAGCAAGGCACAAATACTAGTAATAATAAGATGCCATAACTAGAAAACAAAATGCAGTTGGCTATGTAACCTTCAGTCTCAGCCTGTTCTTGAGGATGGAAATAGGATCCCACTTCCAGTGTTTTGCTTCACTTAACTTCAGAGGAAAGCTACCAAGAGCTGAATTAGGAAGGATCAAATCTTACAGCCTAAATAATCAGAAGTGATAGTGATACCCAGGATCTTCATTCCCGCAGTACCTGGCTAAAATAACTTGAAAATGGCCCCTTTTTCCTCTGCACCTCCGAAACTGGTCTTCAAAAATGAGCACCCACATTCAGCTGGGTTTCTGAAAAAGTGATATCACACCAAATTCATGAGGTGCTGTAGAAAATTTAGGTTTGCAGCTCTTAGGCACCTAAAGCTTACTGGTGGGGGCTGTGGGGTGCAAGGAATCAAGATCCGGCTCTTTCTCACATGCTCTGCACTAAGCGGGACAAAATTAATTCTTCCATATGCAGATGTGGCACTGCTGCAACAACTGGGCTCCCAGCAGGGCTGAATTTGCTCCCTAATCTGCATTTTCTGATTGCTTTAGGCTGTGAACTTGCAAACTGATTGGACCACGGTGCTTGCCTGAAGGCCACAAGTCGGCAGCCCCGCTACACACAGGTTCAGGTGGGAATTCGTTCGCCGCGCCACTGGGCCACAATTTGAAGCAGAAAAATTTAAAACTATTTCCACTCCGAACCATAACAATGCAGCAAAGTTACAGATAAGAACAGAGCAAATATAGCCAAAGTCAGCTTAGGGACTTTTCAATCAATCTCTCCACATGCTGAATTCCCTTTTATTTTGATAGGAGCCAGACTGTTTAATTCAGTGCAGGGAAAAGCCAAGGCAAGGACAACAGCCATTACCTGACTAGATTTTTTTTTTAAAGGACCAACTCCTTAAATGGAGCATAACCCGCATTTTCTATACCTGCATACTTTAGCTAAACATTCACTTCTGCCGTAATGAAACATCCTCGGGTCAAATCTGAAGTGGGGAAGCTTGACTGGTAATAATGCTGCAAAGACAGGTACACCATGTAAACACAGATTCACCTTTTCAAAAACTTACAGATGTGTGTCGTTTGGTAGTGACTGAAAAGTCAGCATAAAAACGTAGCGAAGAAAAACACCTCCAGAAATTCATAAAGGCAGGCAGATTAGGACCCACTCCTGCTCCCAGTGCATTGGTTTGAGAAGGTTTCTTACTGACTTCAAGGAGAGCAGAGGGAAGCCCCACACTTTCTGATTATGAGAAACATCTCAAGCCCTGAAATGAATCCTTGGTCACCGCTAGGAGTTAAGAGTCAGCAAAGAGTGGATTCCAATGGTTAATTCTCCTTAATGTTATCTGTACGTAAGCAAAGTGTCGGTGTCAGTCTATGTGGTAGGAAGATCTGACCCAAACAAAATTGATAGCTGTTCAACTGTCACATGCAAACGGACGGAGGGATAAATCTAATCCATTCCTCGTATGAAGAGTACTGTTGACCCAGCTGTCTCTCTCAGATGAAACTGTGAATGACTGATTCCTCGCATCGGGTGAACCTACTCTGCAAAACAGGTCCTGACCTTTTAAATGTTGTCAGGGCCAATAATCACAGATCCTTTACTTTGTTCTGTCCAGTATTGGTGGCAGAAACATAAACTGCAGTTCCAAGGCAGATACGCTTCCTGGACTCAACTTGTACTGGAGTCTGACAAGGTTTGTGTGCTCACCCCAGATCAAGGATGGTCTCCAGATCTCACCTTTCTGGTGACACCTTGACCAGTCTCTGTTGTCAGCACAGACAGCAGGACTGATGCACACCCTATTTTTAATCCAGAAGATGTAGGAGGCAGAGAGCTGCTAAGCACATCACCCTTCTGAACAGAGCAGTGACTGATTTAAGTGCAAAGAAGTGTGCTAGAAAAAATAAATATTAAAATAAGCTAATCAGACCTTCCTTGACCCTTTCCTTGGATCTCTTCCAGAGGACCCAGAGATGTCCACTGCAGAGGGTCTTACTGAGCTTACCACCAGTGCCTTTTAAGAAGAGGCAGAAGTTATCTGGCCAGTTAGCACATTAAATATTTAATGATGTGGCTACAGATACTTGACCTGGTGTTTTTAAGCTGCTTGTAATAAATTGGTGCTTGCAGCCCACAGAAAATGCGAACTTGAAGGCAGTTCAGCTGCTAAGTGTACACAGCACAGGGCAGCCCAAATCCAACTTTCTCTGGGACTGCACTCTGTGTGCAGGTGAAGACTCATCCAAGTCTCTGCCCTTGCTTAGATTTTCTCTTGGAATGAACATACCTTGATAATGAGGTGATTTATGGATTTTTCAGCCAGGTTTAATACTGAGATAAGATTCCCTTTATATGACCTGGCATGGGAGAGATTAGAAACCTGAACTCGAGGAATTTGAGGGGGAATTGGGCAGGGAACTGTATGGCATAGCCACTGTCAAGGACATCCACAACCAAATTTCTCAGATTGCACTCGGGTTTTGGCTGTCTTGATTTTTGATTGCTCACATCTAGCAAGCATTTTAAGACGGTCCAAACTCAAATTAAATCAGTAGAAATGCCATATATTGACATCAGACACAAGAAAAGTGAGGCAGGCTTGCCTAGCATATGCTTACACCAATCTCAGAAGTCATCTAGCAATGTTAAAATCAGTTGTCATTCTTTTTTACTCATTTGTCGTGTGAGGGTTAAATCTTACGAGCTGCCCAGGGATGCATCAGAAAGCCTGCAGCAGGTGCAGTACAGGCATTTCCAAGAATCACTGATGGCCAAAGAATTCTTCTCAATATGCCAAATTATAACGAATTACGCTTTGTCAGCTAGTTTTATTCTTTCCAAGTTTAGCCATGAAACTGCACCAAACACAGATTATCTTCAGGTCAATGGCTACTTTGTCAATTAAGTAATTACCAAAATTGTACCTCATGTAATCATAATTACTGGCCTCAGAAGAGCTCCATGGACTCAGCCCCATCTTCAAAAGCTGTAACTGGTCCACATCATTTACTCAAGTAACTACAGCAATTTGTTCTCCCTGAAGATCTGTCCCAGATCATGATTTAGCTGAAGAAGCAGATGAAGTAAGATCCTAATCCTTTAGATGTCTCTTTAAATAAAGAATAACCAATGAAGATGAAGGCAATGCCTACATCTGGAAGAGAACAGAAAGAAGCTCCCTGGATGGAAGGCCTGGTATGAGATGTCAACGATACTGAGGAATCAAACATGAAGTTTACTACAGCGGGGAAAACCCAACAAGGTATCTTCCATCGAAGCGTGCTCTATCTGGGTCTGTGCAATACCCAGTTACGCATGGGAAGCGCAGGAAAGCACAGGAAAGTCCTTGTGCTCTGATTGGACGTGCCAGCGACGCTCGGTTGTGCAGCTGCAGCGTAATCCAAGCAGTCACTACAGACAGTTCCCTTTCTAACATCTTACATGGGCCAAATCCTTGTGTCTTTGTTGGCCATCCCCCCTCAAGGGGATTGGATTTTGGGTGAAAATAGCCAATGAGCTGATGTTAATTGCTGTATAATTTCTGTATAATGTAATCGCTTTTATGATTGCTCTATGTCATATCGACAGTATTACAGTAAGAATTGGCCAGATTAACGAAGAATGAATTTTCACGAAACCAAGCAAGTGCAGTGGTGATGGAGCCAGACCTGGCTTCAGCATGCAACAATCCAACACTACACACCATCTCTCCTGCCCTGAAAGGCTCTTAATACAGATGGAACCCAAAGTCATGGACTAAATTAACGCAACAGACATTTGAGAGGCATAGTCCGTCGACTAAGGGAATGATGCCTCTGTGTATATATCAAAACACAGCGGTGGTGGTGACTAATTAGAATGCATTGGAAAGGGTAGGACCTGGGCATGATGTGGGTGGTATAGAATAAGGGGTGGATCCTGCCCTGGTTTCAGCTGGGATAGTGTTAATTTTCTTCCTAGTAGCTGGCATGGTGCTGTGTTCTGGATTTAGGATGAGAAGAATGTTGATAACACACTGATGGTTTAGTTGTTGCTAAGTAGTGCCTACACCTGTCAAGGACCTTTTTTTTTTCAGCTTCCCCTGCTCTGCCAGGGGCACAAGAAGCTGGGAGGGGGCACAGCCAGGACAGCTGACCCCAACTGGCCAAAGGGATATCCCATACCATAGGACATCGTGCTCAGTATAGAAACTGGGGGGGGAGTGGAGTTGGCTGGGGGGCAGAGATTGCTGCTGGGGGACGGGCTGAGCATCAGTCAGTGGGTGGTGAGCAGCTGCATTGTGCATCACTTGTTTTGTATATTCTGTAGATTCTCTTACCGTTATTGTTATTGTTGTTGTTCTTTTCCGCTGCTGTTTTATTGAACTGCCTTTATCTCAAGCCTCGGCTTTTACTTTTTTTTTTTTTCTCCTGATTCTTTCCCCCACCCCACTGAGGGGTGGTGGTGAGCACACAGCTGGGCGGTGTTCAGCTGCCTGCCAGGGTAAACCAGGATGGTGGTGGAGTCATTGTGTGGAGTGGCAGGGGTCAATCCCAACAGGAGGCGGACACGAGCTGTGGTAGAGAAGCTGCACCTTGGACCAGTGGGGTAGGGATGGAAGCCTTCCCACTGGATGTGGGTGCCTCTGATCACCTGACGTCTAAGCAAGTCACCCTCTGCTCCTTTTGAAATCGGTAGAAATTTGGTCTTTGTAGATAATTGAGTCAAAGATGAGATTAGTCTCATCCTAAAGCTGATGTATGCTTTGGTTCGTGTACCCTGTGCTCACGGACTTGTACTGATTGATTAGTTTTCCACCAGCTGTAAAGAGTGCATAGCCATCAAACTCGACATCAAACGGATGCTGTTTCATGGACACTGGGATTGAATCCTGTGTAGGATATTTGGACAGGATGGTTTCACTAGCTGTATAGCTAGTACATTCCCCCTGTAGTGGTGAGATCTTCGACTCATTGCTGCCCTGTTCCCAGTGGGTTGGATTGTTTTCCTGCTCCCCCTCAACTTAATTTCCAACTCCCATGAAAAAATATTTGGCTGAGGCCTAGGGAGCATACATATCCCTCTGTTGCTCAGGGACAGGTGACAAGAATGGTATTTATTTATTTGTACATTGATCTTAAATATGGCACACATGCATGGATCTGGAGCAGTCCATTTCCAAGAAAAACAGTGAACAGAGACAAAGAGATCCTGGCAGCATCCCACATTGTGGAATTCCCAGGGAACAGAATAGCAATACTCTGCACATCTGAGGAGCTCAAAGTGCTTGGCAAATATTAGTGAATTCGAGCCTTACAACCTGTATATTTGTATGGATGTATAACTCCCAGTTAACAGATTGGGAAACTGAGGCACAGTTACATTACGCAGCTTACTTAGCAGCACATAAGTCAATAAAAGAGTTGAGTGTATAAACCTGGAGCTCCCTACACTGAACAACCTTATTTTCAAAATGAAGAAAATTTGGCTCCATAAGTAACAAATGGGCTGAGCAAAAGTTCTTCTACAAAATAGCATTGTAGTCACACTTCAAGCAATTTTATAAACACTAGTGGAGATTTTCAAAGTAGTTTGAGGGATTTACATTTACATTTTACAATAAATAAATACCCATGACCGATCCCAGACAGTGGCTTTGATAATTTTAAATTCTATCCCAAATTTCATTTTGACATTGTATTTCATGGGTAGTTGTGGAATAGATCACATGAGGAACATTTAGTTCACAGAACCATTTCAGTAGGTCATTTACTTTGACTCAGCTTTTTCCCTGCTTTGTATTAGATGTTCTTGGCTAGGTTGGTTAGAGATTGATTTACTCACATTGGAAAATGGATTCAGGCATTGTTTCCACAAAGGAATATTGCTCCTGAAAATATTTTTACTTTGCTGCTCTGTTTACAAAATGTAGCAAGGACCACCATATCTCCCCTGTTATCAATTCACCATTGTTGTATTCAAGAGTATCAGATAGATATGTATCATAGAAGAAATCAGCTGTACCATTTATATAGGGTAAAGTCATGCAAACCATGCTCAAAACTAAGCTCCTTAGTTTTGGTAGCATGAAAAAAACTGCATTAGTAAATTGTATGAAATGGTGCAGAATGACTACCACTAATATCACATGCATCTTATGCAGCCATTGGTGTTTTGAACTAGTAAGCTTTGGGTGTAGAGTAAGTGAGATATACAAAGTATGCTTACATTACATGGAGAAGTCAACCAGTGACTGCCCCCACACGCACTTTTAGACTGGCTTATTTGAAGGGGTCCATATTGAATCTGAAATCCCATCTCCTGTAGAAGACAAAGGCATGGAGCCACTTGGTGTAAAAGGGTCGGTGTCTGTGTCCGTTTCCCCCTCTGCTAGGTAACGTTTCTCTCTCATCCACGCCGATCCCCCATTGGGGCCAAACGGGAAGTCGTCTCTGTCTTGGGAGATACTGAATCCACTTGGGGAGCGCTCAAGTTCCTCATGGTTGACGGAGAGAAGGGATAATGGAGTATCGCTGTCTCTTGTTAAGCTCCTTCTCTGCCTTGGAGACACCTTATCTGAGTAAGGGCTTTGTAGGTCTCCTTGAGAGTGGTAGCTAACCTGGGAGTCCATTAATGTAAATATAGGCAAAACTGTTGGCCTTTCTGCGTATGAAGTTGAGGAAGGTGTGGCTTGCAGTTTGCCAGAGTTTTGCCCACCTGTTGATAAAGGTTGTGAATGAGTCACATGACCATGCGCTGAGAAACCGTACGGACTGACTTTGTTGACTGGAACCTGCTGGAAATTGTAAGGAGTTTCACGAGCACACTGCTCAGTGTATTTATAGATTATTGTTTTTAATTCAGAATATTTGTTTTCTTCTCTCTTCTCCTTTGCAGGAGAAGCAGTTTCTTTTAATGGACTTATCTCAGCAACTTGTATTTGCAGCTGTTCCATATGATGCATATGCATATCAACAAGAAAATCCAGTTTCTTCCCCATGTCATTAACCTGAAAAATACCAATGTTATGATATTGTCTCAAGTCAGTTGTTCAATGAAAGAGTCAATGCTCCCATAGGTGCACTGCCCCCCGCAATGGTGTGCTGCCATCTGTATGGGTCATTAATGTAATTATGGGATAATCATGACTTTCCCTTGGAAGCTTGACTGCAGCGGATGCCAGCTTATCCTCTAACTGCCTTAGATTAAGAGGACCCATCCCTATGAACTGTGCCAAAAAAATTCTTGGCATTGCTGGGTATTTGGCAGTCCAGCACCCAACAGCAGTCTACAACATTATGACCAAGGTCTTGATACCATTAGGTAAATAGCTATTACCAAAATCCAACAGGTGGAATGACCTTTGTGCACAGACCTATTCTCTAACACTTACTAGTCCCACAACATCAGGGTTAAATATCAGGACTAATTTCCTTTCCCTTTTGATAGTATTTTGTTCCTGAACATTTACATTCCATGAAAGGAAATGATGTGAATCAATGCCACTTGCCTCCATCTTAGTTACGTATTTAAAAATGAGAGTGTCTTGACTTGCTAAGCAATAGGTTAGGATGCACAAAGAGGGCCCAAAAATACCTGTGGAGGCAATCCTTTTGAGTGCCAGAACCTGCAAAAGAAGATGGTGCTCACAGCAAAACACCAGACAAGATGAGTATGGAATTTCAGGGAAGGACAAAGTCCCATCTAAACACCATGGTTAGGGTCTTCCTGCCATATATAGTGATATTCATTCAGTGGTTTTCAAAATGCACACTTCCCAGCTAATTCATTCTTTCATGAAAAACTAACAACATTGTTTTGTGATCATTAGCACAAGATCTGTGTGAGTCTTGATCAACAATAGTACAAATCTGCCTGGGTCAGCCAAAGACTCAAACAGAATTTATGTCAGCTTTAAAATTTCTGTACAAGCACCTCAGCCTCCATCATTGCCATGAAATTACATACCTGTCGTTCAACTTTAACGAATTTGCCCATCATACTTTGGTCTTCAGTATCTGCTGTAGATGCTTTGGCTACATATGGATCATTTCTATAAAGAATTAATAACTCTATTAGTGTTCAACTTTTCTTTGCATCACAGTAAGTAACTTATATCAGAAAACAGAATTACCGTCTTGGTGGTATATTCATACAGCTCCTTGGAGCCCCATTTAATAAAAGACTAAATTTCATTATTTCTCATACAAACAGGAACAAAAGTCTATTCCCTGTGATTTCAATGCATTTCTAAAAAATGTATTCCTGATTTTTATATCAAAATTTTTTTGGTTCAAAATTAAGACTAAGAAAAAACAAAAGCAAACAAAAAGTTCAAGGGAAATTAGTCTCAGTCTTGGTGGAATAATTTCAGGTTTGTGAAAAAATGTTGAGCTAGTCTAGATAGTGGGTCTAGAGACAGCCATGTGGTTTTGAATCTAATTCTTTATAATTAGCATCTTTGAAGACTGAATCCCAGTTTCAAGTTTGAACAGTTTTTTTTTCTCAATTTTATTAAACCAAATAGTAAGTGGCAGAGACTGGAAATGCTGAAAAGAGACAGTCTGGCCTGGAGATTTAAAGTATAGGTTTTCCTATGTAATTTCCTACTGCCTGCCCATCAGATGGACTAACTTCAGGAGATAAGAAGATGATTTCTGCTTAACTAAAGAACTTTGATTTATATCATGGGATCTAGGATGTTCATTATTAAGTCAAGTCTTTATCAAAAGGTTTCCAAACCAACTCTCAAAGGAATCTATATATTTCCGTAACCTATGTCAAAGTCTAGAAAAACAACTTTTAAGCACTTGTTCTTTAAAGTGATTTAGAACAAATATACCCTAACCTTTTTGTTTTTCTGACAAAATGCAAAATATAGCTGTGATTATATCTTACTAAAGCAGAAACGATAACTAAAACATGTCAGATTTCACATTGGATTACTGATGATATGGGCTCATTCAAATTTTGCAATCTGCTTTGTTTCCCAAATGATCATTGTCTCTTCCACATACGTAGGTCTTTGTCTTCACATTTACATGGTTTTAGATTTTTCACTGGGTGGGATAAACCAGATAGAGCCAAGTTAATTTATTTTCTGTAAGATTACTTTTGTTCTGAACAACCATAACAGCTTTGGGGACAGATTGTTGATGGTCTTGTGTGGTTCTTCATTGGTATTTATTGACAGATTGATAGTTGTAAATAACAGAAGAAATGTCATTTATTATTGAATTCTTGCTACCAGGAATGCAGCGATACAATAACATGCTGTAACTTTCACACCCAGAAACCTGGTATTGCAATTTATTTTCAGCCATTCCCACCAATCATTGATTTAAAAGCAGCATCATTAAAACTCTGTGCTTGCTATTTGGTGGGGGCTATAACAAAACTTTTTTTTACTTCAGGAAGATAACTGGTTTACCTTCAAATTATTGGTGGTTTTTATTGAGTTATTAAGTGGGTTTACTAATTGAATGTTAGAAATTCAGCACATCAGCAATCAAATGTGTATATTTCATATAAAATCACATTTCCAAACCATGGAGAAGCTGGACAATTAAGAAACCATTAAGTTTAGCTACCCATCATACATTGTTCTTTGGGAAGCAAGTGTCTTTCTGGCTCAACATTTACAGATATGAATCTTGTAGCAACATATCCTCTCAGTATCATTACTATGACAGTGTACTGGCTGGATGAATGAAGGGCATGCTTATTGGTATGAATGAACTTTTTACTTCTGTTTTGGTCCATGCAAAATACTAGGCATAAAAAAAATTTACCTGGGAGACTGTTGTGAAGGGTAAGAAAAAGCTCCTCCCTTTTGGGATTTCTTATGCTTGGGAGTAGATGGAGGTCCAGGTGTAAAAATCATATCTACTCTGAAAAAAAGAAAAGTGAAACTGCATAAGTCCATCTCTAAATGTTAACACATGATAGAAAATGCTGTATCTCTACAGCAAACAGTAGCAAAGATTCAAAAAGAAAGCACGTTTTGATCCGATAGTACATTGAGGGTCATGACGTGTTTTCTTCTGTTCTGGGTCCGCAATCAATACAATGAATTGTAATTACCTGGTAATTTCATGGTAATTAAGTAATTATCTAGCTCACTGTTTCCAAACTTCAACATTTGAAACACATGACTTCATTTTCTTCAAAGGAACTAAACAGCATGATTGTCAAAAAACCTCTAACAACAGTTGCTCTTGAAAATATCAAGAGAGACCCATCGGGTTTTGTGCTGGATAGTGAAAATCAGAATTTGGTGAAAGATGGCAATTCCTGATACTCTTAATAAACCAATGACTTTCTAGCAGTTATTGTGCCCAATTATCAGTATTTTTTGTTGTTGTTACTAATTATTATTTTGGTTTGAAAAACACGAGTGAAGTTTCACAAGGAATCCTACTTGACTTTTTATTTGGAACAAAACCAAAAGGATTGTTTGGGAGGCTCCAGCATATTTAATTACACACTTCTGCTATATCAATATGTCCTTTCATTTGGCTTATCCAACTGCTCAGGTGTAAGCAAGCCTCTGTTCATTCAGTCACAGAGCAGTTATCTGTATTATCTGACAATCCATGCAGGTACCTTGCATGGCTTCACAGTGCCCCAGGGAGTTTTGAAAATGGAATTTAAAAAAACTCAAAGCAAAACTCACGAAGCTAGCCAGATATTTGCTAGGCACCCAAGCATTGCTGGGCCATCAGTCAACGACTCATCAAACTCCTGGGGCGTCTCGCTATTCATAGACACAACGAGTAGTACTCACCTCCCTGGTTTTGTCCGATTACAATCAGTGGAGACCTACTCAACACAGTGAAAAAAATTCAGGGGAGACTAAGGGAGATTCAACTGATCCAGTGGAAGCATCTGGTTTAAGCAGGGATTAATCATGCCATAAGGGCCATTAATTATGTTGACTAGCTCTCTGTTAACTACAAGAGGAATCTCACATGGCTTGCCAGGATTATGTTTTTTCTTCAAAGACCTCTAAAAAGGTCTTCCCCGTATATGCTCAAAATGGCTGTTGAAATCGTGCGGGTCTTCCACTACTGGTCATTCTTTATACTGGGGCATGGCATTGCTGAGCTGAAGATCACAGGGCTGAGGCTGTGCTGTGGTTCTCACCCTGACTCACTTGCCATAACCACTGCGTGAGATGGCCCTAATCTTGTCAGGCACCTTTACTGCTGCTAGGACTCAAGCAAATACCTGAGAGGTGCTCTGCTGTCCAAAATCACACAACAGCTCAGTCTGAGGTAAAGGCCATGTAGTAAGTGTAAGCCATGTAGACCCCACCATAGATAGGTGCAGATTTCTAAAACCATGAGCCCTCCTCAACTTCCTGAGTTCAAAAAGATATTACTGCATTGACAGCTAAGCTCATGTGATGCAGAGCTCATTTTATAGAGTAACAATGGTGGGTTTGTGGATTATAATTAAAGAAAGCAGCTTTTCTAGAGCAGTAATAGTGAGGTAGGAACCAGACATGTTATATACTTGAAAATGAGATAGCCCAGTACACAGAAAAGCACTTTGAAATAAGAAATTATGAGGTTCAACAGAAGGACCATAGGAGCCTACAAAGTCAAGACAAGTCTAGATAAGGTCTAAATGTGCAGCAAGAATTTCACTCACTCAGCCCATTCTTGAGAGAAACCAAGGTTACATCTGCATGGCATTTTGCTGTTCAGAGTGACTGGGGCGGGGCTTGAGGGAACGTGGACAGTGCTGTGCTGGGACTGAAGTAATACAGCTACAGGCATATACACACACGTGCACCTAAACCCAGACAAGCTTACTAGCTCAAGCTCTGACCTGTGCCCATGGTTCAGGATGCAAGCAGCACAAATTTTTGTAGACATGCATCAAAAGCACATCAGGATGAACCGCTTCTCTGAGGAAACAACTGTGGGAGAAGATTGCAACCGAACAGACACAAAGGCCTGAAATGCCAATTTTTTCCATATAGGGTCAGCTTATACCTGAGCAAAGGGGATGTAAAACTTTCTGTGCTGATGCATTTTTGCATTTGTATGAGATATTTTACCAGGCACTGGTCAGCAGAGAATCCAGCCCAAAGAGAAGCTCACGTAAATAAAAGCAATAGCTGCTC
The DNA here is from genome assembly GCF_000687185.1 of Egretta garzetta. Taxonomy (NCBI): domain Eukaryota; kingdom Metazoa; phylum Chordata; class Aves; order Pelecaniformes; family Ardeidae; genus Egretta; species Egretta garzetta. The sequence goes on from NW_009258613.1 coordinate 3,508,433, forward strand.
TATCATTTGTAAAAAGGGGGAAACTTGCCCCTAATCAAATAAGGCAATGGTCGAGAAAATTCACAGGATTTTTATCTCGGATTTTTCTTGTTCTAAATATGAGCCAGTGGTCTCTTCTGCTGCAGTTACCCCTGCTAGCTGCTCACTTTCCTTTATTCTTTGGGGAAAGGGCTTTCTTATTGACCAGCTACGCTATGCAAAGACATAGCTTCTGGGTGGCCTTGTATGCAAATCAGGCCAGCTATGCTTTTATTTTGCCAGCACAACTACATATTTTCCCCATTTACCAGAGGATTCTTACCTTGCCTGAAGATATTTTATTCTGGAAAGCATATCAAGATGCCCTGCTGAATATTGCTCTATCACATCCTTTACATCGTAAGGCCTCAAAGTCTCCTTGAATTTTTTTTTATAGAGACGAAACTGTAGTATTCTGCATAATAAACAGAACAATTAGTAACTTCTTATATAAATTCCATAGTGATAATTTGCAGTTTTATTGAATACTTGATAAATACTCTGGATGTTTGGAAATTTAGCGTGTTATTTCAAAACAAGGCAATAAAACATAAGCAGAGAATCACTAATATCATACCACATTTGTAAATATGTAACAGTTGGCTTTTCGTAATTAATAGGCTAAAATGAATTATACACACAAAATATCTTTTTCAGCACTATCATAACTAGAAATGTTTCAAAGCTACAAAATCATACAAGGGACTAGGTCTTGAACAACACAAGTCACAGGAGACTTTTGAAACTGTGAAACTGAAGCAGTTTTTTTACACTTCAGTCTATTATAAAGCTATTTCATAGTATATATAATGCTGAATAATATGCACTTAGGAAAATTTTGGATAGGAAATGATAATTAGATAGAAATGTGGAAGTTAAGTCAGCAGCAGTTCAAGTTGTGGAGAAAAGAAAAAGAGTTAGAACTGCCTGAAGTGTCCTTGAAAAAACAACAGTATAACATGATTGTTGTTGTTGTAATAATAATAAATAATATAATTGATGTTAATATTACTATTATTATTAAATGTCCTAGTGTTTAATAACAGATTTCTTGTGATAAGGACCAGGGCTGTCTAGAGCACTTGAAAAATCTTTGACATTCCTTTTTTTCCAGTCATTGCTGTTTATACATTAGTTTACAGTGTTATATCTTGGTGGATTAAACAAATAGACAAGAAACATATGTAAAGAATGAAAAGCATTTTATTTCTTTGACCTGTTTTAGGCTTGGGATCTGAGGGTTTGCTTTCTCAGTAGAGTCTTCATGTTCTTATTGGTCTGAATTGGGGAATTGCTGTCATCTGTTAGGATTCTGAAATCTTTTTTATTCAAGGTTGATGGGATTATTTAACCCTTTTAAAATCTGTATAAACTTTCACTTAGCAAAAATAATTCTATTATGACTTCGCAAGGGGTTTTAACCCTTTAACTCTGTTGCTCATGAATCTTTCAAGATTTCAAAATTATATCTATACCTATTATAGCCAAACTATATAAGACAACAGCAAAACTATGCTTAAAAAAAGCATAAATGAAAAATAGGACTCACACTGTTAGCAATTTCAATTTAAAATCTCCTTGATCATGACCCTGAAAAGCCATTAAGTGGTTTTGTCTGAAAGAATTACTTCCCATTAGCATTCAGGGTCTGGGTAAACTATACAAACGAAAAAAGAAAGCTTGGCTCATGATTGAGTTTAAAGGGAAATTGCATGAATCAATTAGATTTGCACAGGATATGGGAAAGGAAGTTTTGCAAGAGTAATAATAGCCTGTCTCATGGAGGTGGGGCTGGAAAACAGGACAGATGGATAGTCTGTGTTTGAAAGCAATCAGGCATCAGGGAAAGAAAGGAAAAACTGCAAAGGAAGTAGGGATGAAGACACTTCCAGCAGGAGGGAAGCAGTCATGGGTAACATGAGCAAAGCCTGTGGGACATGGCTTTCAGCAGACTTGAGAAAACTTGGAATTTTTAATGACTGGTTCTCCTGCACCCAGCTGGAAAAGAACCGGGAAAATATATATTATGGCTGCATACATACAAGTATAACCATCTTCCTTGAAGCTTTTCTAAGAAGGTAATTTCGGGGCACTGCAGTATTTCACCTGGAAGGTGGTAACTCCCTGGCCCAAAACATAACAACTTCTGGAATAAAAAGCAACTGCAATAAAAGTAGAGTATTTTCCTATGGGGGCTTTTTTCAAAGGAAGGGAGTAAAAAGTACTGAGTGGATGAGTAACAGAGCATCATGTTCTTGATGTGCTAAACACATTATCGAGCCTTACTAGGAGTTTTCTAACCCTAGGGAATCTCTTTTGTGATATGAAAATAGAGGTGACACATGTCACAAGCTGAAGACTGCTGAAATGGAGACCTCATCTTCTATTAAAATATGACAGCTGAAAAGTATATTGCACACTCAGAGAACTGTGAATAAAAAAAGAATTGAGTCAGCTCGGAGTTTAATGTTAAGTGAAAATTCCAGTTTTACATAAATACTACAATCACTAAATTGAGCTTGCTATATTTAGTGCATATTTAAATATTTATAACATTTTAATGAGGATCGGTATACAATATTATTTTAAAATAAATATACTTGTGGAGTATCTTGCAAAAATGGCATGGTCAATGGTACTGAAAACCATCTTCCTTTCTGCACATTTTCAAAGAGGACTTTAAATAAGACCTGCCTTGTGATTTTCAATATATCTAGAATTATCTAATCTATTGCATTAAAAAAGTAATAACAGCTACAATGAATCAACATGTAGCAACACAGTAATGTGATTTCCTGAAGCATAAGCATTCAAAGTCAAAGCAAAGCATTGAGGAGCATCAGAGATGTTTACCTGACAGCTCGGATGGCTGTCTTGAATGTGGGGATCATATCTTCCATAAGGAAGTCGCTACTGTCGCCTCTCTCTTCTGCCATGGGTTCCCCTGTTCCTGCATCTGCAAAGCAAGTAAAAAAAAAACAAAACTGTGCGAACATCTGAGCACACAATGTTTAGAGCGAGGTCTGGCTGACTAAAGTACTACATAAAGTAAGTGTAATTTAATAAAGGAGCATCTCTTGCAGGTTGCTCTTTCTCTGGTCAGCTCTTGAAAGGGATTTAATAATTCTGCTGGGACAGCTGTAAGATGCATTATTTGAGGGATCTCCTCTCAGATTCCAGCATTTCTGAAAGTTGGGAACTTTTCTTCCTTTCCAATGGATTTAGAAGTTTGCACTTTTTGGAGCTTTTACAATGATAAATCTTTGCCAAAATGATTTTACATAAGGGCTAAAACAGGTGTAGAAGCTACAGACCAAGTTGCACTACTTGGAGCTCATGTAGCTTCATGGAAGAGGATAATCAAGTTCCCAGTGTGGACACCCAGACTACATCCATGGTAGTCTGCCCAGCATGCACTGATGCCAGCTGGCACAATAAAGAAGAAACTGTTATTTAGAGACCATTTAGATGCTAGAGGTGAGAAGAGGAACATGGGTGCTCAGGGAAGCTGAGAGGAAAAATGCTCTATGATGTTGCATGTACACCCAATGGAAATCTGCTGAGGGGCAGCAGTCTTGGGGAGAGTGGGAGGGAAGCAACAGTTGACTCTATAGAACAAGGTTTTAAGAGCTTGCAATGAGGAGATATTTCAGATGCCTGGGCACAGGCTAGTGCAGGGCTGGATGCAGTCTAGGAGGGAGCTACCTCAGCATAGCATCCCTGCCGATAAACTGAGCCATGATGGCATGTGCTTTTTTTGGGATATAGATTCACTGCCCAGTGTGCCTTCTTTTTCCAGGTCATCCACCATTGGCTTTATCCCATATCAATTGCTGGTTTTATGGAGGGCTATTGTCTTATTTCAAGCACCATGTTGCCTGGACTCCAGCATTCATTTCATAGAATCATAGAATCATTTAGGTTGGAAAAGACCTTTAAGATCATCAAGTCCAACCATCCGTTTCCTGGAGCTTCCCCAAACGTGCCATGTAAAACCAGGGACCGGCCATGCTTGGCCCAGAAAGTCACAAACCTTCAACAGAAGATGCAGAGGAATAAAGTAAAATGGGGAAAATAGGGGATGGGTAGAAAGAAATCAACACAGATGGGCTACCTTCTGAGCTTTGCCAAAAAGCGTATGCTTTCATTCGGAATGCAGTGCGAAAACGCTCCTTATTATTCAAGACAACATTCTTAGGCTCTTTTGAAGGACTTTCTTCAATGGCATCTACATTCAGAGGGGTAAATAGCTTTCCTTTAGTATTGGTACCACGAACCCGATCCAAGAGACCCAGCTTTTGGCTACAAAATAAGCAAAAGTAATCATTTTCCTCCTTTGTACAATTGTAACTTGTTTTCATGATGCTTTAAGTATATAATGGGCTAAATAAATGTTTTGTACACAAGGACACTGCTGGGGCTACCATAATATATCAATGTCTTCGTAAGCAACAGCTAAGCTCCACAGATAATTAACTGCTTTTTATGAGCATTTTTTGTATCAATGTTGAAAATGTTACCAGAGGGTCTTGCTATCCTCTCTATGTCATGTATCACAGTGCTTCAGCTCCAGTAGCACATCTGAAGCATTAGATTTATTATTAAGAAGAGAAACACCACTACTTAGGCAGTTATATTGTCTAATGATAGGGATGCTTGGCCTTTCCTGTTCAATGCTCTCTTTAACTATTGGGTCTGCAGCAGGCTATTAAATGAATAACTCATGTGCATAGCCAGAACTAAAAGAAAGTTAGATGTGCTGTGAATCAAATAAATTACCAGTGAAACTCCGGAAAGGCATTGCCAAGCAATTACTAGGTACATGGTAGGGCAGGCTACCCAGTTCTCTCCACCATTCACTTCCAGTCATCTCTCACTGTACTAGAAATTGAGGTGACCTATGTAGTAAAGTGACATATTTTGTTCTTCTGATGATGCCTTGCACTGTTCTCTTACAGATTTACTGACCAAAGAAATTTTTCTTTCAGTGACAACATAGAGCTAGAATTGCATCTGCTTGCCATCTTAACCACATCAGTAACCCTTCTGACAGCCTGATGTCTGTAATGGTCTTAAGTGCAATTACTAATAGCACTGAAAAGAGCAACACAAAAGGAATTTGCTACTGAGTGTATCAGCTTAAATGTGCTCTGAACACTTCATTGGTGAAAGGTGGTATAATTATTTGATTTGCTTCTTCACTTTGCTGCTTAAATATGTATTAATCACACAATTGTTATAAATATGTGGGGCCAAGCCATGGGAAGAAAGCCTGCCTTTTAACCCATTCCTGGATGCTGCAGTGTGGGACAGCTCTGGGGAGAGGTGAATTGTGCACACAAGGTCAAGAGGCATTTAGGTGCAGGAGAGAAGGGCAGCAGGTTGAGTGTGGGGAGAGAAGCCACTGCAGCTATCAGGTTTGAGAGAGCCACAGATGGGAGAAGAGCTGAAGGATGAACAGCAGTGGTGACCAGAAGAAAGAGATTTCATCGGTATGCAGAGGTATCTGTGCTGTATGCCCAGCTGAAGACTCTAAACTTGCTGGCAGGAGAGGCAAGCATGGGGAGGGTCCACCATGCAAGGACATAGTGGACAAAGATTGAGAGTTGTGTGCAGACCTTGCACGTGAAGGGTCTCACTCACAGAACTACTTATTCCCTATTTAAGGAGTCATCTTGGTCAGATGGATTGGTTTTGTGTTCTAGCGTCTCTGGTGTCAATGGTGCACCTCTTTGAAAGAAGGATCTATTTCTATCTCAGAGCTCTGTCTGTGGCAGTATCCCTCCACAATGGAAGTTCTTAGAACATTCCTCTCAAAATGATAAGGCAAGATGTATTTAAAGATGCATATGATGACATTGCAGCTTTCATAAGAGTGATGACTCTAGTAGGAATACTGCAGTGTACAGCATACAAAATTCCTACATGATCTGAGCATTGAGTATCACAGCTATTGCAGGGTTCTGTGTTTTGGGTTTTTTTAAATATGAATTACTGGGGCCCTCATATCTACTATCTCTTTCTGATTAATGTAACTTTGACCCAGAAGATAATGAAATATGGGCTTCCCTGTCACAAAAGATGGAAGTACTAAACCTTCGTGAAGGATGTTTTTTCAGGCCTTCTGAATTTTCTTGTTGATAACATGATAATACTTGTGAATGCAATTTCTGAAGCCTAGTAAATTGAGATACTTGCCCTGTCATTGTGTGCATGAAGTGCATATGTGTGTGCAAGTGTGGAAGTGGCATCTAAGGACTTGTGTGAGCATGGAGACACACAGGTACTCCTGCTATATCAGCATCACCAAGACTGAAGTCAATGATGTGAAGAGATAAAAGCATGGATTCGAGTGAAGAATGAGAACAGTCTAAGTGAATGGTGTTAATATTACCCAGACTTTGACTTAATGTAATTTCCTCAGGAATTCATGGCATGGGGGAAAGACAAAGCACAGACAAATGTATAGAGCAAAAATCAGGGATTACTTCCTTCTTTGTAGAAAAATATGAGATGTTACTTGTTGACATCTGTGACAAACTAGTCATCACAGAATATGTAGGGCAGTCTCATCTTAGGTCTTAAGGGCTTGTTTAAAAAGTAGTTTCCATAGTGCCTGGGTTAGAATCTTGATCTGATTGATCCACCAAGGTGCTCTAAAGTTTAAACTGATGGTGAGTGCAGGGTCCCAACAAGGTTTTTGTGTTCTACTAAGATAGGGAGAATCCTGTGATCTCTTTTCTGTATCACCATCACTTCTCTCTATTTTCAGAGACCACATTTGAGAGCAGTAGTGCTTTACAAGACAGATGTCTTAACTCCATGGCATTTCTATGATATTTGGATTCTTCAAGCACTCAGCTACCGTATATAGAAAAAATATGTACAGGAGAAGATGACAGCTAATGAGCATGTTTTGAAAGGGCACGAAAAATAAAGGTGAGGAAGTAAAATTCAACTGAATGAGTTGTATGTGTTTTTCTGGGGTAAAGTAGGGAAAAAGAAATTCTCATGTCTCAGTAGTAATAAAATCAAAGTTTGAAGGAGAAATTAATTTTGAGAAGGATGGTCAAGAAGTTTCTGGAATCATGGCACATCACTGAAAAGGATTTTAATGCAAAGAAATGCACCAATGAGTGCACCAAGATGAGTGATAAGAATGAGTCAGCCAGGCAATATAAACTGATGGGCATGAAGATGTTAGAGGGAGTGAGCTTGTGAGGTCTTCAATGTGAAGAAAAACAGACAGAGCAATTAAGCATGCTTGGCATCATGGTGATCTTTGTAGACTGAAGGAAACTGTGAAACAGGCTACAAGAAGAAAGAAACTGAAGCAATTTTAGGAGGAGTAGATCTATTCAGTGATAATAAAATGAAGATATTTTTCCCTAGGTCTGAAAAAAATTGTATGTATAACAGGCTTGTTGTGGGGATCAGCTTTTCCTGGTGGGGGGATTAACAGGTCACCAATGATAGGTGAATCTCAAATGAAAGGGGAGACTATAGTCCACCTATTCTTTAGGATTTCAAGATTGATTATCTTGGTTCAAGACTTTCCAGGATGAGAAGGAAGATCCCAGAAGGATGAAATCTAGCAGTGAAACTCAGATGATGTCAGATGATGAGGTGATTTCATCAAAGGCAAGAAGTGGTCACATACTACATTGGCTTGGAGCAATGGATCAAATGCCACAAGATTTGGTTTAGTAACACTACAGAGAAGTTCTCAAGAGAAGAATATGTTTAAGGCAGAGAATCTGAGAGACGAAGAAGCAGAAAAATAGGTGACAGTGGTTTCCTACTGTTTATAAATAGCTGTTTGATACTATATTAGTAGAATAGAGTCATCATTGCATACGGGCTCTGACTTTCTCTCCAGAAGCTTGTTTGGCCCTTCAAAACACATATCCAGATCTCTCAAAATTTGCCTCTTAAAACTCTTTTAATAACTGCCTTCCTTACCAAAAGACAAGGCAGCATAAGGTGCATTACAAGGAACTGTAGGGATCAAACCAGCAGGAAAAGGATCAGTGGATGATGGAAAGTATTGAAAACATTAATGTTGTGGATTTTTTTTTCAGTATAGGACACTACACAGGTAGGCACACTCATCTGTGAGCTGTTGGGGGGTTTTTTTTGGTGGGGTGGGAGTTCAAGGTAAATAATATAAACCAAAAGCATTCCCAAATTCTCTTTCTAGGGAGTTTCTCAACTTTCCCCATTGATAAGCATCAGTTTTGGAACAAACTGTTGCCCCAAGACTGTTGCTCGAGCATCTTAGGTTTAGGAGCTCTCATCTGATCTGTCTTAAGTTGTTTAAAAAGTTAAATGTCATGTCTAAGATTAATCTTTAGATCCCTTCCTGTAATCGGTGGGAAGTTAGCAACCTACAGAGTGCAGTTCAGCTCCATTTCACTTTAGGATGACTTTACAGCTGAGGGAACTTGTCTCTTGTTATTGACTACAGAAAGATCTAGATTACAAGTCATTTAAAAAGCAGGTTTCTAGTCTAAGCTAAAGTTACCTGAGCTGAAGCTTTCCTCATTAATTGAATCCTGATGATTAACCCTTAAAGTAACATTCAGATTCATAACAGTATGTTTATGCAATAAATACAGACAATTGTGTTCATATCCAGGCAGCCAGAGCAGTCGAATAACCAGAAAATAATTCATCAGCTTCACATGAAAAAATGTAACAGTATGTTGTATACAAAAAAATCCGAAACAAAACCCAAGCTTCTTTCCAGATAATGACTAGCTGTCAACAGAGAAGAAATGGACTTTATTCTCATTTCCAAGGGATGAAATCTGGGTCTGCTGGGGTTTTTGTTTTCATTGTGCTTTTTAAAAAGACTTCGGAAACATTTGTTCTCATGACACAATCTCCTTCATTAAAACAGCATGCGCATGGCTCAGTCTCAGAGTATGAAGCATGCGCAGATCACATCATCCTTCATGAGAGTGGCTAGGACAGTGGTTCCCACCCACAGGTTCATGTACTACTGTTTGTCTTCCAGACTCTTCCTACTGATATTAGCTGCTCTTCCTCCCCTTGGGACAGTGGTCCCACTTCATTTGGCTTCCTTGCATTCAATAAAATGTGATTCCTGACTTCCAGCACAATTCCAGAAACTAGGGGGATTGAAATGCATCCCAAACATGCTGATAAAAGCGCAGAGTAGCTTCTCTGACTAGCTTGGATACGTTGCCATTGCTTGTCTTGCATGCTGTTGCATCCTCTCCCTTGTGGTGGAATAAAAATTTTCCCAAAACTTTTGTCTTTGAAGTGGAGTCCCAGCATGAGAACTCTTTAATTCTGTGGCAGATACAGACCACCATAAAAGGAGGAAGGCAGAAGCAGTGCAGTTTGGCTTGAAAGCTTCCTAGCTAAAGAACAATTCAGCTCTCAGATTCTTGCTCCCCAAGAGCAGTGGGAATTCTTCTGGAACATCTGAGAGATGAATTTGGTGGCTGGATATACAAGAGGTGGCTGGCTTCTGCAGCAGATGTTTTACCCTTGCTCAGAATAAAGAGTGGGAACCACTGAACTAGAAATACTTTTCCGGAAACAGTCATGCAAGGAAATAATGCAGTTACATCCCATCATGCAAGCCAGATACTCTCCTCTCTGTGCTTTGCGTAGTATTGGAGTTTCATAAACAAATGGTACATGTATGAGAAGAAAAATAATGAAAAATAATGCTAACAGTGAATCAAACACAGTCCTCCTCCATTTATTTACCACTTTCACCTAACAAGGAGTAATAATAATCAGGAATTTTTTCCCTTTTTTTTTTTTTTTTCAGTTTAGCTAATAATTAGGTTTAGTTGGTCTCAAGTAACTGGAAGCAAAGGCTGTCATGTTTACCCCAATATTCTACTATGTTATCAGCTGTACTTATATGAGTGAACTTAGATTTAGGAAACCATTCTGAATGACATTTCAAGAATTATTCTCCTTTGAACTATTACAAATAGAAATTAGAATGAAACTAATGTTTTGAGGACAGCTATGAATCCTGCACTGAATACATTCAGCTGATCTCAGAGAGTTCATGTGTTTTCTTGATAAAAAACAAAGAACATTCTGAATTTCTGGGGTACTTCTGAAATTTGGCCAATCAGCTTTCTCTTTTAAGGAACTCAAGTAACATTCTTTTCTATAGAGAGGAACTCACAAAACGTTCATTCTCAATGTATTTGACTGTAACTTCTTGACAACTAATGTCTTCATTTAAAAAGCCGCTTTGCATCCTGAATCTTGAGGTCTAAATTTGCAAGTTTCTGATGTCTGAGGAGGAAACACCCCCTTTTAGCCCACCAATTTCCGCACTCTTTGGTGGTGTATGTCCTCATTGATATTTAATTGTAGGCATGACTCTAAACCCAAACTCATTTACAGTCCAGATTATTTGCCCAGAAACATGAACACAAGTCCTAACTTGGGCTCAACTTTGATGCCCTTCAGAAAGAGTAAGAGCCCTTATGCACTTTGCTCAGACCCTCTCCTCATCCACAGTTTCTAAAGTGACTGGAAATGGGTAAAAATAAGCAATGTCACGCAAATCCATGGGGAGAATAATCCAAGTTCAATTCTTTGTGAAAACAGGATGGATATTTTTCACCAATGGATGCAGCCAGCAACATAGGTAGAAACCATATGGATGTTGACCCACTCTTTACTTTGCAGCAAACATATCTCCATGTATCAAGCACTAGAAAGCAAACCAAACTGTAAAATCAATTTCTCTTGACTATTTTGCATGGGCCAATCATCCAATGAAAAAATGGGGTGCTTCACTAGCAGCTCTCCAGAAGTTGAAAAGCTTAGGCTAGGAAAGCAAAGTTGTGTGTTGATGAATTCATGTTTGTGGAATGAAGTTGGAATGAGAAGAATGAGCTGAAGTTGAATGATAGCAAGATGTTTGTGTGGGATAGAATAAAATGCCTGACAATTTAGTCAAAATATTAGTATTTCCGATGATGTGTCTTTCGGATTCCTGAAATGCTACAAATTATTTTTATGTTTCTTTGCAGGAAGATAAAGTTCTTGCCCCACATCTTAGGTCACAGTTCAGCAAGATATTTAAGCATGCCACTAACTTTATTCAGATGACAAAAAGCATCCACTTGTTTTCCTTTTGCTGAACCAGAACTTGCAAATACACATCCAGAGATGTTCCACTGAACTCAAATGCAAAGTGACTCGCATGAATTTGTGTTGGCAAGGTTGGGACTGCATAAGGAATAGTATTTAGCTCTTAGAGTATAGTTTTCTTACAGTAAATTTCTAAATGATTTGCAGAGTAGGTTAGTATCATTCCCATTCTATGAAAACAGAGAAAAGCACTTGTTTCTAAGCAGATCATTGGCAGAGGCAGGAATAGATCCCACGTTTTCTGAACAGCAGAACAATGAACTATCTGCAAGGTCATGCAACTTTCTTTTTATGCTTAAGTAACTTTTCAGTCTTATCTCCCCTTACTTCTTATAGTGGTTAGATGAACTACTGTAGTAAAAACAGAAATTGCAGGCAGAGAATGGCATGCAAGAAATATGAAAAGAGTAAGGCTCAATTGTTACTTGAATGTATATACCTAAGTTTTCTTGTGAGGCTGGATCCAAAGAATGACTCCCTACTAAACATGACATTACTGTAAAGTGAAGAAAAGTTATTAAGATGAGACGTTAATGATTACCCATGAAAAGCTCTATGAAAAAGAATGGGAACAGCCTTTCATTTGTAGTTAATGTACTGTTCAGATCAGAGTGGCTTTTTCCCCCTTCCTGTTTTGGGCAGATGCATTAAGAAGAAATGCTGACAGTGAAATTTTCCACCTTGCAAAGTACAATTTTATTTTCATTATGCTGTTACTACTGGCAATAGAAAAATGCAGCACATTATATGCATTCATACTCCCATAATAGGAAAGGCTAGTACTGATTCTGCCACTTAAAAAATCAAACTAACTTTTCAAAGGCAGAGAAATATTATTTATCTTGTAGAAATAAGGAAACAGGGATAAATGACTTTTCTGTAATCACATAATAATAGATCTAGGAATGAACATGCTTTCCTGATGTCTAGTTCTACAGCTGAACAATACTGATTAGGAGCAAGACCCTACAATAAAGTTCTAATTCCTTCACTAAAATGCCTGTACATACAAGTGACTCAAGATTCTTACACTGGTTGAAATCAGTGGAACAGCTGCTAACAACAGCGCTGAAAAATGAGGCCCACAATTCCTTCCTCAAACATAGACATAAAAAGTTGGTTCAAAATAAGCAATACATCCATCAAGCAAAGGTCCATCCTAAAGGCTGGGAAATGTAGGTCAAGCACCCAAACATTTGCCGAATGATTTGCTGCACTCCAGCAGAAATGAGCATTAATATATCTTTCTCATAAGTCTTCCTTCTTGGGAGCTAAACAGATGAAAAGGTTTTGCAATACCTGCAGAAGAGCAATTGGTATCTGAGATTTCATGTGCTGGCATTGATTAAGGAAGAAAAAGCTAGTGGCATCTCTGGTATAAAGTCAGTAAACTCCCCACCAGTGAGCAACGAATAACACAGCCCCACTTCCTCCTGGCTTGGGGGAC
>NW_009258613.1:3521084-3532264 GCF_000687185.1 Egretta garzetta
CTTTACTGCTTAGAGGACCCAGCCTACTATCTAGCTCAAGGGCAGTCCATCATATCTCACATCTTCACAATTTTAGTTTAAAGGGAGCTTCAATAAAGTCTTGGGCTGCTGCCAAACTTTAATCACCTTTCTACTATCACAAGGCCTTCCCTGCAGCCTTGCCTTGGGATCCAACTCCTGAAACAGATTCTTCCACTCTGTTGTCTTCCCTGTGTTTTTCCTAAATGGTCTAAGAATAAGGAGCTGCATCTAGCTGTGACTTTGTCATGATGCCAGCTTCTCCTTCTGAGGAGCGATCCTAGAAGGATCTGTCGCAGAGTTCGACTCTACCACTCTGGAGTTCCTAAAGAGCTTTTGCACCACAGGATAGAAACCCTGCCACTTAGAGCACTACCCATCCTCAAATTTTCACACAGCCAGGCCTCATTTTTAGTTTAACTAGTTACATTTTCTGACTCATCTGGGAAAGCTTTGGACCAAATCTTCTCTCTCCTGTATCAGCCACAGTTCACACAATGCAGTTTATTACTACAGCTTTCTCATTAAGTACTTAACTGATGCAAGAACCTGGAGGCTGAGTGCACTTATGGGCTGTTCTCTCCACTAGGACTGCATTCCCTTATTGCTTATTTATTTCAATACAGCCTTAAAGGCAAACTGCAGTGGAATACAAGTAATACTTTCTTTACTAAATCATTGTAGGAGGAAGAATAATTTTTTTATTATTATTATCTGGTCTGTAAATAAGAGGTTTATGAGAGATGGGAGGTGGGACTGTCAAAACAACTGAATTTTATTGCTTAGTCCCATGTCTACTGAAGTCAGTGGATGCTCCCACAAGTGCCATCATTTTTGTATTTACCTGGAGGGTTTCCAATCCCTCTTATTGAATGCTTATTTCCGTAAACACATTCCTGTTAACAGGAAGGCTCCAATGCAGGTTTACTGATGATTTTGCTGAAGGTCATTACATATGTAATGACATAAAAGCAAGATATATCCAGCTAGAATGAGGGGCCCTGGGATTACAGTTTTAAAGACTTTGAGCTGTGAGTCGTACTTCTCAGGTTTTAATCCAATGCTTCAACAGAAAATGACGACTTCTACTGGCCTGAAAGATACAGTAACTCAGAAGCTACTCCATGAACTGTTCTATCACTGCAGGTGCAAGAGCTTCTCTAGGGAGGCTGTAACCAGCAGCAAACTACAGCAATCATTCACTTTCCTAATTTTAATCTGCTGCCACATGTGAGTCAGAACACATTTTGGCTCATGGTATGGAGTTACATACTCAAAAGGATTTTAGTTCCTAAGCTCTCTCCTACATATTAAGGGCCAAAATTCAGCTGCTGCCAATGCTGGAGATAGCTAAAATTTCCAGAAATTTACATTAATGCAACAGAGCTTGCCCGTGACTCTCTTTGACTGCTCATGGCAATCTTTGAAGAGGAGCAGGTTCGCTCATGACGATGGTGGCAGGAGGAAGAAGTAATCTTTTCCCAATAATTCAGCACTACAGCACTTGCCTGTATCATAAGAAAACTTGTGAAAGGTTTTTCTTTTCTGTTAAAGGAGGGTTGAACACAAAAAAATCATAGGAGAACAGCAAGTGTGAAATTGTTGGGCTTTTTTTTTTAAGCTTCCTCTATTGAAGCTGTCACGCATTGCATGAAATGTCTAAAACCCAAAAAGGTAACTTTTCATCAGGCCAGGGATGGGAACCCAGGCCTGACCTCTGACTAACAGTTTTCAAATTTTGCTACAATTCTTGCTCTTTTTCTCCCCACTGTAAATAAGGATGCAAATGGAAATAGCTTCAGCATGAGTCTGTGGAACTATTTATCCTTTAATTGCTATTGACTTTCATTGTGGGTGATCCATTGATAGCAGTTTAGAATTAAGCTTTTCATATTTTCAACCTAAAAGGTTGAATTATTTTATGTGCTTTTGAATCTGCAACTTAGCTGGAGGGGGTTATAAATATATAATTTCCATTTGAGACTTTGCAAGTTGACTGGCAATGACTGCTCTGTTGTAGTCTTCAATGACTGACCAGTATTGGGATCAATGATTCCTTCCCTGGAATCAATGGTTCCTTCATTCTCTTTGCTTGTACATTCCCCAAAGTGACTGGGAGCTTTCCCATCTGTTTCAGACCAAGGCCTCAAACCTAACATAGCTTTTGAGTCCTGCCAGAGAGATCAACTATCCTACTGATCCATCTTAGCCATCCATCTTAGTACTTATCATCAAGAAATCTTTGCATATGGTGAACTGACACAGGCTTGATCCCTTACACTGCAACATTGCTCTGTGCAGGACTGTTGAGCAATAAGATGAAGTGGAACTTTAAATTCACCCCAGAACAACCTGGATTCTAAACCTTGGCTCCATAGCATGGATCAGGCAGGAGAAATCGAGACCATGATTAATCATAACAAACAATAAAGCTGTTTACACACAACTAGCAAGCAACACTGCATTTGTATGATTAGCATTTTAGCTGTGTTGTTAAATTGAGAAAAAAGCAAGCAATTAGGAAATGGATTGGTTAATCATTTTTAATGACTACCTGTGGTGTTAGTAGCATGTTTTGGTTAACAGGTCATGATTCCACAAAGAACCATTTAACTTGCATCCTCCAATAACTGTATTAAAACAAAGCTATAATAATGGCAGCTACATACCTGGCAGTACCATCCAATTGCTCTTTCCTTTTACAGAAGAGAAGCAGCATTACAAGAAAGCAAGGAGAGAAGAATTACATAATAAATTCAACAGATTTTTTTAAACAGAATTTTCTAATCTATTCCTACTGTTTTATACCTCTTTTGTTCTGTGACCATAACTGACAGCAGAATAAAAGCTACATTTTCAATTGGCCATAAAGCAAAGAAAGCGATATAGGTTGCTGAAACCAATCTGTGCTGCTTAGACTGGCAATTTAGCCTTTGGTGAGAAGTGAACTCCCTTGCCCTCTCTCCCAGGACCTTGTCTGCAAAACACCTACTAAATTTCAGGTCGCATTTGAATCACAGAAGAACCTATGTACAATGAACAAGCTTGAAGTCACAGTAATGAATCTAGACTCCAGGCAAGCCTGAGAATTATTCTCTGAACAAAACCTGAGGTCAAGAAACCCTCTAGAAATGACTCTGTAATGGATAATGTGGGAATAGATAGAAAGTGAAAAGGGATAAATAGAAGGAAAGAAATGTACTGAGCCTTAACTGAACACTTGTGTTTTTTCTTGGAGATTTCCTTTTTGACCTAAGTGAAATCAATCCTAAATAAATGTATTGTGAATAAAACACAGAAGAGTTAATATTTGTAATTTTCTCTTTGTGAAGGTAGGAGCCTAGAATGCTTCTTCAAGTCAGTTTCGAGCAATAGCTGGGGCTGCAGTATTCGTGCAGTGAGCACAATTTGCATGTGGAGAGCTCTGTTTGAGCTTAGCAGTAGTTTAAGGGCACTTTTTGTCAGAATGAGACATAACAGCAAGTCCAGAATGAAAGTTTAAAGCATAAACTTGGATAAGTAATGCCCATTACTAGCAGCTGGTAGTCTATGGCTAAAAGTCTTGGCTTTCCTAGGTCCAACATTTTAAAATATTAAGAACTCAAGGTGAGGAAGGTGCCTTTTTGATAGGTAAGAAAAGTGAGGAACAGCCAGATTCATATCCATAAACATGTAAGTGTCCATTAAGTCTGAATGTCTTTCTGTATGCAATGCTTTCCACTGGACCCAGAAGTGGTGTTTAAAATAAAACCATGACCCCAAAAAAAGTTTCCTTATGAACCTTGAGTGAGTTAATAGTTTCAGTGGGAGACAGCATGCTTTGGCTGTCCTCCACTGAATTATTCTCTTGAGAAATTGATATTACCAAAATACAAGCATTTAACAAGCATTGATTATGTTCACATGCCATGGCCACCTCGGTGAACAACACAATTCTCAGGCCAGTTGAGTTAAAGAGGGAAAAGTAAGAATTTTCAGCATAGCCCATGTCTTAAAATGCACAACCACATGATAGAAGGTGCAAGAAGTACAGGCACTTCTGAAATCCAAGGCTAAAATTTTATCAGGATAAAAATTACAGAGGGAGAAATTGAGATTTCCAGGGCAAAAAACTTCAGAGTCTTACAAAAGGAAGCTGACGGTAAGGCAGCCTTCTCCCTTGTTTAATACCAACATGAGAGCCACTGATGGAGTTATCCATGTGCCCCTAATATATCCCACCAGGGGAAGGGAGAAGAATAGGATCCAGAAGCCAAAGAGCATGTTTTTCAATCTCAGCCAGGAAGTTAACTGGCAACTCTCTGTTACCTACAAAAGCTTCACCGATATATATAAAATCTATGCTTCGTATCCTGACTCATGCTTCACAGAAAATTATCATCAGGAGGTGGACAATGGGAGGTGGACAATGCACTTACCTGAAAAATGGAAATGACACAATTGATTCATAAAACCTCCAGGTAGCAACTAGATCAATCCTGTTTGGGTTAGTAGCATAGTATCTCCAAGCAGCCTGAATTACAAGGGAGAGGAAATAATTAGTGTTAGGCGAAGATATTCCCCAGGCTGACAGCAGCCAGGTGGTTTCAAAGAACATAATGATGCACCTGAGTGACTATTTGGAAATTAATTACTAATCAGCCATACCAAATGAGTGTCACTATATGAAGAATTTATTGACATTGGATTGTGATCTGGGAGGGCTGTTAAAGGAGGCAGGACATGAGAGAGAACCATTAATATCAACAGGACACTACATTTGACTAAACTGGTTTTATTCTCCTGCCTGCTACGTCTAAAAGAGTTTCAAGCACTGCTGGATTTTCCCAGTATTTCTGGATCTGCTTAAGCTAGTTTACTGTCTAACGTACCATCAGAGGAAATTTTGCTGAGCAATTTTCTATTTCAGCATTCCAATCAAAATTCTCTAAGCAGATACCTAAAAGAAATGCTGTAGCTAAATTAGCTACCTGCTAAGTGGAGATGCTTTAAAAGATGAACTCAGTTTGCCACTCATGCCAGCAGCCCCTTCTGTTTGCTAAGGAGTGTTTTTAATGAGAACAGCATAATATGCCACTCAGTCTGTTTCTTCCGAGGACCAGTTTCATCCTGAGCAGTCCTGAGCACCAACGCTTTCATCTGATACCACAGAAATTTTCTCTGTCCCTCTGTGGAAATGCTGCCATTTACTTCACTGCCATCAGGGTGTGCTCCACACCTACTAAGAGTAAGTCCTGTATAATTTGTCAGCTCCTAGACTAGTAATTTTAAGCTTAATTTTGTGAATTCATAGCGAAGATCATAAATGAAGTCTAAGTGAGCTAAGGAGTCTCTTCCCATTGAATCCTCTGATCGTCCAGTGACGTAACAGGAGATCCAGGGGGTGTTTCAGTTTTTACAAACCACACATACTATTTATGTCATTTGCCTTGATTGAAACTGTCACCATTTATTGCGTTACTTCTATTGCTGTTTTCACATCAATAACAACATAACTTTGTTTGCACATAAAAGCACTCTCTCAAGCGAACTGACAAAACCTGGAATTTGGAAAGAATACATTTTTGACAGCTTGTTTTCTGTGATTTTGTGGCACTGATGCAGAAGTTGGTTGATTTCTAGAAGCTAGCAGATGAGACCCTTCTAAAGACACTGTTCTTCTGAAAGATATTCTGGGAATCGAAAGATTCCTCAAAAACTGCAAGGACCACTGGATTATCTAGCTCAATGTGGAAAAACTGACTCCTTTACAAACACAGCTTCACACCTCCTGCAATGGGAAATGAGAATTTGGGCAGGGGGGGAAGCAGTGGCCCTTGTTAACATGACACAGCAGTCTTCATGCACAATGCTTTTTCAAGGAGGGGATAAGTGGCTGCAAACCTGAATGAGTTCAGCTGCTGGCTTTCTTCTTTTCTCAAAATGTTTTTGACGATGTTGCTCCTGGACCTTCAGTGCCAGCCCCGAGCCCAAAATGCCCTGAAAGCAAAAAGTGATGCAAGATATTAGACATTTCTTACTCAGAAGAAATGGATTAATAATGAGAGGAAACAGGTCTGTAGGTGGAGATGAATATGGCTACGTGGGACCTTGTATGGTACAGCGTACCTTTCTCACTGCTCTGCTCATGAGACATGAGTTTGTCATGATCCTTTCAAGGGCCACGGGCCACAGCAAATCGTTTTAAGGTCCTCAACAGCCTTCTTGAATGTCTACTGCCTTTCCAAGCTGCAGGTGTCCAGGTGGTATGTTATTTTCCACTCAGGGTAGAGTGAAACTGTGTCTGTGTGATAAAAGAGCTATGCTAACCATACTCTGGATTTGGGTGTGTGTGACTTCCCATCCTCTGTGAATTTTTTTCCAAGCCTCAATCTAAAAGCAAGATATCCTAAAATATGGACTTGGGATTGTTTCTGTTGCTATTCGGTCCATCTCACCCAGATCTTGTCTCATTCTTACCTGAGGACTTTGCAGACAAGGAAAATATTTGGCCTGGGTAATACAAGAGAACAAATATACTTTCAAAAGAAATATATAGATAATTTCTTCAGCAGTAGGATTCACCTGGCCAGATCAAAAATACCTGTACTGTTGCCTGCTATCTAAATTCCCCTTAATCTTAGTGAGTAGAAACAACACTTCCATGGTGGTGTCAGAGATCTCTAGGAAGGAAGGGGAACAGGTGACATGAAATGCTCTGCAGAGCTGCTCTAGTGACCACTGGTCTGTGATGATCACTCAGATGTAGATCTCCAGCTTGCAAGTGTTTAGAGCTGGGTAAAATGGGCCCAACCCTAATTATTAAAACAACAGCCCCCATATCCTTTAAAAACAGATCTTGTGTGGCTATGTCATACCAGTAAACTAACCCAGGACAGGGTACAGGCTCATGAACTGTTCTGTGATTTCCCAGACTGTTCACTTGCTGGATCAATTTTGTCCTCTACCAACAAGCACTGCCTCAGAAAATGGCCACAGATTGTTCGAGGAGTATTGGGGTCACATATTATTCCCAATAAGCTCTATGCAGAGTTGGGAAGAAAGGATTTTGATTTACTGATATAGACCAGCCCAAGTGTCTGAATCAATTCTTAAAAAGGGATTTTGATTCCACTGTCAGTTTTGATCACTTTACCTTCTTTTTGCAAGTGCACAGCACTGGGCTGTGCCTAACAGAGGAGGGGGAAGGTACTTACTGCAGGAAGAGCAAAGAAAGACACTCCAATTAGAGAGAACGTAGCTGCAATCAGCCGTCCCTCCCATGTTTTGGGGGTCTTGTCGCCATATCCAATCGTAGCAAGGGTGATCTGTGGGCAGAATGAGCAGGACTTCCCATGAGAAAACAAAGCCAACAGTTCTGCTTTAAATGCCACCATGAAACCTGCATAACTCTCTTAGCTCTATGGGTGCTTATGCACAACTTCTTAAAATAGTATCTTGACAATGGGCCAACCAATTTTTTGTAATGGCATCATAGTCCAGAGGGATTGCACCAGGGAGAAAAAATTTAGTCTTGAAGCAGCTGTCTCTTTAGGATGCATTTGGTGAGAGGAAACTCCATGTGACATTGCACGCAGAGTGAGTCTCCTGCCCATCATCAGTGCGCAGCTAGGAATGGGACTTGCCAGTTTACAGCTTGCAGAGCTTTAACAATCAGGGCTACCTCTCCCTGAAGTCTCAGTCTGTGTAAAACAGAGATGACTGTGAAAACTTACTCCTTTTCTTTGCTACTTTGCAGCTGTGTACATTTTTCTCACCAGTGAGGCTCTACCTAAATGTCTGAGATACATGAAAATATCCAGGTGTTCTAGGCAACACTTGGGACCTTTTGGTTAATAATGGTGGGGAGGGATCTTACCACTTGTGAGTGAACTGCAGTAAATAAAGAAATGCTGCTGAATTTTAGTCACAGCTTGATATAGACTCCTCTAACTACTGGTAGCAAATCAACGTTAATTTTGTCTGCCAGGTAGCAGGAATATTTTGTGATCAAGTGAGCAGCTGCGCAAACCGATACTTCTCTCTTCATTGGAAGAGACAAGAACAGATGTATCAAAGGTCCCTCTTGCTCAGTATCGTACCACGAATATCATTCCCTGAGTGATTCTTGGGGAATGCATGTAAGACAAAAAAGAAGTGTTAAGTTATCCTTCACAGAGACATTTTGGACTTGTTAAATTTCATTCCATTATTCATTGCCCAATGCTCCAATCTATCTAGACCCTTCTGCAAGGCCTCTTGTCCCTCAAGAGAGACAACAGCACTTCCCAGTTTGGCCATCTCTGATTTTGCCATTTTCTGAGGGATGTATCTCTCACAGGCAGGATACTGCTGTCATGACAGCTAGGTATCCCATAGGCATAGGCTCTGCAGTGCAGTTATACCCAAAGAGACTTTCCTCTAAAAGAGAGGTTTCCTGGAAGCCAATGGCACAGACTGATTTTTGAAAAGGGTTTAAGCATCTAAGGGCCTTCATCTGACTGAAAATCAGCAGGGGTGTAAGTTCTTTTAATTAGTTGTAGGGGCATCCTTACTTTGGTAATATTATACCAGTAACATGTTCCTCACCCAAATTTAGCAGCATCTATACTGTAATCCTTAACATCAATACTTCATCTCCTCTTGGGTATGAAGTTTTTAAGAAGGGGTTAAGGTATTTTTGGAGACACTTACCAGTCCCCACCACAGTGCATCTGCATAGGTTTCAAACTCTTCCTTCATCTCCACCCCATTAGCATCCTTTTCAGGAACATCTTTTTCAACCAGATAAACAAGAAACGAGGATAGGATGAGTGTCAGGAACCCAATGTACCAAGCAGTGATGAGTTCCTGCAAAAGAAACAGATGGACAAAGGAGGGGCTGAAAACAGTCTCAATACCCACAGTGGCAGAGTAAACGTCAGGAGAAGAGAAAAGCACTGAGGTTAACAGCAGAGCTGTCGCTGCTGGCTTGGTCACAGTCCATGACCAGCCCACCTCAGCACTTACTGGGAAATAATGCAGAGATTTACAAGAATTAGCCCTTACATGGCATCTTCCTTGGGAACAGCTTGGAGCAATCTGCAGTTCCAGTTCTGCATAAAGCTGGATTAAGGGCTTAGCTGCACACATGATACGGGGTGCTGCAGGGCTCTGTCCCTGAGCAGGCAAATCAACAGCTCTCCCATCTCCCTACCTCCATAAAGCCAAGGCTGCAGGACGCAGTTTCTTTCCTCTAGTAATATCAGAGCGGGTTCTGAGGTATGATTTCACCATGAATTGATGCAATAAGAACAGACTTTGAAAATTGTCTGTGTGAAAACAAACCTGAGCTTCCTTGTTTTAGAGGGAGTGACTACAGTGGAGTGTGTGGCTAATCCTACTGAGGTGGGAGATGCAGCAACCCAAGTTCAAATCCCAGCAATGTCTGAAACAAAGCAGAAACTGTTTTGGTGAAGGTCTTCACAAGTGGGTAAAAAATCAATATTCCTTTTGTTTTCTGAGAACTGCATGTGCAAGAAAAAAAAAAAGGTTGTAGCTGAGAATTTCATAACTGAGTCTTGAGACAAGTCAGCTTTTTTGGCTGATTTCTGCTGTGCAACCACAGAAGGAAATTTGTTGGCTAACCTTCTTACCAAAATTGTTTCTTTAGTGTCTCCAGTGAAGCAAAGTTCTTGCAACCCCTTCTTATCTCCTACAGCCAGCAGAGGTCCAAAGGGTGGTTGTTGGGAATCAAACAAGGAACATCTGAATGAAATCCCACACAATGAAGCCTTAAACAATTTCTAAACAATGTCTTTGGCACAGAGACTTCTTCCATGATCTCAGTTTCCTGAGAAACATTTTTGACATAGTGTTTATGTGCCATCTGCCTTGTAGCAAGTTTATATAGGGAAGAAACAGAAGTTGGTATGAAATGAAGCAGGGTGGGTATCCCTATCAGCCACTACAAAGAAGCAAAGTCTAATTATGCTGTGCCAGCTGGCATTTTAATTTTCAAAAACCCCTAAAATGTCAGGAATGTCATTCATGGATAAGAAAAAGCAGTATGTAGCACAGAATATCTGCAATTTTTCTACACCCTGTGCAGATGAGAAATCTCATCTTGAGGATTTTTATGCAGATAGTTTTTAACTTGTAATAATGTTTGGAGAAAATGAAGGAACACAACGTATCTGTCTGGTGTGAGACAGGATGTGTCTGACTATAGCATCAAGTTAGACTGAGCAAAGATGATTTTAGCAATTTTGTCTGTCTGGGTTCACACTGTTTGCATCTTTGTGTTGCCTGACCCATGTTTCCAAAGAGAAATTATACCAGTATCTCCCTCTGAAACCACATTTCTGCTAGCCAGACTCTTTCCATCCCTCTGGAGTCCTGCTCCATCTGTTGATCAGACAAGTCTGAGAAGCCACTACAAACATGTCGCAAATACAGAGGCATTTCTGTCAAAGATTTCAACATACTTCACTGTTAAAGGGATGTCCCTGCTCTCATTCAGTGTAAAGGCAAAATTCCTGTTGTAATGAGTGTGGGAATGAACACCCTGTCTTGTCACTTCCCAGCACCACTTTTGAGTAGGGAAGAGTAAAAGAAGGGGTAGAAATGGTTCCAAGAATGGAAGAGGAAATAAAGCTGCAAGGACAAACCTATTGCTTGAACTATAAGACATAATCCCAAAGCACTACTGTACCTGTGCATCCCCTCTCTGTCCCTTCAGTGTCTCTCCCCCAATCCCCTGTAAGCTCCTCACTTACTTTGCTGTGTGCACAAATGGCTGATCCCAAAAGTTTCCATGTACCGCCCCGCCTGTCCATTCGGAGCATCCGTAGGATCTGAAGGAAGCGAAGGCTTCTGAGAGATGTGGCCAGAACATTGCCCTGGTTCCCAACAGCAACCACTGGCACTGAAGCAATCAGCACAAAGATATCTGCAAAGCAAAAAGAACAAAGCCTGCCAACAAAAGTGGCCCCATCACCTGCTTCTTAATCCCATCTGGTTGTGCTGCAAATTTCCCTGGACAAATTTTAAAGCTGCCTGAAAATCCCTTTTCTTGCCAATTAAACAGATATCTGCACCTGCCACACAGTCGGCAGCATGCACAGACCCCACCAGAAAGCCTCGTAATCTCTTTACAGATCGATGCACTGGACTTGAAACACTGTCTGAGCTGTCTTAGGGAT
>NW_009258613.1:3532304-3559890 GCF_000687185.1 Egretta garzetta
TTAAATTCATCTGTCCCACGGGAGCACCACAGTCAACAGGTCAGAAGATAAGAAATTCAGTTTTTAATAGTGCATCTAGTATTCTGTTCTTTTGGCTGAGTTTTCCCATTAAAATCTCAAAGCCAATACTACCATTTTTTGTAAGCACTCGGAGGGCCAATTTGCTGATTAACTGAAGAGGTTTGAAATGCAAATCACATCACTTCTTCATGTTTTGTTTCTTTTTCTTTTCCTTGTTTCCTCCCTGCTTTTTGATATTCTACATATACAGGAAAAAAGCAATACCCAAAGGCTTCAAACATTCTCCGGGCACTCAGTCTTTAAATTGGCTTCATATTGTGTCTCCAGCCAAAAAGAGTGGCACTGAATGGATTTCACATTTATTCACTTTCAGTCATTCTCAAAATACACTTCTGCCAATGACAACCAAGAAATTACATTAATAAATCCAATGTGATCTTTTCTGTTCTTTATCCAGATATCAATGAAGATTCATCCTCAGAAGTGAGATGACACTTTTACCGAGAAGGCATGAGACAGTATCAATCCCACATGCTCACACCGTGCGCTACTGCCTTCATGGTGCTATTAGAAGTATAAGAAGTATTTATACAACAGTAGCACCCAAAGGAGCACTACTAAATTGAAGATAGCACCAATGCACAAAGAAAATTTATTCCAATTTTGTCTACCATTTAGACCTACAAGACAAACAAAAGGAGGGCGAGGGAAGAGGGTAGCGTGTATTCGTTTAACTGCAGCACCACGGCTCCCCAGAGTGGTATGTGTGGTACAAATATAGAACAACAAGCTAGTGCTTGGCCTGAAGAGCATCAAAATAAATAAAGGAGTCCTGGAAACAGTGAATGAATATGGATGTGCACAACAGGTGCTCGGGGCAGAGTAAGCTCCTAAATGTTGGCTAGTTGGTTTGTGGACATAATGAGGAGTTTTAGGAGGGGATTCAGACGTGAATAATGAGTAATTTTATGATAGTTGTAGGCAGTGACTTCCAAGCCTGAAAGATAAAGTGGGTGAAATCACAAAGATTCTTGTTTGGAAATGCAGACCAACATTACAAAGGTAAAAAGCAACATTTGAATATAAAAGAGGGCTGGGGAAGATGGCGCAGTGTTGGGATCTGAAGTGGTTTGAAACTGAAGGCAGACACAGGATATTTTGGGATGAGCTTAAGAAAAATTCAGTAGGGCTCAGGACATGAAAAATGTGTTTGAGGGGTAGAAGGATCCATTTTTTCTTACTGACCAGCCACCCAAGAGTCACTTGAATAAATCGTTATTGCTGGGTACTTCAAATAATTACTCCAAGCAGGACAGAGCTCCTAAAACAGAGGGCAGGTCTGATTTCAGTGCTCTTTGCACTGCCATTCACTGGTTCTTGGACATCCCTCCAAACTGGCTTAGAAGGAAAAGGACATAACGGGAAAAACAGTAGTAGAGAGCATGTGCTTACCCAGCATGCACAAAGGCTTTCTGGCAAATTTGAGTCTCCCCCTCCATCCTTTGTAGCGACAGCAACACCCAGCAGCCCAGATTCTCAAGGCAAACTCTGCCCCAAAGATGAAAATGGCAAAAGTTTCCTGTATCAAAGACACAGACTATGTTATTGGACTCGTAAGAAGTTTTGCGGTAATTCTGAACACATGGAGACAGACGAAGATGAGGTACAAGTGTTGGGGTATGTGTGTGTGAGAGAGAAGAAGGAAAAAAGTGGGGAGGAGAATACAGGTTGATGAAAGAGGAAAGGCAAAGTGGGACATATCTTTACAGCTTTCTAAGTACTCTGCGGAAAGGATGTGCCCCTGCTGTTGGGTAAATGTGAAGTGCTTACCCTGCCTTGATGGAAGGGCAATTACTTCACAGAAAGACCTCCTGTTTCACAGGAAATGAAAAGACATATGTGAGTAGTGACTTCAAAGTCCCCAGTGCACTGTATACCCACACCCAGGGTTACCCACCAGCAGCGCATTCATGCATCTATAGAGATGGGGACAGGATACAGTATATTCATATGGCCATAAATCTACGGCAATAATAAAGACATGTATAAGACAATTTTAAGGCATATAGTATCCTCTTAAATTTCTGGTGCATGGAAGAATGGGATTATCCACCTTGCTCAAGAACTCTTCTATGCATGGGGAGGAAATGGGGAAGAAATATTCTCTGAGGTGCTCAGCAGAGGTGGACCAAAGGCAGCATGGGGCACACAGTTACTTTTCTTCTCTGTGAATAGCTGTCAAGGAAGAAAAGGGGATTTTTCCTGATGGTTATACCCACAGCTGCTAGGCACTTCTGAAAACTGCTGACAAACACATAAAAGCAAGCACAGGAGAAGGAGAAATAACCTCAGGGTTTTTCAGATGTGAAAAGACGGGTCTAAGCAGGGTAACTGGGACCAAAAGCAAGTTTCACGTTCCCTAGGGGATGAGGGTGTTTTCATACAGGCGCTTTTTGAGAAGGAACATGCAAGGGGAATTCACCTTTCATTCCTTTTGGCATTTAGTTCTTGCTCGGATCTACATGTCTCTGGGGATACAAGGGGAAATGGAAATTGAGATCCCAGAACTACTCCTGCTGTGTAGTTTCCCTAGGGATGCTTTTCTACAAGGCCGGGTTAAGTGAGAGGTTGCATTCTTTATTTCATGACAGCTATGGGAGCAGAGGAAGTTCTTTGTTAGGGTCATTTTCATAAAATGATGAATACATCATGTTTATACTTAGTGAGGGGGGTTTTTGGGGTGGTTTTTTTTTCTTCTTCTGCCAAATAGGAAGCCTACAGAAGCATGAACTCCAGCATTTATAAGCGAAGTGTGCTGGAAACATGGAGAAAGGAATATATTTGTTGCAAATACATTTTCTCTCATAGATAGTCATCAGAGGCACTGCTTGCAACAATTTCAGTTTTACTGCTATTGGGGACAAGCATGAGCCCAATGCTGATGACCTCCTTTGAAAGAAATGCCAGGATTGGTAGAATACTGTAGAATGAATCAAAATTGTTCAAAGATCCCCCAAAAATGAGTTTTCAAATGTGCTCAGGTCTGGCATGGTCAATAGGAAATTTACTGGTACTTCGATGGGAGAACCGTTAGGCAAATGCTGAAAAGCCAATATTTAAAAGTCTCAGGCTAGTATTTTTCCTCTCTCCTTAATTCCGTTTTACTCAGTCAGTGTTGACAATGGACCAGGAACTCTCCAATATGTAAGTGTACGGTCAATGCTCCACGACCAACAGAAGAACTTTTATTGCATGCGGAGCTGGGAGTAAGTTTCCATCAGTGCTGATGGGGCTGATTTCAATTCAAGGACATTACCAGGGTGATGCAGCAGCCAGTCTGCTTACCAGCAAGAGGAGCCAGTCTCCTGAAACAGTTTCATACTCCTTGAAAGTTGTCAGGACAGCTAAGATCAAACACCCCAAGACAATCAGAAACCTGGAATGAAATAAAAGGAAAAAACATAGAATTGTTACACCTCTCTGTATTTGCCTTGGAGATGTTGCCTATAAAAACCCAGGTGGAGACTTTTGGGGATGGCTACTTCCCATTGATGAGCAGTGAGTTGGGCTCTGATGAAGATCAAGGGTTCTCAACCTGGGTAGGGGGGGCTTGGCAGTCGAGAAATCATGGCAGGATCCTAAATCAGAATGGTCTGAGACACACATGCATTAATTAACTCATTTGCATTCTTCAGGAATGAAATGATGATACGGCATTTTGGGAAGGGATTGTGTGGTGTGGCAGAGGACTGTAATGCTCAGGAAGTCTATTCCAAGCTGATGTGCTGTGAGCTTCACAAAATGGCACTGCAGTTACAGTGGAATAAATCTCCTTGGCACATCCTGAGACCTGAGAAACAGTAAACGCTTCAATACAATGCAGCACCAGAACAAACCCTCCCTTGAAAACTGCACTGCATTTCTTTTTTTTCTTTTGCTTTTTGCACTCATTTCTATGCAGATGAAAAGATAAAAAGGTTTGAAAGAGAAACAATAGAGAGGGTAAAGTTCTGCTCTCCCATAAACGTAGTGCATGATAAATCACTGCCCCTGTGCTATTGTCTGTCTGTGAGGCTCCAGAACACAGAGACTTGACAGAAAATTTAACTCCCACTGCTGTTAAATCCAATTCAGACCAATCTAAAGTCACGTTGATCTTTGTAAAACTATTCCCATGTTCAAGCTATTCAAAATCTTTTATACATAAAGAGGTAAAGAAAAATCAAGGGAGTCTCGTAAGTGATTACAGTGAAGCAGAGTGGGGGAAGCTCATATTCTAGTACTTCATGTACCCAGATCACGGGCATTTTAATGTGCTCCGGAAACCTGATCCACAGGAACAGAGGAGCAGGTGGGCATGGAAATAGTTCAGAGCTTAGTGAATAAATTGGAAGGACGTCTCCATAAAAGCTCTGGATCCCTTGCTTTCATAGCTAGGGTACATCAAAGAAATGATAGGCATTAGGTACTGAAATCGTCCAGGGAAAAAAGCTTGTTAAGAATCAAACAGTGTTTAGCATGTACTACCTATTTTGAATTTCAATCTGATATCTAAAGTGTGATTTAATTTCTTGCTGAGTAAAACTCCACTTTATTTCACTGGGTGAAATGAGCAAAGTCCACAGCCTGCAGTGTGGAGGCAGTGAGCACGGACCATGGGGAAGGGAGGCTCAGCTCAGAGACACGTGTCCTCTAACCTGGGGTTTTGTTTCCTTCATGTATATGGGAACCTAGGAGTAAGAGAGCATATTCTCAGAATCTGCAACATTTTTGCATCTGGAATAAAAGGAGAGAGATGAGCTCCAAATATCTCCTGATGCCTTTTGGGAAGGAATTTCCTCCAAAGAGCATCAACTAGCAACCTCCATGCAAGGAACAGGCAACAGTGAAACACTTTGTGGCAAACTCTGAAGGATTACTTTCTCATGGCTTTCCTAACATTAGCTATCCAGACTGAAATTTCCTATGCCAGGAAAATTTCAGATCAGCTATTTTGAGCAAGGTTAGGACAGAAATAAATGTATTTGCTCATGCTAAATAATTCTGGATTTCTTTGACAAGTGTCACCTTCTCCCACTCACCATCCATGCTCTAGAGCAAGGGTTATGAGGTTGGTAGCAATCAGCTTTGGGTCCAGAATGTGTCTTTTACCATCTGCCTATTATAGACACACTCCTGATGCTCAAGACATTCTGCAGTTAACTTGGCAATTCTGCAACGTTCCTGCCATGCCCTCAGGCTTGCCTTGCCACACCATACCTTGCTGTCCCCGCCTTGCAACTAAGAAGCCCGTAGCTCACTGGCTTCCCAAGCCCCACAGTCCAGCTACCCTGTACCTCGATGAGCAAGCTGGTGTGAACTCAACCGAGACAACAGGATTCCTTTGATCAGCTATAAACCACCTCTGAGCTGCCACATTGCAGCTGTTGCAGCGGCACCATCACTAATTCTCCCTTTAAAGCCTTAAGCTACTGCTACTTGATGCTTTCCATGCCAGCCATTTCTTTATACCATGTAAAAATTTGGTCACCCATCAGCTCACAAGGCAGCATTTAAATGATTTAAATGAAAGGCGAAACACACTGAAAATAGTCCAAGGAAATTACATCATCAGCTACTTCAACTAAAGGCATGGATTTACGACATCATTCAGTAAAACAGTGCTGTCAATTAAAGACGAAGTGCAGACTTTTGTCCAAGAGGAAGAGAGAAGACAGTTAAATCGTCATCTTTTGCCTAAAACTGCCTGATGTTTAACCACTAGAGGGTGTCAGTGCTCCATAGAGCAAGGGGATACGGCTCTCGTCCTGTTTTCCTTCCCCATGAAACAAACTCGATGCAGGTGATATTCAGGTGATCGCACCCAGGCATTTGCTGTGCAAGAAAGGAGTTTCACAGCGGTGAAATGGTTTTTCCTTGGTCACTAACCCCCCCAAATGTTGGCATTAACGCACTGCTAGCTCGATCGCTCTGTGTGCTGCAGCCCATGCTGCAAGCCCCACTGCTCAGAGTGACAGCCCACCCACGAAAACTACAGATCATGCAAGACAAAAAAAAAAGCAAAATTAAGGTGAGGCTGGAGATCACAAGTCACCATGAATAGTTTTGAGGGCAAATCTGAACAGGGAATGTGGTCTGAACCCCCCGTTGCAGGAAGTGCATGAATGCAGCACCTCAGAAGTGCAACTGCTGAGCAGGAACCATAGTCCCCAAAACCACACAGACCACAGACCCAGGCTTCTGCTCCTTCTTCCATACTCTGGAGTGTGCAGGGATGAAAATCCTGTGTCAGGACACATAACCACAATCCATCTTGGAAGTGCCAGCTACCCTCCTGCCGCAAGGTTTCCGAAGGATAAACACCCACTGCACGCTAATCAAATCACATCTCAGCAATCCTCCCCTAGCATCTGAATTGACGACCGTGTTCAGAGCACTTAATGAATTTTAATCTCCATTGATGCTATGCAACCCACTGATTTCCCTGCAGCTGCTTCTGTTTCCGATCTTGATGTTTACAAAGACTGCAAGTCTTCTTGTGTCCTCTTTCTATGGAAGATGCTACACCGGTGTCATGGTTTTTTTCATCAATCCCCCTTACTCAGCAAAGATTATAACAAGGTGCATCTTCACCTTGCTGCTCATGCCCATATTGTGGGCATATTTACTCTATCTATGCTCATATTGTGACCTTGAGTACATAAAGACTTTTAACTTGCTTGACAGTTGCTGACTCTATATTGTCCTATGGCAATAAGACAATAGCTGAGTCTATATTGTCTAATTTCATCCTTTAGAAGCAGCAGCATGGGTCCAGTGGTTGAGTCTGACTGTAAAATCGTAACATGCAAACTACAGGGAAACAAACTGCTGAAGTAGCAGGGGATGAGCCTAGGGGAGACTAACACTGACCTGGGGCATCAAGGGGCAGAGAGGGAGAAAGACTCAAATTTACTCACAGTTATAATGATACTTTCCAAGGGACACAGAGCACCAAGGGTTAGAAGGAAAAAACAGGGTAAAAGTCAAGGTTTAATAAGGAAAATTGAGTCCTGCTAAGCCTAAGCTTCCTATTGAACAGTGTTTCAGCAGGTGGCAGTCCAGACTTCAAGACTGTCAATCAGATATGCCAAACGCGGATCTGAATTTGGTTCTTCAGTTTTTAGAACCATCCTTGCTATCATTTTACATCATTTTTCACAGCCCATGACATTATACCTATTTGCTGTATTATGCCTAAGATCCTAATTAGTTTGGTGTATGTATAAGTTTCAGATAACCAAATGACAGTGGTCCTTTGTCACTGTCACAACTAATATGCTATTCTAGTAAATACATGTTCTTGTTACTGGAAATCACATGTTTAACACTCATATTTTCTTACTGTACTATTTTGGTGTATTAAAGACAGTATTCAAAAAAACCCAAGTATTTTTTCCAGGAACAAAGTAGTAATTTATGACTATGCTAGACCATGAACCTAATGTTTCTTAGATGAACATCACAGACTGGTTTGTTTGATAATTTTTAATTTCTTTTAATATTTCACATTCTTTGAATTTTTCTTCTATATCTGCTTTTATTTGAAGCCAATAGAATGCAGATTTAGCTAAGAAGCTTTCTATTTTTTCCATATATATGTGTTCATCATGTATCCTGTTCAACTTCTCTTTCTTCAAAATTTTAGGAGCAGATCACATAGTAATTTGCCTATAATCGATTCCAAAACATAGTAGTCCTTTTGAAGCTGTCATGAGGACTAGATACATCATAGGCAGGCCAAACAATATTTGCATCTGACATAATTTTGGCAAATTTTTGTGCTGTGTGACAAAATGTTGTCTCAATTAGGCTTAGAGTTAATAGAGAGGAAAGTGCGCTTCTAGTGTACAACTCATGTTGCTTTAAAGTAGACGGCTCAAGCTGGTCAGAAACACCTACGAGAGAATTTCTTCTCTGTAACTGTAAGGAAAGACTCCAGTGACTAGCTCCTATGGAGAAGCTTGCTCTGTAAATTAGCTGAATGACACCCCTTACATGGAGCCCTGTTTTGGATATAATCACAAACACCACCTTTTAATAATGTTTATACATTTTTACTACTGAAAGAATTAGGTATCGCATCTACATGTGGTTGAGGATCCCACTTACAAAATAACCTAGGCTCTGGGCAGGAAGGCCTCTTGAAGAGTTACTAGTAAGAAATCTCCTCCAGTGCAACAGTGCATAGACTTCTGTTTGCTCTCACATCTTCAATACCATTTCTTGCAAGCCATTGGAATTTCCTCTGTCTCCAAATGTTCGTATGAATCTGAGATTGTTCTGCTTTGCTTCATTTTGTCCTTTCTTGTTTTCCCTTAAAACTTTTGCTCTAGTTTCATTATGTTCTGCCACCTGGTAAATTATAATGGAATTCTCTAAGATTATATTAGCAAACCTGGCAATGTTTTGCTCAATTTTTGGTTTATGGTTCCCAATGCAATATGGCCCTAAAACCATGGTTCCCACACACTTTCCTGATTTTCATATTGGAACAACCTTATTTTCTTCAGCTATTGGCTTTTACCCATAAGGATTAAGAATGCATCTTTTCTCACAGTTCTCTCAGTTGCTCTATGTTCCTACCCACCATCTTTTTCTCTGCATCCAAACCTCAGTTTTCACAGAACATCTGCAGTATCTTGCACTGATGGTTTTATGGTTGCTAATGACAGGCTTGAGCTGGGATTTTTAACACTAAAAAAATGACATTACCAAATATTTGAGAATAGCTCTTCAGAGAGAAGGGAATGCATGCCTGATTATCACAGACTTATGAATACTCACTGTTTAATATTTAGATTCTTGCATCTCTGCTATGCCAAGCAATAGGCCAGTTACTCTTGCAGAATTTAGTACCAAGATAGGGCTGACAGGAAAAATCCCAAAACTTTGTGAGGCTGCAAAAGTGTACTGTGCAGAGGGGTATGGAGAAGTGCAGTGAGAAACTCAGTGGAGGTCCTGGAGGAGAAGCAAAAAAGCAGCAAGTGCTGCAGGTAGGGATGTTCAAAGGTTCCTCTTTCTCTGCATCCACAGATCCTACTGAGCACACACACAGAGCTCAGTGCAGGATGCCATCAAGGACGGTATGAAATGCCACACTCAGTAAGAAGAATTGCACTCTTGCTCTGCTGCAATGGCAGAGACAGAGCAAGATCCTCCACAAGATGCTGGAGGAAACCCTAGGATATAAGGAAAGATCCCTAAAAGATCCCTAGCCTCACTGGCATATGAGCTGATCTAGCAGCTGATGAAATGGTAGCCCAGAATGACGCTAGTCCATCGGTGACAGAAGCGAGAGCCATTGCCCCTCTCACAGTAGGAAGCTGAGCCAGAAAACCTAAATGCTTATTTGTGCCAGGTTTCTGATGACCTTGGGTTCTCATTGGCAGGAGTGTCTCTGAACGGGCTTCACTGCTGTTTCTCTAAGTTTGGAAAGCTTTTAAAAAGCGAGATCTGGGAGAGGAAAGCTGTGCTTCACAGCAGGGCATTTAAGGTGCAAAAGAACAGCTTTTAAATCAGACAGTTCCTCTCTCCTGTCCTCCACATACAAGCCAAGAGCCTGGTTAAGGCCTCCTCCTCTTGTTGCTTTTTCTTCAGGACCAATCCTAAAACTTTTTGGCTTCGGTGCCCTGTGTACCACCATTTCCAGCTTCCTTAGGGAGCCTGGCTTGCTGGTATGAAATATTTTGGGTCAGCAATGTCAGACAGCATGAACAACATCATCTTGGATTTTCTGCTCTAGGGGATATTTCAGAAGAATGGCCTGACACATTTCCCAGGTCTGCTGGCATGAGATTGCAAAAGAGAAAGCCCAGAGCACCACATTTACCTGCCTGATTTTTCTCATCTTGGAAGACAAGAGTCATCTGTCAAGATCCCATTTCCATCTTGTCTCTGAGACAAGTTCTAAAGATGTTCTGAAAGGCCCAGCATACATAGGTTACAAGAAGAGGCCTAGACTTCTTATCACTTGGGCAACTAGGGGCCAGATTGCAGAAGTGAAGGAGAGGCAATGACAGCATCAGCTACCAAGGAGTTAGATGTCTCCTGTCCTTCTGAGGCTTGAATAAGGTTGGAAAATCTTCTGACTGTCACAACTAAATATTCTGAGTTGTTCCGTTAGTGGCTTTAAATTCTATTTTTATATCAAGTGAATGACATTGGACTGAACTATTGTTTGGGGCTTTTATCTGCCATGGCTAGTATGCCTGTCCATGGGCTTATCTCTAGCTGGCAGCATGCTGCTAATTGAGTTGAGACTCATAGACAGTGAGTTGAAACACGGTGAGCCGTGCAGCACGGCAAAGCAAGGAAAAGCACAGAGCCAAACTGCATCACCCAGCAGCCCCAGCTGCAATAACTGCAAATCAATGAGATTCAGAAATTCTTCTAACAGGACATTCTCCAAAGGACATTAATCAATAGGACTACAAAAATGATCCAAGGGCTGGAGCACCTTTCCTATGAGGACAGGCTGAGAGAGTTGGGTTTGTTCAGCCTGGAGAAGAGAAGGCTGCGGGGAGACCTGATTGCGGCCTTTCAGTACTTCCTATAGGGAGCCTATAGGAAAGATGGGGAAAATCTTTTTAGTAGGGCTGGTTGTGACAGGACAAGGGGTAATGGTTTTAAACCAAAACAGGATAGATTCAGACTAGATATAAGGAAGAAATTCTTTACAATGAGGGTAGTGAAACACTGGAACAGGTTGCCCAGAGAGGTAGTGGAGTCCCCATCCCTGGAAACATTCAAGGTCAGGTTGCACAGGGCTCTGGGCAACCTGATCCAGTTGAAGATGTCCCTGCTCCCTGCAGGGGGGTTGGACTAGATGACCTCTAGGAGTCCCTTCAAACCCAAAACATTCTATGATTCTATGAAATTTGTGTGAAGCCATTTGAAGGTAAACTTTTAAGATTCATACATTCGTTTCTGCTAAATTTTGTCAAACAAAAGTGTAGGACATTTGAAAGTCAGCCTGTAATTCAGCAGCCAAGTGTCCAGCCTTCTCCAAACCCTGTAAAGAGGTAAAGTGAATTCAGAGTATATAAAGAGCCTAAGGCAAGAGCATTAATCATCCATGTGAAAACTTAAACATCCTGAGTGGGAATTTCCAGGAAGGTATCTTTCTAAGCATCACCAACACTGCTGTGTCCAAAAGAAGATCAAGGAGTCCACTTCCAAACATGACAAAATCTCAGGGATACCCAAGCATTAGGATCTCTCACACAGACATGCACTGATCTCCCCACAAACCCTCCCCATTTCTTCAGAATGGAGGAGATGAATACGTTACGTCCTCTGAATGAATTTTTAGGGACCTCCAAAGAATGCAAGTGGGAGAAACTTCTGAACCCACTGTCACGCCTTTTGCCTTGACTGAACACACTGTCATGATATTTTCTACCTTCCAATTTGAAATCAATGAAGATCAAAAAACTGTAGAGGAGAGAAAAAACCAAGCAAGCAAAAATCCCAGTCAAATGGCCTACTCGCCTTTCTTCCACCTGACAGAAGTCCCTTTTCTCATAGGCACTCACATCAAATATATTAGGTCCTCCAAATGTGATATAGCTGCAAGTGAACTTCTAACATGAGGAAGACAGCACGGTCCAGAAATAGCCTCAGTGGTCTCTAATACAGGGTATCTAGGTAGGGAAGTGATAACATTAATTCAGTGGCCAGGCAGATTCTTACAGTGAATTGAAAAGAGAATCTTTACTTTTTACTGAAGACTTTGACCCATTTGGGATTTTTGACAGTTGGGTCTTTTTTTTCTATTTTTGACCATATTTTGTGAAAGAACATAACTTTTTAAACAATGCCAGTGCTTTCAAACTAATCTGGCACCTTCAGACAGGTGAGATTGCCAAGTGAAAAAGCTATTTCCAATTTGTAATGTACCTTCTTTGCCTGTGACATCTCAAACTCCATCACACGCTCACCTTTATGTGTGAACACAAGCACTTTATGCAACGATCTCAGTTTTCATATGGAGTGGGACATTCAGAAGAAAAGATGCATGGTGCCATTCCCAAGGGGCATGTCCTGATAATGCAGCTCCTATGGAGCCAGACGTATGGCTCAATCCTGGCAGATTGAGTGGAATCTCCGGATTAGAGGAGATAAATATTATCACCGTAAGAGCCCCTTCCTGAATTTTTTGGCATTAACTCCACAGAGAGCTCTACCATTTTGCACCGAAGATGGTCACAGTTTTGGCTGTGACACAGAGCACTTGACTCAGGACTTTTCCAGCTAAAACCATGAAGTATTACAGCTAGAATGGAAGAGATATCCTTTCCACAGAGTGCTTAATCACTGGCTGTACTGGGGAAAATAAGACAAAGATCTCAGATCCATGCCTTGAACTATCCAGTTGTTGGGGTCTTTTTTTAATCCAGGAGGATTTTTTGAACTTCTTCTGATTATAAAATCAGAAAAAATATGTGAGAAGTGCAGAGTCATCACTTTATCTTACTCTGTGTGACAACACTGCACATCAGTTTTTCTCAACAAACTCGTCCGTAGGCTATGACCCGTTCCCAAATCCAGTAGTGCTGCAAAACAAGCACACATCAATCAGTCAGGAAAGGAGTTCTTACTGTGCAGAATACAAAGTAAACAAGGTTCTCTCACTTTATTCACAGGGAGACAGGAGAAGGAGGAGAAAGGATCTGTGCTAAAAGATGCAAGGGCTAAACTCATGTTACAGCAGCTGTGACCACAGTTATAGCAGTGGTGTGGAGTAATGCTTTTTCTTGGGATAAACAAATTAACGCAGGCAGAATACTGTGTTAATAGACAGACCAAATTTCTCTGCAAATTAAACCAGATTTTGGGTCCATAACTTTATGCTATTCTTATAAACCTTTTCTTACATGAGATTTAATTTTTCCTTCATGCTCCGTAGATAAGCAGGCTGTGGTTTGGCATTGATGATCAGTCAAGCAACAAGGTCTCACAGCTCTGGCCCATTGCCAGTACCCCATGAAATGGCATTCGCTGGAAGCCAGGGGTGCTGAAAGAAGAATATTCTTGAATAACTCTTTCTATAAAAGAACTGGGGATGTCTCAGAGGCTTTAGATTGTCTCAGTTATTGCATGAAAACAGCCATTTTTAAATATATCAATGTAGGGGTCTTATCTCTGTCAGAATCCCACCCAAGGGATGGGCTTTTATCAGGTAATGATGGACATCCTAGTGCAACTTCACTCGCTATCTGCTGCACCATAGTGGCGCAGATGTCCCATAGGTTCTGTTACAGATTTGCCAGGCCTGTATGGATACTGAAGATCCCCCATGGCGTCTCACAGCACACTAGGTGCACATGATTCAAGCCCCGGTTCTTCGCCTTTTTGGAAAGAGATGACTCCATTATACCCATTGAGAGTACTGTCAGAGTCCTGGTGCTGAACACAGTGTCACATGGATGAAAATGCATTTTGGATGTCAACCTGAGCAGCATGGTCACACCTTCCCCAGCTGGCCAAATGTTCATGGCCATGCCTTCTCCCACACTGCAGAAATGAAACCACTCCCTGTAACTCAGCTGCACACCAATCAAACCTCCACCACAGGTCTTATGCCCTTTTATACCTGCATTTCAAAATATATTTGAGGGCTTCTCTTCTCTCGTAGTTCTAAATGAACATTGTGAAGATTTTTTTAACAATCTATTGGGAAGACAGAAGGACAGAAAGTAGATTTCAACCCTAAAATGTCAGCTGCTGCCTTTATGATTTAACACATGACAAGGTACGTGGTCTGGATAGAAATGTGAGGGGGGTGGTCAATTGCTTAGAGGCAAATCCCTTTATAATAGTGTTTTTTCAACATCTCATCTCTAAACTAATGAGAATATGTCAATAATTTTAAAGCGATTCAGCAAAGGTGCTTACAGAGGTTGTGTCATGTGGAATATCTATGGGATCTGCACCTCCACAGGAAAAAGCATTGAAGGGTCTGCAGCTCCCCACGGGCTGCAGACCCATGATGCTAACACAACCGCTAAGGCCAACACAGGAACAGATGAAGCATATAGTACAGATAAGTTCGACGTGTTCCTTTTTCACCTCCAGTTCACATTCATTCGTAAATTATGAGTTGTGTTAGCATAGCAAATGAATTACATCCTCCTTGAAGGTGAACTTTGGATAAGCTCTGTAGAGGTCATTGTATCCTCAGAACTTTGATTTACACAACTGAACAATGGCACGTGGTATTTGTACCTATGTAAATTCAATGCTGTTTTAAAGTCTTTCTGCTGCTTTGCATTACCAAAAGCAATTAATCAGCATTCAAAATTCAGAATGATCATCTGTAAGCATGTGATATTTCATCTGAAGTCTGAAGTTGAAGTCTTTGGAGGAGGTTATCAGCCTTTTCCAGACCTGCCCAATTTTATTCCTGAAGTATTTCATCAGCATCTGCAACAATGCTTCTCGACACAATATATGATGGCCCTTTTGCTCAACTGGCTCGTTAATATCTCAGATTACATTATCCCCTTTTAACCTGACAGTTTCAAACAAAGACAATTCTATCAAACCTTCAGGGAAACATGGCAATATGGAAAGGAATATTTTATTTGTTTTTCTTTGAAGGAAGGGCTCTATTTAGTTGAGTAAGTAATTTGAAATGGCACAGAATTCAGCATACGTAAAGTGCATTTAGAAAAATGAAACCAAATTTGCAGTAATGAGAAGTTCTGCATGCAGAATACAATCTAGCAAAGCAGTGAATTCTGTACTAAGCAGCTCTGTTGGGACTCACATGTTTGTATCCTCAAAGAATATGGATCTGTGGTTCTCTCCTAAATGGAGCAGCTGGGTTTACTGAAGGAAGGTCCTCTATTACAGATGAGTTTGGGCCCAGTGGGACACAGCCTTGACATAACTGTCCCATTCTTTTTCAACATCCATGGGAATAGGAATTCATGCTCATAATTCCAGCTTTGCCACCTTCTTCTGTTGTGGCATCAATGCAGAGAGGTGCTGGAACCTCAATGTTATAATGAATCTGTAAAACCGGAGAATTAAAGCCATTTTCCTGTCTAACATGACAGATCTGACCAGCCAGCCAGCCACCCATAGAGCTCATTCTGTGAGCTGAAGTGCCCTCTGAGCTCCACGAACTATACTGACTAGAGTAGTGGCATTGCAGATACTAAACTCACATGTATGCACACAGATATTTGGATGCCTGAATTGAATTTCTAAATCACGAGGTGAATCTCATGTAGGTGAACAAAAGCAGAAAGCCTAAAGCAGAAAGCAACAACGCTGATGCTGTGCTCACAGCTTGCACTGCCTCTGCCAGTCCCAAAACTGGGGTGAAGGGGGAGGTTTGCATGACAGATGCACAGCTTTTCCCTCTTGCTGGGCCTAAAAAAAAATTTGCAGTAAAATTAAGAGATCTGCGGAGGGATGAATGTCAGACCTGGGCTTTTTTATTGACCTTCCAGACAACTGTGATGGTTGACACAGACATCTAAAGTGTGTGGAAAGTCAGATTTTTCTCCCTTCACTATCCCACCAGGACATCTCCAGGGATGGAGTGGCACACTTACCATGTGCCGAGGGAAACCATTACCAAATGAGCACTAGGCAGTAACTCTTTCCTGGGTGAAAGACGTACTGAATGAATCAGACAATCTCTCCAGTATCTCAATGCTCTGATTATACATGGATATTAGTCTTGGCTATCTACAGCATTGCCTGTACATTTGTGTTTGGTATAGCATGGCTTGAAGTTGTTCTCAACATTAATTAATTATTTAGGTTATAGGCTGTAACTGTTCCAGTTATGTTCCAATGTCTTCTGAGTAGTCTTGATCAAGATGCTCACAACTGATTCTACATTGATTTTTCCATTGCTTACCAGCAGCAGTAGTCCTACAAAGGCTCAGAAGTCTGGTCAATGCTCAAAACAGTCCGTATTTTTTTTAAACAGGAAATTAAGGAGTGGCACAAAATTGCTCCTCCAACATCCATCTCTTCTTAATTATTTTTTTAAGGACTAATTCAAACCATCTTTAAACCAATGAGAACATTTTCATCTGCTTCAGTGAGTGCTGGAACGCAGCCTTACCTTTTTGCCACTTGAGATTCCTGCCTGCATTTTCAGGATTCAATAAAAATTAGACTAGATGCATGCGAAATACAGGCTGCGATTCACCTCGACTTATTGCAGACATTGACAGTGCAAGTGCCTGGCTCGCCTTAAAGCAGTGGGGAAAACTGGGGACCTTAAAAGCATGATTCATGTGCTCTATTTCAGGTATCTACTTTAGAAGGAGATGAAGTATGTATTAGAAGTGCCTACTTCTCCAACTGGAAAAAAGAACCCCAGGTGACTAGGTCAGATGAATCTCACTTACAGTGTCAGGTAACAAGCCATGAATCAAACTTAACGTTCTCTTGCAATGTTGGCAATGATAAAAAAAAAAAAAAAAAAAGAAAAAGGGAAAAGAGGAAGACAGCTTTCCACTGAGCCCCAGGGCACGAATGTCAAAATACAAACTTTAACAATAGGAACAAAAAGGGTTGTATTTTCTTTGTCTTACCACTGTAACCACACATAACATGTTTGACACTCAAATATTTGCCAAACCGAATACGGAAAAAAACATGAGATGAAGCCAACATTGATGATGAGGTGTTCTTAGAAACACCTCCTCCCTCCCCATTTTTACCCTTGAGGGTACATGTGTTCTAGTATGACCTATGAAGGTAAATGTTATAGTTAGAGAAAAGTTGATGATACCAAGTACTGCAATCCCACCTCACTCAGTAAGATTATGAGACCTGGCAACTATTAGTTTTCAAGTTATTTGAATTCTGAGGGTCCTGTGGTAAATCAGATAATTTTTCTACATTGCTCTAATGCTTAAATTCATGTCAGCTTTATTTTTTCTGACATTTTTTAATATGTGGAAATTCCTTATACTGGAGGATATTGTCGTATATAATTTTTTTTCTCAGTTCCTGAAAGTTGGTTGGGTTTTGGTTTTTTGGGTTTTTTTTTTATTTATTTATAGCACAGCTTTTATTAGTTCCCTAGTTTACAGAGCAGGGAGTAAATTGCACACGTCTGTCTATTCATCCTTTATTATAGCACTAACCTTTCCATTATCAGCTCAAAAGCAGGGTTTATATTGCAGGCATCAGATCCAGCAGTGCCTTCATAGACTGATTTAGTAGCAATCCCTATCAGTCAATTGATGTCCCACAGACC
Source organism: Egretta garzetta (assembly GCF_000687185.1). Taxonomy (NCBI): domain Eukaryota; kingdom Metazoa; phylum Chordata; class Aves; order Pelecaniformes; family Ardeidae; genus Egretta; species Egretta garzetta. Next base: position 3,549,601 of record NW_009258613.1, read on the forward strand.
CAAACTTCATGAGATGGTAGAAGAAGAAACAAGAAGCAACAGTTAAAACCAGATTAAATTCAGGGGTTATTGGCTCCTCTTGACTTGCTTTCATGGTACAGCAAGCTAGATAGATTGGGCTTACAATAACGAAGGCTTCAGCTAATGTTCCTAATTGATAACGTATTAGTTCATGAGGTCTGACACTTTTTGCATGCATGAGTTTCCTTTATTCCCCACTTGCAGCTAGGAACAAATTAAGTACAGATATATTTTCTAGGATTTGCACATATAAAATCCAAACTACTTTTATTATTTCACAAATATATGGCCTAAAACCTTTTGGGAGTGGCCAGTTCTTATGACCTTGTAGTGTCAACATGTGTCATCATGGTGTGTATGTTTCTGCCTGCTGTGTTGGGTTTATATGGCAAGGTTTTAGTAGTGGGGGGCTACTGGGGTGGGTTTTGTGAGAAGCTGCTGGAAGCTTCCCCTGTGTCCGATAGAGCCAACAGCTGCAGGCTCCAGGACAGACTGATAACATACTTAAGAAGTGAGGAAAAAACTGCTGCACAACAGCAGCCAGAGGAGAGGAGTGAGAATACCTGAGAGAAAACCTCCCTGCAGCCCCCCATGCCAGTGCTGCAGGAGGGCAGGAGGGGCTCCAGGCGCCGGAGCAGAGATTCCCCTCAGCCCCTGGGGCAGCCCATGGTGGGGCAGGCTGTGCCCCTGCAGCCCAGGGAGGCCCACGGGGGAGTGGAGCAGGGGAGGAGTGTGAGGAGTCCTCCCCTGAGGAGGAAGGAGAGGCAGAGAGAGTGCGGGATGAACTGACCCCAACTCCCACTCCCCATCCCCCTGTGCTGCTGGGGGGAAGGAGGAGGTAGAGAAAATTGGGAGTAAAGTTTTAGCCCAGGAAGAAGGGAGGGGTAGGGGGAAGGTGTTTCAAGATTCAGTTTTATTTCTCATTACCCTACTCTGATTTGATTGGTAATAAATTAAGTTAATTTCCCCAAGTCGAATCTGGTTTGCCCGTGACAGAAATTGGTGAGTGATGTCTCCTTGTCCTTATCTCAACCCATGAGTCTTTCATCAATTTTTTCTCTCCCCTGTCCTGCTGAGGAGGGGAATGATAGAGCAGCTTGATGGGCACCTGCCATCCAGATAAGGTCAACCCACCACACCTGCTCACTCAAGTCCTTCCATTAGTCCATTCCACCTACAAGATGGCATTTGGTCTCCTCTATGCTATGCACTGGCTTGCTTAAGTGATGAGGATATCCCAAATGGAGGAAGAGCAGGTAATCTCTCAAATCGTACGTGCTCTTTGATGGACTTCATGGCCTCTACAGTGAGGATAAAACTAACAGGTTGATGCAGAAGTTTCTTGGCTGAGGAATTTGAATGACCACTTGAATACCATTGCATAAGACAGGATAGATAACACCTCAGGGATCAGCAGAGATGGCAAGAATCCAGCTTGGGGCACTCCAGTTACCAGCATTCAGGAGAACCAGCATTTATGAAAGGGTATGACAAAGTTATCCCGGGTTAACTGTTTGTGTGCTGTTATTCCAGGTTAGCTGTCCTGGTTTTGGCTGGGATAGAGTTAATTTTCTTCCTAGTAGCTGGCACAGTGCTGTGTTTTGGATTCAGTACTAGAAGAATATTGATAACACACTGATGGTTTAGGTGTTGCTAATAGTGCTTATATCAGTCAAGGACTTTTTCAGCTTCTCCTTCTCTACCAGATGCACAAGAAGCTGGGAGGGGGCACAGCTTTCTTACTTTTGCTCTTCCAATTCTATCACCCATCCCACCGGGTAGGGGGGAGGGTAAGCGAGCGACTGGGTAGGGCTTAGTTGCCAGCTGGGTTGAACCACAGCAATAGTGTGGCTGCTCTCAGGGATATTTCAACTACAGAAGAACAGTTACTGAGCCTTTAGGAGAGTTTCTCATTCCTTGGTGCCCAGTGGCAACTGAGAAAATCTGTCCAAGGATAACCAGGTTGGTATTTCAAGTTAATAGAATCATAGAATGCTTTGGGTTGGAAGGGACCTTTAAAGGTCATCTAGGCCAACCCCCCTGCTATGAGCAGGGACATCTTCAACTCGGTCAGGCTGCTCAGAGCCCCATCCATCCCGTCCTTGAATGTTTCCAGGGATGGAGCATCTAGCAACACTCTGTGCCAGTGTTTCACCACCCTCATTATAAAAAACTTTTTTGTTCTATCTAGTCCAAATCTACCATCTTTTAGCTTAAAATCATTACCCCTTGCCTTGTCACTACAGGCCCTGGTAAAAAGTCTGTCCCTGTCTTTCTTGTAAGCCTCCTTTAGGTACTGAAAGGCCACAATCAGGTCTCCCCGCAGCCTTCTCTTCTCCAGGCTGAACAAGCCCAACTCTCTCAGCCTGTCCTCATAAGAGAGGTGCTCCAGCAGTACTCCAGGTGAGGTCTCACCAGAGCAGAGTAGAGGGGCAGAATCACCTCCCTCGACCTGCTGGCCACGCTTCTCTTGATGCAGCCCAGGATACGGTTGGCCTTCTGGGCTGCCAGCGCACGTTACTGGCTCATGTCCAGCTTTTCATCCACCTTACTTTTACCCTGCTCTCAGCCCTACAGGATGAATCTTGGCAACTTGGCAATAGAAAATACTGGGTTTAGAGGCAATTCAGGCCATGTGAATCTTAGTTTCTCCACTAAGCACCACAAATTTCTATTGACATCACTGTAGTATTTTTTGCTCTGCAATGGAACTTTAATCCAGGTTAGTAAAAAAAAAAAATTCTCTGTGGTCCCTGAGGATGTGTTTCTATATGTACAACCTTACAACCTTAACCTGAAACTGGAGATCCAGATCTAGTCAAATAGCAAGCCATGCTATTACTGTTACTTGATAGTACCTCTAACTTAATTGTAGGATGTTCTAGTATGAAAAATTTAGAATTAATCAAGCTAGCTAGGGTATTAAGGCAAATGTAACTGAAGTAGAATGGGTTAATTTTCCATGCTGAGAACCAATTAATTGGCGCAATGAATTAATCTGACAGCACAAAGTCCTGTGCTGTCACAGTTAATCCGCTCTCATTATCATCATAGCCTGGTTAGAGCTAGCTCAGGTATTTCTACATCCCACTGAAATACATCCCATAGTGGTTTTTTTCGTTTCTTAAATGCAGTACCTATACAAAGGCCACCATTTAAGGAAAGTAATAACAGCTTGAACAGAAATGTCATAAAATCCAGAAAATCTTTGATGCACAGGACAACACACTTTGTGTACCTTACTTCCACAGCTGGAGTTAAGCCAAGCACTGGATTTGGCATCAGGAAGGGATCTATCTTCACATCACTATGGCACTGACTATTGGCTTAGGCCTGGATATTTTATTTTCTTTTCCTCGGGACGTAAGGCATTGCCCACTTTTTAGGCTTATCTGGGAATTATTTTGCTATAGCAGGAAATGATTACAGACTTGCTCTTCCTCATGTACATCACAGCTGAGACACTTGGTCTTTACTATAGGCTTTTTTTTTTTTTTTAAATGTTTCAGGCTCACTGTAGAGGTCACTTTGTCATTGTTGTGGTGAATCCAGTGCTTAAGTTGGTAGTCCCTGATATGACCTGAAGAAAACACCTAATTTTCTGTGGTTGCATGTGACTGAAGCTGTTGTTCCTTGCAGCCTTTTCCAATGAAACAGAGGACCCCATCTGCATAGTTGGGAGCCTGACCCCTCTGGCACAGAGGTGCAGAAAGGGTTGAAACTCCAGCACACGCAGCCGACAGGCCATTGAAATGAATGCAGAAAGTTGCACATCTGCCTCCTTACTCCATTTTCCTATACTTTCTACACTTTCACTGACCCAGCTCTTCCCCCCGGTTCCCAGAACACAGATACAAAGCTGATGTGGGAGCACAGGATGTCAAATGAAAAGTACTAAATAAAGGAAGCAGACACTGGTAGCTTCATTTTTCCCCCGTCAGGATTAAAATATCTTTTGATGAATAGGGAGAACATCTTTTTATGTGAACTAAAAATATTACAGGAAATTAAATAGGGCTGTGAAGATGTTAAATCTAGAAAGTATATTCAATCATTATAACATCTTTTACGGCAGTTTTATTTCTGATTTAAGCTCAAAACCTCAAAGTAAACTTAACTTTGGAGCCCTTACAACATCTCCGGAGTGTATGTTGGTTGCTATATTTATAGACAGTGTTACATGAGTGTTCTTCTCTCTATACATGCAGCTAGTCAGTAGATAGCATGCCAGTGGGTAGTACTCCAGAATACATCTGCTTGGTATAGCAGCATTATGGAGTGAAGAAGGTTTAATTTAGCAGCTTTAACTGCATAAATTGTTCACAGGGCTTAGATGTGAGCAACTAGAAATTATTTAATTATTTTTAACATGAATACCCAATTCTGTACAGGCAGGTTTGTACATGGGAGTGAGCACGTGCCTGTATATCTGAATTTATTTTCTGGCGACTAAACATCTTACAGACATCAGTTTGCTACTTCTAGGAGAGCTGGAAAACCTAAACTAGATTGATCATCACCCCTATCCTAAAGAGGATTTCCCAAAATACTTGAAGAAATCTGACAAATCAAACTATTCACTGCTTTTCTGAAATGTTTCTACTCTTCAGCCAAAAAAAAAAAAAAAGAAAGAGAGACAGAAAGAACATCTGTGCTTTGGGGAATGAAGCCTAGAAAGAAACATTTGGGAAACTTAAGAAAGAGTATGAAAGGAAAGTAAAGAGCTTGATCTTATGCTTACAGAAATTACTGGCAAAACTCTCAGTGACTTTAATAGTGAAAGATCAGAGCTCAAAGCATGAGCCCAAGAGAGGAAGAGAAGAAACAGGTCTGTGATGAAAGACAGTAGGCACAGAGAAATGGTGACAGTCAGACAGCAAAGCCCATAGCCAAACTTTCATGTAAAAAGCTGCATCTTTCAATGACCTATGCACTTCTGACGTCTGGTAATTTCCCTCTTTGGGGAAGATGGCCCCAAATATACTGTCACTATGCGCTGAACTCTAGACATTCAAAGCTGCTGATTATTTTCCTTTGATGTTTTCCCTTTTTTCCTTTTTTTTTTCCCCCAGTCTATCCGCTTTCATCTCAAGAATTTTTACCTCACCAGTTCTGAGTACCCATGTCTCTGGTGAATGAGAGAAGCCTTAAAGAGCAATTTAAAAAGAGATCTTACAACTGTAAAGAAAACCTTTACATTGTAATAGCTTGGAATACAGATGGCAAATTGAGATGCCCTTTAGCTAATGCTGTAGTTTTATGTGCTTTCCAACAGACAGATACATACAGAATAGGAGAAACCTGCTAGAGCAGTGAAAGGCTTGGAAGCAGACAGGATTTAGCTAGGGTTTTATTAGGAAGAAAGAATTAGTTTTGAATTTTACCATGGCAGTTTTGAAGGCCTGGGGCTTTAATCCTGTAAAGACTTTACCGTGCAATCTGTGCTGGGTATTACAACACCATACATCATTCCCTGTTCACAACACAATTCTTTTCTGATTGAGATTTTTGAAAACTTTGAAAAAAATGAAGCATATGATTCACCTCCCATTGATCAGCTGAACTGTGCTAGGCTGCAGATCTTGTTAGGATGTAATCTTTTGGGGGAGTTATATTTTAACAGACTGCTGGGGTTATTTTTGGTTTGTCATGTGCAAACTGACTGTAAGCTCATTTGTACCCACTGAGAAGGCAGAAAGGATGATGGCTGTGCTACAGCTGGTGGTGAAAGGTTATTCTTAATTTTGATCTGGCAAACGAGTTATCAGCCATCATGAATGACAAGATTCCTTCTCCCACTCAGCCAATGATGAGCAGACTTTCAAACATACCATCTGAAGAAGTCATAATTACAAAGCCGTTTCAAAGTCAAGGTTAAAAACCTCAGATTCATTGCCCCTTGGTAGGAGAATACAAAATTGCACACCTCTCTTTCCTCCTTGCCATCATTAACTATTTCTTAAAAAAAAATCTGCAGCTGTTGTTCTAGGAGGCAATTGACAGGAAAGACTAGGAAGAATGTTTGACCTTAAACTGGAGGAAGAAATGTATTAGGAAAATGGGAGGATTGTGGATATTTTTGGCTAAATCAAGCTCTGGATTTGGCTGGCAACGAAATGGAAGTCTTTACCATGACTTGAGAATGAATGAGGCCACTGGCTGCTGAAAAAAGCTACTCATGACTGGAAAAGGCTTTGTTTTAATTTAGAATGCTGTGGTTCAATAAACAAGAAAAGCAGGGATCATTTCATGGGTTTATGGGATGGCACACCACCACAAACTAACAGAGTAAAGTTTTCCATCAATACAGCACTGATTTGAAACTGTGACTGTTTTCAAAGCTAAACCAGTCTGAGGGAAAAATAAATAACAAATTATTTCCTAAGTAAATCCTTCTATTCACCCTCAAGGATATGTTAAAGAGAAACATGTAAGAGGATTGTTCTATCTACTTATATAATGTGAGCAAATCTCTGAATAACAGCTGCAGAATGAAGAGGGCATTCATGTTAACTCTTCAGCATGGGCATCAATGTGTGATGATTATCACTCATTAAAAACACTTTGTTGCACATGAAAAACCCAGTTGCTAAGGGGACCTGAAAACTATTTAAAGCCAGACAGTGGCAGGCATCTTTATGCCTGCTCAGTGTTATGGTATCTTTGTAATCCTATTAACTGTAATGCAAACATTTATGGTGAGAGGTATTCCCTAGGTTGAGTAAGAACTCTACCGTCTTGGATGTAACGATGGAAGAAAGGAAGAACAGTACAGAAGAGTGAAGTATGGCCAGCAGACACGTCTACATTCAGAATGAGCCACTGGTTTCTACGTCGCCCGGTGCCAAAATGAAACAACTGCATTAATTCATGTCCATGTTCAAACCATTTTAAACCCCACTGCTGATGAAGACCTACCAAACCTCTGTATGGTGCATGTCCTGCTGCTTTCCACAGCCTGACAGAACATTGACTAACCTGCCCAATGTTGTAAAGTTTGCCTGCTGATGGCAAGGGAAAAACCTAAAACAGGAACTAAAGGCAAGTGTCATCCCAACCAAATACCTGCCAGAAACTTTACAGATACACTTTCCTGTCTTGTGAGTATGTGATATTGTCCACAAAATTCAAGATAAGATAATTCAAAAAATCTGCTTGACTCTAATCACATTGCTTAAAAGAATGTTGTTTTACTTTCTGGAATCAGTCTGATGTCTGTCTGTAAACATTCTTAAAGCTCTAGGTCTCAGTAAGGGAGCTGAGATGTAACTTCACATACAGCTTCTCAGTGTGGTTTTGCAGTGCTCTGGTGATTCCCGCAATTTTGAAATACTCCACAGAGGCAGGACTCAAAACAGCATAGGGGAGCAACATTTGTGCTTCCCTTAAGGTGAAAATTTCTATTAGGAGGTTTCTGTTGGAACCGAGTTAATAAAAACAAGCCAAGAAATTCATTCTGATATCTTCATAATTCTCCTGGGTGATGCCAGACTATACCTAATGCTGCTTTCCCTGAGTTACGCAGGTAACCCTAGCATGCAGCACAAATCCAGAGTTCAGCTGAAAGATAGACTTAAAGAAGTACAAATTTACACAGGCTACAGGGCCAATATCTCCTGGAAATTTCAAGGAGCCAGTATGCTAACAAAACTGTAATTAAGGGAAGTGCAATAGCTTGTCAAGACAGTCCTGAAGTGTGAGGCTGGTACTCAAAATTAATAAAAAAAAAAGTGTATTCAGTGTTATTAACACACAGTGGCTTAGCAATTTCCTTTGCAGGACATATTATTTAATCTGGAGACAGGTTACAGTCTTGGAATATGAATTACCTTGCACTAACCCTATCAATACCAATCACACACAGGTGCTATTACAGAATAACTGGTCTCTTTATACAGCCTAAATTGAAACCATCCATTGCTTTCCAGTGCTTATCACCTCCGTGTCTGATTTCAGCCAAAGCCTGGCAGCCAAAAGCAAGAATTGAATAGGAGATGAATGTTATCTGGCAACAAACAACTGTGGTGGCTTTTCTAACGGTGCTGATAATAACTCATTAATTACAAATGAAACCCTGCAATAAAATAGCCACTGGCTCACAGGAGGTGTAACTATGGTGAGAGCAAGGACCCCTCTCCCTCCCTGCTCCTCTCCTGAATGCTATGTGACCCTTGAGGTGTCTGTCACTGTAGCCCATTTTGATGATCAGAGCTGCTGTCAACACACCCATCCCACTTCCAGGAGTGCCTGTCTTCCTGAGGAATGGGGTAAAAGCCATCTGTGGTACATGCAACATGGCATGCAGTACTGTGAGCTCCCAGGTTGTGGGTAGGTAAAGGGGTATATTGGAAAAAATCTTGCAGGTAGTATCATCGCAAGGGGAGATGGATTACTCTTGGTTATCCAGGACCACATCAAAGATACCCACCCTTGGATGCCACCCTTTTTTGAGTTTTACCACTCTCCACCCTACTGAAGTGAGCAAGTAATTTTGGCACTATGAATAGAGAGGTAAAGCAACTTCATCTAGTGCACAGTGACTGCTGTTTCTGTCTGCCCAAGAGCTGTGATTTGCTCCCTCTCCTCTTCTTCATGAGAGCCTGGGACCTTCTCGTGTAGGTCCCTGCAAGTCCCAGTCCCTAGCTGAGCTTTTGACACAGCAAGGCAGGATAGACTCTGCAAGGTGACAACCCACATTTTTAATCTTGTCCCTCTGCACTGTTTTTCTCTTCCTTGGCAATTCCTCATTACCTGCTGTGTGTTTCTCTAGCAGTATCCTAGCCTACATCTGTTGGTCAGCTGCTCTAAATCCCTTTAGCTGTGGCTTTGTCCAGAAGCTGCAGCACATAAAACATTACATCCCATCCCAACTACATCCAAGAAGTGATGACAGCTCCAGAGAGCATCTCAGGCTGTAAACCTGTATCTGGTATTTAGGATTCATTTTATGTTATCTTTGCACTGCAGACTGAGCAGCAATCTTAATACATGAGCAAACACAAAGATTCAACACACCAAAAGGAGAAAATATTCTCCTGGGATATACACAGAAGGCAATTTAGTGTTTTTTGCCTCTAAGGCTTTCCAGTGCCAAAAGATTTTGAAATTTATCTTGTAACTGCCCACTTCTTTTTTTTCCATCTTGTTGCTTCTTCTTTCCCACCCTGAGGAGATACACTACAAAAAGATACAAAGTTTGTCTTAGAAAAAAACCCAAAAACCCAAACTTTTACTGAGGAAAAAAAAGTGCCAAGATATCTCTCATAGCAACTCCTTTCTCACCTTAGCAAAACAGTGCTACCACCTTTGAAACATCAAAATGAATCCTGGTCTACTTTAAATATTTATCCATTTACCTTTCATTTTAAATTACAGCTTTCTGCCTCCGAGATATTAAACACTTACTTAAAAGGATGAAGCCTACCCTCACTTACCAGTTCTCTTGGGATAATCACCGTTCTGATCCTACTGGGAAAGATACACCATCTGCACTCTTGGGTGGACTAAGATTCAGACCCTATAATGTGCAACTTCTCTCCCTCTTCAGGTTACGGTATTTTATCGACTTTCAGCAGCTAGATGAACAGGCTGAGCATCTGTATATCTCATTTCAAGCTAAATCCAAGAATATGTAGTGAGCGAAGGTCTAATACATTAATAAATAATAGCTGTGCAGGGGAAGGTAGGAATTCAACACCTTTTGCAAGTGCTTGCAAGGTTAACAGAAGTGCCACCCGGCAGCCCATGATGAGCTGCTCAGTCTGTCGGGCTGGAGGACCATGAGCACGGTGTAGCCATAAAGAAATGACTAGTGTTCCCCAATGAAGGAAATTCATTCTTTGTTAATAAAATGTTATGGCTGAAACAGGTGATTTAAAGGCATTTTCAATGCCCTGTGCTTCTCTCAGGGAGGCACCTGAAGTGTGTTAATGGTAAGACAGCAGGAGCCAAGTGAACGTCAAAGTAAAATTCTCTGAAGCTGTCACTTGCAGTGGTGGATAGGTTCCAAGAGGTGATACAGCTGGACCTGACTTGGCTCCATCAGAACGTGCATGGTGGTACGTGATACTTGGCAAAACCAAGAGCTCCCAAAACAGATAACCCAAAATACATTTGCAACTGTGCTCAAAATCCATCCGTAAAACTGCAAAGGCCAAGGGCTTTTAAACGCAGAAATTCGTTTCCCAGTCTCACCTCTATTTTTTGTTTCAGCCATCTGTTGCTCTCCCGCTTACCTCAGGGAGAGTTCAGCTCCCTGGAGCTGCGCCA
>NW_009258613.1:3559984-3571885 GCF_000687185.1 Egretta garzetta
GGAAGGCACGGGGGGGGGCAGCGGAGGAGGCAGCCCCAGGCCGCAGGAGGAGGAGGAGGAGGGCAGGAGGTGCTGCAGGCCCGCAGCAGGGATCCCCTGCAGCCCTGGAGAGACCCCGCTGGAGCAGAGCCCCAGCCTGCAGCCCGGGGAGGGCCCCAGGCCGCAGCAGGGGGATCTTTCCTGCAGGAGCTGCGGCCGTGGAGAGCCCAGGCGGGAGCAGGTTGTCCCTGAGGGACTGCAGCCCGGGGAAGGGCCCGCGCTGGAGCAGGGAGACGGGTGAGGAGGGAGGAGCGGCCCAGAGGGGCTGGCAGGGACTGACCGCGACCCCCATCCCACCCCTGCGCCCCTCGGAGTGCCGGAGGAGCACTTCCAGTCCGTGTTTCCCTCTGAAAGTTTGAGGCACCCATCACCGGTGGATGTCATTACCCTCAGTGGACCAAATACATTTGTTTATACATTCTAGGTATTCTGTTTTCTTTAGTTTTCATTATAAAAAATATGTTTTCCTTAGTACTTAATCCAAAGTTAAAAAAAAAAAAAGAAAAAATATTATTTGGATACGCATTCTAGAAGATTTCAGGGGTTTGTTAGTATCTTTCTGGAGTTAATATTAATGACCTCTGGCTGAGTGTCCGGAAGGTACCTGATTCTTGATGAACAATTAGTGTTGTTCACACTCTACTGGACACTGTCAGAAATGTTTTTGTGTTCTTTTCCTTAAAAAAAAAAGATCATTTCAAAGTTGTAGCTGTAACCCAATTACACCCCATGTCAGAGCAGAACAAAAGCAAATGCGATTTTGGCCTCAAGCCTGCCAGTATTATTCAGTGCTTCAGTGATTTTATTTCCCCTAAGTCAGCAGTATTTAAATTTCTCTGTAAATTATTCCTGGTAGTTTATTCATATCTTAACAGCTGGATTGTGGCACTGTGCTCTACACTGTATCAGCACAGGGTGAGCAACATGGAGCCACTGTGACACAGAGATCATCTACTGATTTATGGCTGGCTCTCGGGCAGAATTTATTTTGGGATGCCACACAGAGTGGAAGACCCATTCCCAATGCCCATGTGACAGCAGGAGGAAAGCAGCCACTGCCTAGTGCACATATGGGACATGAACAAATTCCACATACAGTGAGAAAAAAAACTGGTAGATGAAGGATATTTTAACATAGCCAAAATTCAGGCCAGAAGTCTAAGCAAACCCTTAAGCCAAAGCAATCAATGCATCATTGTACAACAGGTTACTGACGACCAGCTGGGCATGGTAACTGGCCATGCATACGTCCATAGCCCTCTACAGCTGTGAAATAAAACACATTGGCTTAGAGCAGGAACTTCTGAACTGTGGAACCATCAACGATTTCAGCCACGGCTTTGGTTTTGGTAATAGCTTTGGCTAGGCTGTTAATTGTGGTAATGATTTTTATTGTGCTGCTTTTTAGGCAGTTACTTTAGTGTCAGTCTCCAAGGTAATGTCTCAGCAGATTCATTTATAATTGCTCATAATCTAGGGAAGAGGCACAGTGATGAGTATTTTCTGGGTAGATCAGTGAAGAGTATTTCAAATTTTTATCATATACATATATAAAACGTCCCTGTAGACACTAAAGGAAGGCTGTCCAGTGTCAGTGAAGGATTTTCTCTTCTTGGTTCTGCTACAGATGCACTTCCTTAGCCTTGGTTTACTCATCCATGAAATAGAAACCCTATGATTTATCCACTTTTCAGACCAATTAAATGTTTGCAATTTCACCAACTTAATATTAAATAAAGGAACATTAGAATATTATTATTGTTATTGTTGTTGTTGCTGACCGGTCGTATCTCAAAAAAAATCCTAACACCTCTTCCTACCTGGAAGGACCACAGCAACAGAGAAATTCCTCTAAAGAAGTTGCTGGAAAAGCAGAAAAAGGAGCCCAACAGTGCCTGTTCCCCTTTCATACTGAACTCAAACACTGTTTAAAATCATGCTCTGAATTCATCAGCCCAGAGAAATCCTCTCCACAGCACCTGTAGAAGCTCTCTGGGGTGTTCCCAGAACCTGAGCATATGGGCTGGGAGTGTGTGCTTCAGCTCTTGAGGACACCATGCACAGAGATAAGGGGCTGTGAGACTCAGCACCAGCTGTAGCAAACATTGTTCAGGCAACCCCTCTGCTGCCTGTTCTTGTGTATATTCAGCAGCAGCAGCAGCAGAATGGTCACTCCTGGGGACCGCGTTCTGGCTCCCAGTCTGACTCACTGCCTGACCCTGGACAAGTCAGTTAACCTACTTTTGCCATTTTATGCTTGAGTATTAAAAGATTGTAGCACTTAGCCTCCCCTTCTGGGTGTTGTAAAGCTTTGGTAGTTCATACTTGTCAATTGCTTTGGGATCCTTAGACAAAAGGTGCTAAATAATCATTAATATTTATGAGAAAGTGAAACCTATAAGGTAACACACACAAGTTGAACACAGCCATATGTCCTTTGCTGGGCCGAGTTTTACAGCATTGGGCCACTGGGCCTATTTCTCTTCACTTTGGAGATGAGCATGATTGCAACAGCATCCTTGAACGGTTATGTCATTTAGCAAGGACTATCCATAGCACCAGTTGCATGTTTCACAAAAAGAAATAATGACCTTGAAACCCATGGTACCCCAAATGTTGCCCAAATTCATGCATGCAACATCTTGCAGAGGCACTTGGAGACCTCGAATCTCAAACCCTCCACTGTCAGATCACATACGTCCATACACATGCAGAAAGCTGATACATCCTGTCATGTGGTAACATCCTAGTAGTACCTGCAGTTTGGTTACATACGGGTAGATGTCTGCTGATGTGATAGGGCTTTTGTCTGGTCCATGACCCACATGTGAGCATCCTCTGTCACAGGGTGAGAGCTTGTTGTTACAGACTATGACTGAAGCAACTAGCATGTCTCCCAATACATAAGTTGATAGCACACTTGATGACAAGATATCACTTGATAGCACATTTGATTGCACTTATGTGACAGGGGACATCGCACCTGAGGTTGGCTGATGTCTTAATTTCCAGTCTTGTGGTCTGCATGGCTCTTGGGAATGACAACATCAGGGAGTGCCTTGCCAGGACAATTTATATGCTCTGTGGCTCACGCCTAGGACACAGACCCTTGAAAAACGTGGCAGCAGGTGATGGTCAGATGGTCTGTCTTGATCTGTTTCACAGGATGCCTCTGCCCTATATAATTCCTTAGCTTCTCTCTCATCCTTTACAGTGAGTCTTTCCTTCATTGATCTGAAACACCATTAGTCTAATTTTTATCATGTTTACCAGAGCCCTGTTTTCATAAGACTTTGTGCAGAATTCAGTCCTGCTTAGTGACTGACTGCATGGTCTGGGTTGAGTTACCTAGAGGGCTAATAGATGTGCATCATGAATCCAGCTTTACAGAGCAAATTTCTGCATGACTGCAAGAGAACTACATCTCCTCAAGAGCCTGATTTGGTAATCAAACCCAACTGAAACAAGGCAGGGATTTATTTCAACAAAGCCAATAAAGGGAGAAAGAGCTGTAAGCTTGGCCAAGTCAAAAGGCAGAGGGACGTGCACTCCTGTTGGCTTCAGGGATCATCATATGCCTTGGAGAATTGCCTCTCTGCCCTCCACCACGGGCTGCAGCACTACAGCTGCTAGGTACAACGTCTGTCTACAAAGACCGGGCTATTTGCCTCTCTAGCTATTCTTTATGCCTCGCCAACCTTCTTTAAATAGAGTAGGAGCAAAGAAGATGGCAAACATCAAAACCAGGCTTTTGTAACTAGGAAAAAAATCCCGTCAATCCACTGGGCTGGGAGATGTCTCCCTGTGCTTTACACAGTCTGGTCACGTTCTCTAATTGCTCTGGTGATTTGTACTTAATCATGGCCATTCTCCTTTGCTGCCCATTCCCCTCCCCTGTCTGGCCCTGGGATGAAATCACAGGCTAAATTTGTGATGATGACAGTCAATGACATAGTTATAGGCAGTGTTTTGGTCTGCCTATAACTATGGCAGATCTGCATTTTTACTTCAGGGTCAAACAGGAGAAACTGAGCATGGTAGGAAAGGGAAAACCTTTATTATTTTTAACACAACTAGCTCCTTTCCATCATGCTAGATGATCAAACATGTAGAAACTACCCAAAATTAGAGAGGAACATTAGGGAGGGAGACATTTCTGAGTGTAGGGTGTAATGTGCTTTAGGGATTTATAAGAACCCATAGACCATTCCCACACTCCTCCTGATACTCTCTTTCAATCTAATTAAGCATAAAGAAAATTACATGCAACTTCAGGATGATGTAATGCATCTGCGTAATTGAGCAGTGCATTGTTGAAGAGCATTCAGTGTAATGTTATGTATATTTGATGGAACAATTTCCACTATTAATATTCACTGAGGATTCCTAAAATTAACTGTAATTACTGAGGGAAAGGACCTAGATATGACTGAGCACAGCTCAAAGAAAACATCTGTTCAGTGCTCTGTGCTGGGCAAAACCACAAGGATGATGTTAGGCTGCATTAGGGAAGGGCAAGGTAACAGAATATGAAAGGAAGCAATTGAAAAAGAGAGATGAAATAATGATTGGCTTCAAATTAGAACCCAGTTATAAATTCTACCACTGACCTTGAGAAATGGGAAAGCTGCAGGGTATTCACCCGCAGTTAACTAGACAGTAGGGGAATGGTAAAGCAAGACAAATCTTTATTTTTATCCTAGAGAAGTTCCCAGAAAAGAATGATTTACGGTAATAAATAGGAAACGTAACTTATGAACAAAATAGTATGTCACTGTATAACTGTACTGCAAATCATAGCTCAAAAACCAAAAACTCCACACAAAAGAGGAGTGTGAGGGACTGCAGAATGGTCCTTCATTTATTACAAGGAGCCACACAGCAACACTTTTTGATTCATTAACAGACTAGGTCAAAACGTGGCACAGAAAAGTTGTTGTCTCCTCCAAGCTTGTAAAGTTCTTTCTGATTTTAACTAATGTTCCAAAATTTGACAGCTCTAATTAATTTTTTCAAGTGAACGGATGCTAAAAAGGCTCTAAAAAGCTTGTATTTGAGTAAGTTATTCTTTCTGTTATTGTTGCCATTATCCTTCTAGCATTAAATTGTTGTCCCATCTCAACAATAAAAACTTGGTGCGGAGATTGGATTTTATATTATGACCATGCTGTACCCATGACAGCAGATCCTTGATGTTGTCATCAACACAATAAAATGCTTGAAAAGAAGTAGGTGAGCTGGCCACCAACCAGTCTGGAGAAGAGGAGGCTGAGGGGAGACCTTATCGCCCTCTACAACTACCTGACAGGAGGCTGTAGCGAGGTGGGGGTCGGCCTCTTCTCCCTGGTAATGGATGATAGGACAAGGGGAAATGGTCTGAAGTTGCACCAGGGCAGGTTTAGGTTAAACATTAGGAAACATTTCTTCACAGAAAGGGTTGTCAGGCTCTGGAATGGGCTGCCCAAGGAGGTGGTTGACTCCCCATCCCTGGAGGTGTTTAAAAGCCAGGCAGACGAGGTGCTTAGGGACATGGTTTAGTGGTGGGATGGCAGTGTTAGGTTAATGGTTGGACTTGATGATCTTAAAGGTCTTTTCCAACCTAGATGATTCTATGATTCTAGTCTGATATTTATTCTCTGCCCTGCACCAAGCATATCTTCTTTACGGGGTTAGAAGGCAGGTCTGGTGGGTCTGGCTGGATAACTACTAATCTTTTCAGGATTTCTGGAGGTGTGACTGTAAAACAGGTCTAACAGGCTTAGGAGGTCTGAGCTACACAGCCTGTGACATATGGCAATGTCCAAAGCACTCTGGAGTGGCATGGATTAGCTCTGTCTTCCTGTTTCTAACCTGGTTAGGTTAGAAAAGTGTTGGGATGTACATGTTGCATTTTGCTAAGGAGCAGGAGTCCTCATCAGCTGTCATCCAGAAGTAGCCAGGAAGAGCACAGTTTGCTCATTCTGCTGTCTTATCATGGATGTTATAGTAGAAAGCCAGCCTTAAGCTTCTCTCCTCCCAAACCATGGTGTAGTCTTGGCACATTTCATTCTCCATGTGCTTGCATTTTAGTGCTGATAGATCAGATTCACATGTATGGATGGTGCCCACACACCCTTTTGTTGAGAACTGAATTCTGACAAATTTACTTCTCAGCTGATCTCACTCCCTCTATAGGTCTAGCCACGGAGTGAAACACAGCTCATTAGGAATAGATTTATCAGGCCATAAATTGTCAAAGCCATATGAAATCCTTTTGGCTGAACAATGTCAACAAGGCTACAGTAAGCCGTTATCATAACTTCTAGCACCCAACTGCACCAGTTGAACTTTATTCTCTCTTGGACCTCAGGGAGGTGCAGTGTTTTCTGGAGATGTAAAAGCAGCCTTTGAAGCTCTGCATGAATCTTCAGGTCAAACACACAGGGAACACTTTTTATCCTGTAATAGTGAAACATCTGCCTTAACCTTGATGGTACTGGGGTTTTTCAATCTGACAGGTTATGGGATTAGAGACCAGTGTGCAGCAAGGCAAATTACAGGAGAATAAAACATCTGAGGGAAATCAATCCCCTGGATCATTACATCCCTGCTGCCATGGGACATCACATAATCCTGTGCAAAAGCAGGAGACTCCATCTCCATTGCTGTGTTTGCCTCCCCTCTGGTGCTTCTCATGGGAGAGTGTCATAGACTGGCACTCCTCAGCTAGTCATATCCCTTCTTGTTTTCAGCCTAAAATATTCATGAGCAATATATTCACATTTGTTTCTGCCAACACTGTCCTGTCTGCTTAATAATTGTTTTTGCCTCCCCAGTGTTCACATGCTGATGTATTGACAGACAGCATACATTTTTGCAGCCCCCACTTTGCTGAAGTTAAACAAGCTGACTCAGTTTGTCTCTCCTCATAAGAAAATAATCTCTCTGTTATCTTCACTATCCCATGGCCCACCTCTGCAACTGCCCTAGTTTGAACTTCTCTGCCCTGAATATGGACAGCCAGAACTGTGTACAGATTATGGGCTGTAGCTTTCTCAGTCTCTGGCCTTCCAGATATTTTTGAATGGAGTTTGGGATCCTTTCCAAGTGGCTGAAGGCCTCTGGAAAACAAAGCTGATTTTCTGATCTGCCTTTTGCTCACTCCCTAGAAGTAGTTCATGGACTTCCAATAAAAAACCACAGACTTGTGGTATTTTAGATCATATTTCCCCCTCTCTAGTGGCAAAAACTTCTGATGCACCTTACAGGTGCATTTGCCCTTTCACAGTCACACTATAATTTCTGTTTACCTGTTTCTTTCAAAAGAAAGAAACTCTCACAGCCCTGTATGCTACTGAGACCAGACTGCCAGCTGGTACCTGCACAGAACACCTTCTCAGCATTTGACTACAGGTAACGTGCTGACTATTTCTCATGTATTTTTACTTTCTTGTGGTTCAAATTCTTGGTAGCGAATTATACCCTTGGCAAAAAAAAATGTGAAGTTTATGCCACATTCAGTTCACTGAGGTCTCCAGTCCCAATGGCATTGGTAACTAGACCTCCTCTTTCCTCAAGGACAATCTGTAGGGACAGATCTGTTTTAATTTATTCTGAATTTATTCATTTCAAGTCACTTGATTCAATAGTATTAAAAAAAAAAATAAAACACCACCGCCCGCTAGCCTTCAATAATGACCTCACTGTTTACAAAATAAAATCTAAAGTGGCATTACCTTCTGCTGGTTCAGTGGCTATTTGGAGAAGAAATATGTCAGCTACCCATGCAGGACCAGACTAGTACTGGCTAGTTTTAACTGCAGCTCTTCTCCAAGTTGCACTGAGGATATTAAAATCTTCTTTACTGATTGATTTTAGGAGTTTTCACCTCTTTAATAACTTCACAGAGCTCTGTGTATATAATTATGATGGACCTACCTAAGGTGTCTCATGACACATTCCCAGCACCACCACTGTGGAGTCTTATATACAGTTATTACCCAGCATGATGTTAGACAAAGGTAATTTGAACAATTATTTCTTTGTGCTCAATAAAGTAAGAAGTACAAAGAGAAGCATAAGGAACAGTATAGCTCAGCCAAGTGATTCAGTTGAATAGACATATAGATGTACTAGCTGAAGGATTACATTGAGGATTATATACTAGAAGTGGACACGTAGCCAATGGCTTTAATCAAGGAATAGAGATGCAAAATATTAAACAGAAGCATAAGTCCTTGGTTTAATGACTTATTACTATATAGAAATACACACTACCTTTATTTTTACACCTATCTTCCTTGAACAGGTGATTGACTTCGGTGCCTGTATGTCAATCATTACAGCAACTCCAGTACATCTTTATTTCTATAATTGTTGCTGTTCCACATCAGCAGCTCTGGTGCCTTCCTTCGACTGCCTGACTTCATGAACAGACACCTCAGCAGCTTCTCACTCTTTCTGGATCAACCTATCAATAACACCGTTTTGCCTAAAACATGTCAGTTTGAAATGCCCGTTTGCTTTCAGGAAAGTAATCAAGACTAAACTGTTGCATCTTTTTTCAACAGGGCCCATACATAAATACCTGTGTTAGTAGGATTAGCTTTGTCCTCTGTGCTGTTGTATGTGCTTCAGCCTCTGTTGATGTTCATTTCATGAGGAACCAACTGATAAGCTACACCACTGATTTCTTTGTCCAAGTAAGAGTACTGTTTTGGTTGCCAGAATCCATAATTTGACATGTTTCAAAACCTTCTAGCCTCAAATTTCAAATGTCATTCTGCCTCAGGTTTCTTTTGTTATTTTGAATTTTTTTCCCATAGCCATGTTCCTAGAGCTTTGGTCATCTTTAGTAAGCTTCAATATAGACTGGAAGATTCCCTCTGCTGGACATTTGCAAGGATTGACTTCGAATTCTGACAACCTTTACACAGCAAGGATTCTGATGATTAATGGTTTGAAGCTGCGCCAGGGCAGGTTTAGGCTAGACATTAGGAAAAACTTCACTGAAAGGGCTGTCAGGCTCTGGAATGGGCTGCCCAGGGAGGTGGTAGAGTCCTCCTCCCTGGAGGTATTTAAAAGAAGGATAGATGAGGTGCTTAGGGACATGGTTTAGTGGTGGGATGGCAGGGTTAGGTTAAAGGTTGGACTCGATGATCTCAAAGGTCTTTTCCAACCAAAGTGATTCTGTGATTCTGTGATTAACACACCACATTCAACTGATTAACTCAGAATAAACAGGTTTGCAGAGTTCTGAGATTTTCAGTGGTCACTTTTTAAGGTACCTGATGGATTTGACTTAACTATTCCAGATCCAAATATGAACTCTAACCAAGGGCTTCTAGGTGAAAGGAGCTGTGGCCATGGGAAACCTCCTGTGTTATGGAAAAAGCAGGACTGATTTTACGTAAGAGCCTCTCCCCACTTCAGGGTTCATAGCTGAATTAGAAATTAACACAGTAACTCTAGTCCAGTGCTAAACAGCCAGCTCCAAGAACATGTCAGAATTTAGCCTTTACTCTTCTTCTCTTTACTTTTTCTTGACTAATTCACACATTCATCTACTTGCAGTGATAAACCTTACCCTCGGGTATCTAACTGTTCACATATCATATAGTGGTCACAGGGTCTCACCCAAGCTGGGAATTCAGATGGTCCGGTGGGTGTTGAAGAGTATATTCTAACGCTATGCTTAAATTTCTGGGTTGGTCTCTCTCTGCTCACGAATTAGTTAAGTAAGAAATCAGAGTTTGGTGCAAAGGGATATCTGCAGAGAAATGGGACTAGAACCTGGGTATCCCAGCCAATAATAATATTTGGAAAGAGAATTTTCTTGTAGCACCTCAAAGCTGGCAGGTTATTTCAAGACTTGTTAGGAAGCATAATTGTCATTTTGTCTCTGTTCCAAATTGGAACAGATCATCAGCAACAATCCAGTGACGAAGAGAGCCACAGGAGTGTGGCCTTTAGAGTGCTTTAGAAATTATTTTTAATTTATGTTTTCCCCAGGGACAGTTCTGGTTCCCTTGGATTTAATATGGGGTTGAGAGTCAGGACTTGTGGACTCTGTTCCAGTTTCACACAGTGAATCAAGCATTCTTCTCTGAAAACTTACTGAGGCCAAATTATCAATTTAGAAGCAAAATAAATTATCTAAATATTTCAGATTATTAACTAACTGCATTTTGGTTACAAAGGACAGACAGCTTTATTTCCTACTTTCTCCTTTTATGCTGAGATGGATTTGACTTCCCAGAATTTTGTTAAAAATAAAATCCAATTTCTTTCTAAAAAAGATGCTCTGAAAAAACAAAATTCACAGAGTTCTTTCATGGATGCAGAATGATATTATGAGCCTCCTTGCCATTATAAGGACTGATTATACTAGTTGGTCAGAAGGATCATTTCCTGACTTAAAAATGAAGGAACTCAAGCATGAGAATGTATGAGTTTCCATTTGAAGGGTAAACAACAAAAGGAATATACTATTCTATTTTGGCATATTCAGTAGCATTCTGTGAAACCTCCTTAATAGTGTCCAAAAAGAGCAAAAGATGTTAAACTTGAGAGCTGATTTTTACGGATCTTCCCTAGTACATAAAGGACACCAGTTCTGTTCTAGTTTAAGAATGAAATGGCTCTCTGTTTAACCAATATGCTTTATACTTGCCGACATTTCTTTGAAATGCAGCGTGCAAACCTTACACAATAGGAGCATTTCATCAGGAGGTTCTCCCATTTTCACATCATAGTCTTCTTCCCACCTCTTTCCTTAATGGCAACAGACTTTTGTGAACATCTGAGGATCAAAACACACCTCTGAACCTGCCCACAGTATTCTCAGTCCCAGCAGTTTATTCAATTGATGACATCTACTTCCCTTTTGGGAAGGAAAGCTGAAAGGCGTTAGATTGCTCAGGATAACTAGAATGTCTTTTCTATAGTGGGTCATTTTGACAGAAACCGGATAGGAACGGTTCATTCTACATCTTTTCTAGCAGACCTGAGAGGGTGGCAAGTTCCAGGTCAAGGTGGGAGGTGAGAATTCAGATGAGGTGGGTGAAAAGGCAGTAACCTCTTTCTCTGATCTATCTTCTTACAAGGCATGTGACCTGGTGGTCACCAATGCAAGCGAGCTCGTTGGAGATGTCAAGATTGGAGGCAGCCTGGGCTGCAGTGACCACGCGCTGGTGGAGCTCATGCTCCTAAGGGAAATGACAAGAACAAAGAGTATAGTCAGGACCCTAAATTTTAGAAAAGCAAACTTCCAGCTCCTCAAGGAGATAGTCAGAAGAACTCCCTGGGAAATGGTCCTCAGAGACAGGGGAACAGAGCAGAGCTGGCAGATCTTTAAGGAAGTGGTCCACAGAGCGCAAAAGCTCTCGATCCCTAGCTGTAAAAAATCAGGCAAAGACGGGAAGAGACCGGCATGGCTGAGACAAGAGATGCTGGTCAAACTAAGGAGGAAGAGGGAACTGCACAGGCAGTGGAAGCAGGGACAGGCATCCTGGGAAGAGTATAGGGAAGCGGTCAGGTTGTGTAGGAATGGGGTCAGGAAGGCCAAGGCACAGCTGGAACTAAACTTGGCTAGGGATGCGAAGAATAATAAGAAGGGTTTCTACAGGTATATCAGCCAGAAAAGGATGGTTAAAGAAAGTGTACCCCCACTGATGAGCAAGACTGGCAGGCTGGTAACAGCAGATGAGGAGAAGGCTGAGGTACTCAACGACTTTTTTGCCTCAGTCTTCACTGGCAACCTCTCTCCTCACCCCTCCCGAGTCGATGGATGGCATGAGGGGCACCGGGAGGGCAAAACCCCTCCTGCTGTAGGAGAAGACCAGGTTCGTGACCACCTGAGGAACCTGAATGCACACAAGTCCA
>NW_009258613.1:3572712-3593121 GCF_000687185.1 Egretta garzetta
TGGCCAGCAGGTCGAGGGAGGTGATTCTGCCCCTCTACTCAGCTCTGGTGAGACCTCACCTGGAGTACTGCGTCCAGCTCTGGAGCCCTCAGCACAAGAAGGACATGGAACTGTTGGAACGGGTCCAGAGGAGGGCTACAAAAATGATCCGAGGGCTGGAGCACCTCTCCTATGAGGACAGGCTGAGAGAGTTGGGCTTGTTCAGTCTGGAGAAAAGGAGGCTACGGGGAGACCTGATTGCGGCCTTCCAGTACCTAAAGGGGGCCTATAGGAAAGATGGGGAACGTCTTTTTAGTAGGGCCAGCTGTGTTAGGACAAGGGGAAATGGTTTTAAACTAGAACAGGGTAGGTTCAGGCTAGAGGTAAGGAAGAAATTTTTTACAATGAGGGTGGTAAAACACTGGAACAGGTTGCCCAGAGAGGTAGTGGAGGCCCCATCCCAGGGAACATTCAAGGCCAGGTTGGACGGGGCTCTGAGCAACCTGATCTAGTTAGCAGTGTCCCTGCTCACTGCAGGGGGGTTGGACTAGATGACCACTAGTGGTCCCTTCCAACCCTAAACATTCTATGATTCTATGATTCTATCTACGATTTGAGAAGCCAAAATCCTTCTCCCTTACCATTTTTCAGGTGAGCTGTGTGGCGTACCTGAATACACAGTAATCTGGAAGAGATATCAAAGATATGTCCTGCTATCTCAGACCAGTGGTCCATCCAGGTTTTCCATTTCCAGAAATAGCAGTAGGATATGCTACATAGGAGCAATACTAAGAGTGTAATACCTTTTCCAGTCTACTCCCTGCACGTTTCCAACATACACAACTGCTGTATTAGTAATGTTGGATTTCTCCATTCTGATAGTATCTATCTAAAATCCAACTCTAATAAGGAATCCTTAAAAAAAAATTACCCTGCTATCTCAGTCAGGGATGATTTTACTATATACAAGTAAAATGCAATCTGAGAATGAAAATCAGAGGGGTGATCAAACTGAGATTGGGAAGAAAAAAGTGGCACATTCATATGTTTGTTGAGAACAGGGAGAGCTCAATAGATAGTATGGGGGATGTCATAATGTCAAGGGAGGCAAGAGATGACCTACAGTAGAGACGCATGTTTTGGGCCATAGTCCTGATAAAGTCTGATTGAAGAAGAAGCAAGGACTCGAGATCCCAGCTGCTACAGGCACAGCATGGCTGAAGGGTCTGGATTGCATAAGCTACAGCATAGTGATTGCATGGCAGACAGCATATTTTTGTGGCCTCCAAGTTTCTCCTGAATTAGGAAGAGGGTGCAAACAGGGTATGGTGGTGGAAGTGGCTCTCTGGCTATGGAGACAAGCCAAGCTTTGCACATGTTTCAAATCAGTCTAAATGCCATAAGATAAAGCTGTCAAGCTTTTGGGGGTTGGCAGCCACAGTTTGGGACATTCTCTGTGATGTTGCACACAAGCTAAGTTAGCAAAATCGAACGGTTGCATAATGTTCATGTGTGACCACAGCAACAGAACACCTCTCCAGTGTCATGACAGCACTACAACAGAAGAGCTGGCAGTGAGGAGTCACCCATGGAAGTCACTCAGCACTATTTACCTGGTCACAGTAGTAACGCAGCTGTAATGAGAGTTGCAAGTATGAAAATGATTGCTCTTTGAAATAATAATCCCAAATACAATAAAAGCATCAGGGCAGGGTTAATTAGAATCATGGAATGCTTTGGGTTGGAAGGCACCTTTGGAGTTTATCTAGTCCAACCCCCCCTGCAGGGAGCAGGGACATCTTTAACTCAGTCAGGTTGCTCAGAGCCCCATCCAACCTGACCTTGAATGTTTCCAGGGATGGGGCCTCCACTACCTCTCTGGGCAACCCCTGCCAGGGTTTCACCACCCTCAATCGTAAAGAATTTCTTCCTTATATCCAGTCTAAATCTACCCTGTTTTAGTTTAAAACCATTACCCCTTGTCCTGTCACAACTGGCTCTGCTAAAAAGATTGTCCTCATAATTCTGAGACTAAACACAGGTGTATACACCTATGTGCTCAATCTACAGGTGGGCTAGGTGTCTACATTTCCCATTATCCTTAGCGGAGATCTAGAGCTTTGTTTATTTGCTCAGATGTGGTTAACATTTGAGCTGACATGGGGGATTTTCTCTGTGTCCTATTTCCTGTCCCATACTAATACTTCGGGGCATCTTAAATGGCACTCAATGTAGACAACAAATGGATTCCAAAACGATAACTTTTTTCCTCCCACCCTCCCTCCCTTCCCACCCAAATGAAAACAAAAAAAAACCCTTGACCAAAATATTTCCTCATCCATAGGGTGAAGGCTGCATGTTGACATATTTCACCTGTTTTTAGTGTCAAGTTCATGCAAACTCAATCTCCTGAAAGCTGGGAAAACATGAGTTTAGTAGTTGCTCACACAGCCTTAACTGAGTGATGCCTTGATAGTTTAGATGATGCCTAAGATCTGCATGAGTAAGAGCTGTAATCATAGAATCATAGAAACATTAAGGTTGGAAAAGACTTCTAAGATCATCAAGTCCAACTGTCAACCCAACACCACCATGCCTGCTAAACCACGTCCCAAAGTGCCACTTCTACACGTTTTTTGAACACCACCAGGGATGGTGACGCCAACAGCTCTCTGGGCAACCTGTTCCAATGCTTGACTACTCTTTCAGTAAAAAAATTTTTCCTAACATCCAATCGAAATCCCCCCTGATGCAACTTGAGGCAATTTCCTCTCTTCCTATGGCTGTTACTTGGGAGAAGAGACTAAAACCCGCCTACCTCACTACAACCTCCTTTCAGGCAGTTGTAGATGGTGATAAGGTCTCCCCTCAGCCTCCTCTTCTCCAGTCTGAACAACCCCAGCTCCCTCAGCTGCTCCTCATCAGACTTGTGCTTCAGACCCTTCACCAGCTTTGTTGCCCTTCTCTGGACACGCTCCAGACCCTCAATGTCCTTCTTGTAGTGAGGGGCCCCACACTGAACACAGGATTCGAGGTGCGGCCTCACCAGTGCCGAGTACAGGGGCATGATCACTTCCCTGCTCCTGCTGGCCACAATATTTCTGACACAAGCCAGGATACTGTTGGACCTGGGCACACTGCTGGCTCATGTTTAGCCATCTGCCAACCAACACCCCCAGGTCATTTTCCACTGGGCAGCTTTCCAGCCACTCTTCTCCAAGCCTGTAGCCTTGCATGGGCTTGTTGTGACCCAAGTGCAGGACCCAGCACATGACCTTGTTAAATCTCATACAGTTGACCTCAGCCCATCAACCCAGCCTGTCCAGATCCCTCTGTAGAACCTCCCTACCCTTGAGCAGAGCAACATTTCCTCCCAATTTGGTGTCATCTGCAAACTTGCTGAGGCTGCACTCAATCCCCTCATCCAGATCATTGACAAATATATTAAACAAGACTGGCTCCAGAACTGAGCCCTGGGGGACACCGCTTGTGACCAGCCCCCAGCTGGATTTAACTCCATTCATCACAGCTCTCTGGGCTCGGCCATCCAGCCAGTTTTGTACCCAGCGAAGAGTAGGTCTGTCTAAGCCATGAGCCGCTAGCTTCTTTAGGAGAACGCTGTGGGAAACTGTGTCAAAGGCCTTGCTGATGCCCAGGAAGACAACATCCACAGCCTTTCCCTCATCCACTAGGCGGGTCACCTGGTCATAGGAGATCAGGTTGGTCAGGCAGGACTTGCCTTTCATGAACCCATGCTGGCTGGGCCTGATCCCCTGGTTGCCCTGCATATGCCTGGTGGGCACACTCAGGATGAACCATTCCATAATCTTCCCCGGTACCAAGGTCAGGCTGACATAGGCCTGTAGTTTCCCAGATACTCCTTCCAGGCCTTTCTGTAGATGGGCATCACATTGGGAAGCCTCTAGTTGTCTGGGAACTCCCCCATTAACCAGGACTGCTGATAAATGACGGAGAGTGTCTTGGCAAGCTCCTCTGCCAGCTCCCTCAGTACTCTCAGGTGGATCCCATCCGGCCCCATGCACTTGTACATGTCCAGGTGGCACAGCAGGTCATTAACTGCTTCCTCCTGGATTATGGGGGGTTTATTCTGCTCTCCATCCCTGTCTTCCTGCTCAGGGGGCTGAATACCCTGGGGGTAACTGGTTTGACTATTAAAGACTGAGGCAAAGAAGGCATTAAGTACCTCAGCCTTTTCCTCATCCTTGGTGGCAATGTCCCCCCCACCCCTAGCCCCCCACATCTAATAAAGGATGAAAATTCTCCTTGGATCTCTTTTTGTTGTTAATGTATCTGAAAAAACATTTTTTGTTACCTCTTACAACAGTGGCCGGGTTAAGTTCTAGTTGGGCTTTCGCCTTTCTAATTTTTTCTCTGCATGACTTAATGAGATCCCTGTACTCTTCTTGGGTTGCCTGCCCCTTCTTCCAAAGGCGGTAAACTCTCCTTTTCTTCCTGACTCCCAGAAAAAGCTCCCTGTTCAGCCAGGCCAGTTAGTTGTCTTCCCCACCTATTTGTCTTATAGCACATGGGGACAGCCTGCTCCTGCGCCTTTAAGACTTCTTTCTTGAAGAATGCCCAGCTTTCCTGGACTCCTTTGCCCTTCACAACTGCCTCCAAATGGACTCTCAACCAGTGTCCTGAGCAGGCCAAAGTCTGCCCTCTAGAAGTCCATGCTGGTGGTTTTGCTGACCACGCTCCTTACTTCACCAAAAATCGAGACCTTTGTCATTTCATGGTCACTAAGCCCAAGACAGCCCCCAATCACATCTCCCACGAGTCCTTCTCTGTTTGTAAACAGCAGGTCAAGCAAAGCACCTCCCCGGTAGGCTCGCTTACCAGCTGTGTCAGGAAGTTATCTTCCTCACACTGCAGGAACCTCCTGGACTCTTTCTTCTCTGCTGTGTTGTATTTCCAGCAGATGTCCAGTAAGTTGAAGTCCCCCATGAGAACAAGGGCTAGCAATTGTGAGACTTCTGCCAGACGCTTGTAGAATTCTTTGTCTACCTCTTCATCCTGGTTGTGTGGTCCATAACAGACCCCCAGCATATATGTGGCTGTGCGCGCGTGTGTGTATGCATGTACTATTAATAAAGTTCTGAAGTTGAAACTCCTCTATTCTTACTTTCTTATCCAGTGTTTGACCTCTAATTTCTGTTTTTAAAGGATCTTCCAGACTCTAGTTTCTTTTCAAGAAAGCTTAAAAATATCATCTACCCAGAAGTGCCAGTCTTCTCTCTGTAAACAATAATTTAATTACATTATTCCTTGAGCTTGTCATAGCATGCCATTTCGCAAACCCCCTCATGTTATTGTCCTGATATAAATATATCCTCAGCTCATTTGCTCAGATCTGACTGTTGGCGATCACAGCAGGAGCTGGAAAATAATGAATTTGATCATACAGGAAGGTAAAGAGGCTAGCCTAGCTTACAGAGAGACTTTCTCAGTACAATGCTTCCATTAAGCCCCTAATGACATCCTCAAATGAATGTTTTTAAGCCAGAGCATAAATATAACAGCAGCATGCCTGTGCTTGCTGGAAATAGGAAACGTTCACAATATTCAGTTAACTTCCCCCGTGACACAAGTTAGGGTGTTGTTTTTTGCCCGTTGGCTCCCAAGACCTGAAAACAGAAGAGTTAACACTCAGATAGGGCTCATCAGCGTCAGTGCCTAATTTGGTGGAAAGTCTAAGCTCTCTAGCTGAGCTCGGCTTTAGAGAGAAGCAGGTGCCTCCACAGGAAGAGTCAGCGGATCTTAGATATTCCTCACAGGGTGAAATGAATTGCTGTATTGCAGCAATTTTAATTTGGAAGTCTCAAATTAATTCAAACTCACAACAGCCCCCTGGTGTGCAGCTGAGAAGTGGTTTCTTTGAAAATAGAAACGGAGGAAAAAGAAAGTTAAGCTGCTTGTCCTGGGAACCTAGTGAATCATCAGCAGCTGGCAACTGATTTGACAAGTCCTGGCTCCACACTGCAGTGATATGAGCTCTCTTTGGATCCTAAAACCTGCCCCTTCAGAAACACAGAGCTGGAAGGCAATTAAATGAGTGCCTGCAGGTTGACAAGGCTCCCTGCTTTGGCAGTAGGGACCCACTGGGCCCCCTCTGAGCAGTCGATGGGGATCTGGGTGGGGAGAGTAGGGGAAGTCTTCAGCTGTGCAGCTGGAAACAGTGCTGGAAATGCATGAAAGGCAGCTGATTCTCCATTACATGAAGGGCTTTTCAGCTGCTCTGACAGAATAAAAGATCATTAACATAGCGTGGAAACGGTCCTGCCTAATGTCCCCTGGCATGAGCCACCGCAGTGCCGGAGGTGTGGCTACAATACACTCCCCTGCAACTGCTCCCCGATTCCAAATTTAGGCTCTGCCTAACACGGGTATTAAGAGTACAGAAAACAGCCAAAGGTGTTGATCACTCTGTACACCCACGGAGAATCTGCTCCAGAAAACACAATACTTATTTTATTGCTCACATTTCATTGCTGCAGGAAACTGAGCATATGCAGCCCCTGGGAGCTGTGAAACTCAGTTCATGGCTGGGGGGAAAATTCCTATAAAGAAATGGACTCATTGCTGGATAGAACTGAGTGCTTGCTCCGTGGCAGGGCAAGGGCAAAGAGAAATCCTGCTTTGAAGTTGCCCCAAAATAATCGTGGAACTATTCTTTTGGATGCTCAGTCTAAGGAGGTTTATTCTGGATAATCTAAGCTGAACCTCCTTGTAGATCTCAATTGCTTGGAAAAGCAAGTTTTCTGACAAATTGCAACAATACAACATAATATTCAGTATTTTTCTTAAGGCCCAGGTCCCCGAGTTATATGATTACACAAGAATCTCTGGGTTTGGCAAAATAAAGGAGAAAAAAAAATCTGGTGATGTGACAGCTATACAAAAAAAGTCAGTGTATCAAACATGAAAGCTCCAACTTCAGAAAGCTGGTAACTTTCTTTGGTGTTAAATTTTACAATTTTTAAATTTTTATTTTGAAGATCATATTCATCACCTCATTAACACCACAGGGGTAGTGGACAAATAATGGCAGGAATCTAACCAGATGATAGTTGTTCACACTGCAGTGTCCATGAAAAACCGTATCCTCTTATGTATCAGTATTGTTCAGGAGAAACACTAAATAACAGGATAAAGCACATCTCCATGCTGTACCCCAGAAACTGAAGACTGGTCTCTGGGCCATAAAATGTGCCCATATAAACAAAAGAAAAAATCCAAAGGTATCTTTGCCTTTGTGAAAGAGAGCACTGAGGCATGCCTGTGAGCCTGGAGTAGCTCCATGCTTGGCATTTTGCTCATGAGAATGATGCACTCCAAAAGTCATGGCGTGTGTCACAGCTGCGTAACTCACAACCACTGCACGAGGCATGAAA
Organism: Egretta garzetta; assembly: GCF_000687185.1. Taxonomy (NCBI): domain Eukaryota; kingdom Metazoa; phylum Chordata; class Aves; order Pelecaniformes; family Ardeidae; genus Egretta; species Egretta garzetta. Next base: position 3,580,104 of record NW_009258613.1, read on the forward strand.
TTTGCCCTGGGAGCACTGAGGACCCTAACAGGCTGCAAACTGGGAAGTTAGTTCTCACGAGTGAATGGAGGAATGAAATTGTTCTCCTTGTCTGCGCAGTTACCATTCCTACCTGCTCCCAACGCCTCTGGCCTTGCAGAGCAGCCCGCTCCTGTGGCTCCTGGGCACTAGGAAAGCACTGCTCAGCTCCTCCTCATCTTCCTACCACCCCTTCCCAGCATTTCACTCCACTTGCTAAGGGTCCCAGAGATACAGCCGCTATAAACTCATCTCTTAAGACTGAAAGCTTATCAGAGACTTCTAACTTAGCTATGATTAAAATTGTCCATGAGTTTTGTCACAGTACCCTTCATTTTAAGAATGCAGGTTCAACCATAACAAGAAGTAGCAGCACTGTTCACGGGGGTGGGAACAAGGCTAACTGCCACGAAATGTGTGATGGCTCTAAACAAAAATGACTGCATTGATAGCGCTGTATCAATGCAAACAAATTCAATGACATGAAAGAGTTTTGCCAGATAATCATAGAATCATAGAATCGTTTAGGTTGGAAAAGACCTTTAAGAACATCAAGTCTAACCATTAACCTAAGACTGCCATTCCACCACTAAACCATATCCCTAAGCACGTAATATTTCCTCCTGATACATCTCTGTAAGGAGTATGCTTTTGATATGCTCCAAATTCACCAGGATGTAGAACCTGTAGTCCCAAAGCTAGTTAGCATTGAACCCGCTGCCAAGGGGAGGGGCACAAAGGGAGTGAGCAGCTATTCTGCCATCTCCTGGCTTAGCCAAAATTTGCACTGAAACAATCTGGTTGTTTTGGTTTTTTCAGGGGGAGTGGTCCAGTTGTTGTGAAGAGAAGGATGGTCCTTTCAACCGTCTGTGCAAACAGCCTGAGACCTTTTCTCAGGAGCAGATGCTATTAAATCCCAGTGCCTTAAACAAACAACTGGACATTTGTGGCCTCATCCAAGAAGTGCTGGACAGTTTTGCTTGCACAGTTTCGCATGCACAGGCTTACAAAGATTCCTCTGACTTAAACCTGTGTGCTTCAGTCGCATAATCCTTAAGTGTTTGAATTATAATTTTATTCTGCATCCTTGTACCTTTATCTGATGGAGAATTCTTCACTTCCAGACCTGGCACCGTCATGCAGTTTTGCTGTGTTTTGTAAACAATCTCTCACTTGTTTGTAAAGCTCTTAAAAAATTCAACCTAAATGTTTTTGCTAAGTTATTTATGGCTGTGCCAGATACAGCTGTATGAAATGTGTCTTCTGATGCCACCTGTGCCCTATGAAATGCATGTCTATAAATCATTCTGAGATCCATCAGGATGAAAGATCCTATATAACCAAAGATACGGCATTTCAGAGCCTTAATGTTCAAGTTCAAATTCGTTAATGGACTTCTGTCAATTTACTCCAGCAAGGAACTTGGACATTTTGTTTTTAATGGCTATAGAAAGTGGCAGAAAAATCTTGAAGAGGTTCAAAAGTTTAATTCCACTAACTGTCTACAGCTCAGGTACTACGTTATTCCTTTGATATAAAATCATATTAACACTGGGCAGATTTTCTCTGAAGTTTACCTCCCCTATATATTTGCCCATAATGACCTTCCAAACCTCCTGACTTTTTTTCTTGTTATAATTCCTTCTTTCCCAGTAGCTTACAACTTTTTTGCTTTGTGAAGGTCCAATTTTATTTTCAGAAGCATAGCTATCATGCAGGGATTTAGTACCTCAATTTGTTTTTCCGAGTTTCTTTTCATACCTTTTACTGCTTACAAGCAGCCCTGAGGGTCTGCAGAGCCCAGGTTGGAAACTACAGATCTGTATTCAAAATAAAGCAAATTTTTTTGCTGCCCCAGCTGCTGAAAGGCACCAAAGGAGGGAAGGAGAGAGGGAAGGAGCAAGGTAAGGAAGGGAGGGGAGGGTGGGGAGGAAAAGGAGAAGGGAAGGGGAGGAAAAGGAGAAGGGAAGGAAGCAAGCGAGCAAGGCAGGTAGGCAGACATTGTGGCTGAAGAAGCCCCAGCCTAATATATTTTACAAGGTAGTGGAACAATATACTGCCAAATAATGTCCTTTTAATTAGAACTTTAATGATTAAGCCTGAAGGAATTTTATAGTAATTTAATTTCATAGTATTTCTGAGGTTCACTTATTTCATTTGAGGTAGACACTGAAATTCATTCGCTGTCCTTCACTGTGGATAAATTCTGCTTGTGCCTTCTAACCCCCACCCCACCCCCAGAGTCTGGGTCTGCTTTGAATCAATTAGGAATTTTCTTTACTCAGAAGACCAAACAAGCAAAAAGGAGAAAATCAAAAGGAGAGAAGAACAGGCCTGCAGCACAGGTTTCTGCAAGGTAGACATCCCTCCATGCATATAAATCACCTTCATAACTGGGAGGAAAGGCAGGAAAGACAGAAGCATATTGAGCTAGCTTTGCCGCACTACAGTTCAGGGAAAGAAACCAACAGAGATTGTCACCAGTATGTTACATGGCTCTAGATTTGCACACAGGTACCAGCACACCGTGTCGCCCATGAGGAGCCGTGTCCCAATGGACACAGCCTCTGGCCAGTCCTGGGCCTCTCCTGCAGCAGAGTCCGCAGGAATCAGAAAAGCCATATGGGTCAAAAAGAGGGAGCAGGCTATGAAGTTACTAAGAAGTCTCTAGCACATCTGTTACCCCCAAAACCAGAGTTATAAACATTTTCTAGTCATGCCAGGTGATTAGGATCTATTTTAAATGCGAACTCACTCATGCTACACATAAATCAGGAGCAGTGGAATGGTGCGATTTGTTTTCCTAGCAGATTGTCTCATTTCATTAAGCATTATAATAAAATTATTTGGGAAATATCTCTGGCCTTAAAACCTTGTTTTTAAAATAATCCACCTTGGATGGCTTGGCTGGGCAACTAATGCTGTAAGTGACAACTAGCACTATGCAGTGACTTACTATAAATACTCCAAGGATTAGCTTGTATGATGTTAAGATTTTACCCACTCATTTTTCTATCCAGGTCAAAGGGCTGTACTGTTTAAAAATCCATAAGGAATTCCTTTATACAACACATCATGAAGGACAATGACAGCAATGCTACACAGTTACATACCCCGGGACACAAGAATGACATCTGCAGTCAGAAATAAAGGTTGAGGCTGGATTGGCAGAGTTTAAACAAGTATGTTCAGAGGAACTTCTGAAAATAACCACATGCTTCTTTGCTTGTAGAGGTATACATATCAATATACCAGGAACACTGGATGGATGAGACCAGCCAGACTTCTGCCGAGTCTTTGCAATCACAGGTAACTATGGAGACATTTCGTCTAGAAGTACCCACCGAACCTCCGCTCCACAAGTCTTCTTTACACACCATAACAATATAAAAGTACAAAGGATCAAAAGTCACCAGAACTACACAATATAGCAGAAGAGAACAGGAGAGGTCGAGGACTTCATTCCTTCAATCACAAAAGCATTCAGGTGAAAATACCCTATTCTTCCTGAGTAGTGGATTATACTCCAAACTATAGAAGTAACAAAAGAGGAAAAAAACCAGCTTTTGATCACGTAAAATGGAGAAAATTTTCTCCAAACCATATATCTGATAGTCAGTTTAACCCAGGTTGCACGAATGAAACTCTGGAATAAGACATCTAGCAGCTGTAGGAACACCGATGTGTTCTGGCCATCATCCCATCTCTTGTCATAGCCAATCTCTGCTGTATCACAAAAAGCTGACAATCACTTTTATTCTATGAAACCAAGCGATGTGCCAGGTTTGGGAGGCCAAGGGTGAAGGATATCCTTATTACCTGTTACAGGCAACCAGCCCCTGTATGGGTTTGAAACAAAATAAATGTCATAAATAAAATAAAAGCTGACTGAACACTATTCATAGCACTGGGCTGGATCCAGTACACAGTATGTATACCTGAATAGTGGTGATGGCAGGACCTTTGTCATCGTGAGATCCAGACTGTGCCCCCCTCCGCTGGACAATGTGAAGGACAAAGGAAGAAGGATGAGTAAATCTCCCTCAGGAAATCCATCCAAGTTTCCTGAAAGTTTTCAGTAGAGACCAAAACTAGCAAGAGCGCTGGATATGCCTGACTCTTATTCCCTTATCAAATAATACAGCCCTGTTTTCACTAACAAATCTGCTTAGAATCATAGAATCATAGAATCATAGAATGTTTTGGGTTGGAAGGGACCACTAGAGGTCATCGAGTCCAACCCCCCTGCAGTCAGCAGGGACACCGCCAACTAGATCAGGTTGCTCAGAGCCCCATCCAACCTGGCCTTGAATGTTTCCAGGGATGGGGCCTCCACTACCTCTCTGGGCAACCTGTTCCAGTGGTTTACCACCCTCATTGTAAAGAATTTTTTCCTTATATCTAGCCTAAACCTACCCCGATTTAGTTTAAAACCATTACCCCTTGTCCTAACGCAGCTGGCCCTACTAAAAAGGTTTTCCCCCTCTTTCCTATAGGCCCCCTTTAGGTACTGAAAGGCCGCAATCAGGTCTCCCCGCAGCCTTCTTTTCTCTAGACTGAACAAGCCCAACTCTCTCAGCCTGTCCTCATAGGAGAGGTGCTCCAGCCCTCGGATCATTTTAGTAGCCCTCTTCTGGACCCGCTCCAACACTTCCATGTCCTTCTTGTGCTGAGGGCTCCAGAGCTGGACGCAGTACTCTAGGTGAGGTCTCACCAGAGCTGAGTAGAGGGGCAGAATTACCTCCCTCGACCTGCTGGCCACGCTCCTCCTGATGCAGCCCAGAGTACGGTTGGCCTTCTGGGCTGCCAGGGCACATTGCCGGCTCATGTCCAGCTTTTTATCCACCAGCACCCCCAAGTCCCTCTCCACTACCCTCTGGACACGACCATCCAGAGGGTAGTGGTCAACGGCACAATGTCCGGATGGAGTTACAATTAGTTACAATTATTCTCATTTGACCTTGGTATGAAGGCTGTTCAGTACTACAGAACTTGTGCATTCAAGTAGAAAAAACAAAACAAGTTTTTAAAGCCTCTTCAGCTGAAGTGTTTTGCTGTACCAAGGCAAGGAGCAAGGATGCTGCCATCCATTGGAACACCAGGGGATACTGAGCAATCGTTACTATTAACAGTTTGGTTTCTCTCCTGCAGAAGCTCAGGCACTCAGAGGTGGAAAACAGCCAATGACACTGACCTCCCCACACTTGAAAATCAAACTCCAAAAGCCTGGGAAAAAGAGAGTCAGCCGTTCTCAGAGTGAAATACAAGGAAGTCAAGTTCAATAAAGTTCTGTGAAGAGAAACAGATACCCAAAGATATTTCAAGCTTCTACATTTCAAAACATCCTCTATCAAAAAACACCCACTAATATGCAGAGAACAATGCTCCAGTATCAGGAGATGGAGAAAACTCACATCCATACAGTAGAAGAGGGAAGGGGGTGAAGCTTATTTTGTTAGAAAAGATAGTTTTGTGATTATAGAATAAAGAAGAAATTCTGCTGCTGTAGATTTTGGCAAGTTACATGCCCTGCTATTGAAGCACTTGCTTAACTCACCTGCTTTCCACCAGGCACACTCATTAGTCTATGTGCCTGAGTTAACTTCAAGGACATGCTTAGTATTGTGCAAGAATTTAAGATCTCTGATAATTAGCAATAGGCTGAGACACGTAATTAAGTGCTTTGCTGAATCATCCTTAACATCCACAAATCACCTTGCTGGAAAACAGCTTTAATAAAATTTTCTTCTCTCGTGAGGAAAAGGTATATTTGATGGGTAAGGATTTGAGGTAAAACAGCACTGGGGCATACTGGTATACTGGCCCTATTTTCTTAGGTTGCCTCCAAAATGACTGGTTAGGCTCTCCTAACAGTGACTGAAGAGAGAGGAGCACGTTGTGGGGGATATTCTTCCCATTTCTTGAGAAACCTGCCCACTCTTGCTCATTCTCTTAAACTCTAGAGGGGCCTATGTCTCTCCCCTGACTAATATAAGGAGCTTAATGCAAAACAGTTCTTGCCATAATCATGCCATTATATGATTTAATTTAGACGGAATAAATTCTGGCTGAACAGGCAAGGAGATAAAGTTATTCACTAGCTCACATTTTGTCAGATCTGAGCTGCTTGTGATTAGCAGACTTTCTATTGCTTCTTTTGTTGAACTACTCTAGCGCAATCAACAGTCAGTTTAAATTCCTTACTTCTCAGTGACACTTGATTACTTCTAATTTCCCCCCTTTCTTACCCCCCAGATCACTCCCTTTCTTCAGTCTTCACATACGTATGTATATTTTTATAGCTTTCTCCTCATTTACCCCTAATTTCACAACTGAGTAAGATAGGAGCGCTTTTGCAGACCAATTTCAGTAATAAACCTATATTTCCAAAGCAATCCCAATGCAAGTAGTTTGCTCCAAAGACCCAACCTCCCATTAGCAAAGAATGCGTCTGTAGGGTGAGCATGGAATCTCGTGCAGATACACAAGGTATGCTTTCAGAGAGACACATACCTGGGGTGGGGAGACAAACGGGGAACAGAAAACTTCTACTTGAGAAAAAGCTTTGTAAGGTCCATGGGAAATGTTTGAGAAGAAAAGAAGTTGGCAGAAGGAACAACTCTCACTTGTAAGCCGCAAGCAAAGAAACTTACTCTTCTGTCACATCTGGTGATCCCGGGTCCAACAGAAGCAGCAACTCTACATTAGGTTTACCTGTTATGTACCCAGCAATATAATATCTCCCAAAGACATGCCCCTTTGATGATTCCTTTTTGAGTACTTGATGATGTATTTATCCTACAAGAGCAAGTGCTGAAAAGCTGTCACTGGTCCTCTAAGTTAAGGCTAATGCTGTCCTTACTGAATCTAATAGATGTTATTCGCAGTGGTCACAGCATATAAGCCGCTGACCTGGTACCCAGATCTGTCTTCTCATTTCTTGCCTGCATAACACTAAAAGAGAAATTATTTTGGTGAAGGTATGTGGATGGTGTTATGAGAAAGAGATTGACAGCAAACAAAATCTGCACATAACCAGGTATGTCCAATACCAGGAATATACTCGTAGTGATCTCTCTCACAGGCATGTGTGACCATCTCCATCACTGGAAACTTGTGAGGATCAATCAAAAATAGTTTCTGTGATGCTAAGCTTTCTTTCAGGCAAAAGGCCATCAAGGCAACCTCTCTAGGTCCCTTCTGGGCTGGTCTTATACCTGTTTTGGAGATAGGAAGCTGCAAGCTGGAGCTCTGCCAGCCAGCTCTTTTCACAGCCCTAAAGAAGCTCAGTAAAGCAACTGCAAGGAGCTCAGTAAAGGAAACATTTTGAAACCAAAACGGACAAAGCCCAGATGCAAAGAGCCTACATATATCTGTCAAAAGCCCTATACCAATCCTGTGACACCCCATTTCACTTGCTTTCACATAGGTGCTTGATCTTAGCCTATGTACACTTTCAGTGAATCAACTTTTGTAGCAATCACAGAGAAAGGAAAAACTGCAAATTCATGGCTGCAGATACAGAGGAAGCATCTCTGGTTTGTTGCATCTTCTTAGCTACCACCAGAGACCGTGATAATTCACTAGGGAAATGAGAGCCACTCTGAAAACTTGGAGTGGGGACAAGTCATGAAGCACCCAGCAAGATATCAACTACATTAAGAGATGGAAGAGAGAAAACTCTGTAAAATAAGACTTCCTAGAAAGGGACTATAAAGACCTGATGTGATAAAGCATGATTTAGCCATGTGAAATGTTTCTTCCAAAATAAAATTTGAAAACTGAACACTCCCTTAGAAAATATCACTATCCTCAATAAGAAAAAAAAAAATACAGATACACTCCTCTGTGTATCACAGCTCTCCAAACATCTGAATAGTTCATATTCAGTAATGGCTTTTGGCTCCTCTGCTAAGGTAGGTAATAAGGTATTAGCCTTATTTTGCTGAGGAGGAACCAAACCATAAAGTGGATTAAGTGAGCTACCCGAGAGTGCACAGAACTGTTGCACGATAGACTCATTTGATAAATACCCAGCAAAAGAACTGGCAACAGCTGAACTGAGAATTAATCCCACATCACTTGAATCCAATTTACCATATTAAATTTTATCAAAACTGTTACTGGGGCTTCAGGACTAAGAGACGTGTATGTGTTCTGCACATTTCATTTGCCCCTACATAAGGCAGGTGCAAGTTCAGGGCTATGCCTTGGCAATAAAAAAAGTGGGTACTGGCATCAGTGGTTGAAGATAGGAGATCTGACCACCCTGGCCCTGCTCTGAATTCATTGCCGAAAAGGCTGTTAATCACTAAAGGAATATTACCTACCATCTGTGGCATAGAAGACTTTCCTCTTTACTTAAGGGAAAACTACTTTGGGTGTAACTAGGAAAACTAGATAAATCATTACAGCAACAAGATCAGCCAAAACCCCCAGGGAAACTCAGGCAGAACAACCCTTCCTGCTTGCATTTGGAGTCTGACGCTGACCTGTGGCAGCTACTCTGGGAGGAAGAAGTCCCAATCTTCATGCTGAGGAGTTAAATCCCCAGGGAAAATCCCTCCCTGTGGCCCTGGGAGTCTCCTGCTGCAGTCTGGCTCTAACCCAAGCTGCTGGCTGACATGTCAGAGCTACGCAGCCCCTTACCGGGCCACAGCAGCGAGGAAGCCTTTGCCACATCAGCCAGGAGTGGCCAGGTCATAGAATCATAGAATCATAGAATCATAGAATCGCTTTGGTTGGAAAAGACCTTTAAGATCATCGAGTCCAACCGTTAACCTAACCCTGCCATCCCACCACTAAACCAGGTCTAACTGCTCAGGCTTGGGAGAATAACCCATCCCTAAATCCCACAGTTTCGAGCAGAAAACAGACAGATCATCTACCTTGGAGCAAAAGCAGCCTTAGCAACTGCCTAGCAACACTACCCCAGAGAAAGGCAGGAGCTGCCGGTTATCCGGATGCAAACTCGCAGGGACGATCCAGCACCAGCCAGAGCTCAGCAGCCTCTCATGCACAAACCGAACCGCAGCCTTGTCTCTCTCTCAGCCCTAAAAAAGCAGGAGGCTTCTGTCAATACAGCAGTGAGCATTCTTTTCCCTAAAAATCTGTTTTTCTCAGCCTTCTGCATCGTCATGTAGATAAACTTGCCAGGTAAACGTGTTACTGGTAATTCAAAGGTTAACAGTCACTCCTAAGACTACAAGGTTTTTTTTATCTTCAGTATATATCATCATAATTTAGACTTTTTTTTTTTTCGCCCCTGATTATAGCAATGACTGATGGGTTGTGGAAGTGTAATGGTTATCTCAAATTCCTCCCTGGAACATTGCACAGTTGTAACTTCCACCCTTGCAGTTTATAGCTTCCACAGTTGCTTTATTAATGCTGCTGCAAAAGAGAAATATTACTTGGGCAATAGATTGGTGCCCGTTAGTATTGCAGACTGAATGTTATGCATCATATTGTAATGTCTCTGATACCAGAGCCAAAATGGTTACAGGATGAATAAGGCTATTAACTCCAGGGACTGTGAGCAATTTATATTCAAATGTTGCTCCACCTTAAAAAAAGTGTCCTTGCTGTGGGCTTTGAGCTTACAAACCTGAAGTTAGCACTTTCCAGGTGGAAAGGCATGGATACGAACAGCAGCTGCAAGCAGAGGCAGACTGAGAAATGGAAGAAAAGTGCTCACGTTGGATGTCCAGTTGTGAGGTCTTTTGGGGTAATAGCAATTATTTGTGACAGTTTTGGAAAATACAGTTACAAATAAATCCGTGAGGTAATGACTAACGATTCATCTTCTTTTACCTAATATCCACGCTGATATTTTAGTTTCAGAACTAAATTGGCAGGGTGCCAATTTGACAGTGAGGTCATTTCAATTAGAGTTAGAAGACTGTAAGTTTTCATCTCAAGTTTACTACCTACTGAAATATATTTACGCAATTGCATAGGATCACCACCATCCTTTCTTCCTCGATTTTTTCTTTTCCATAATAGATACATAAAAGAAAATGCTTTTATTTCTAAGTTAGCTCAAGCTAACAGGTTAATAAAGCACAAATCAGTTGTCCTTCCACTGGTAAACTCCAGAAACACTTGTTAAATCAGAGCTGTAACATGTATCATAGAAAGCTTGTCACACGAGTAGCTGGGATTTTATGTCATATGGCTGTAAATTGCTCTATTGGTTACACTAAGTGCCTTGATTTCCATTTGGATCACTGTTTGGTGCAGGGTCAATTTTTCCAACTATCACTGTGGGGTTTTTCGTGTCTTTGCTTGTGTGTTTATTTGTAGCCTAAATCTCCCCCCAAACCCTATAACATGGTTTGTTTAAATTGACACTTTGCTTTAATTGCTCAGTTTTGCATACTTAAGCAGTGAAAAATAGTCTGAGCAGATCCTACACCCCTGATACAACCCACTGGAATCCACCAGTATTTTGGATTTCCAGTCTTTTTCTCAGGAGATGCAGGATTTGAATGCCCACTGGTCTGAATGTAAGGCGTGAGGTCCATCCAGGGTACTTAGTCCACCTCCCACAGCAACATGCAACCATATAACAGAATTGGCATCCAAGAAAGCTGCCCTCCATGTCATCCTGAAATAGAACTCCCACAGCCTGCAAATGGCTGGCTTTTGGATGACAGTGCCCAAACCCTATTTCTTTTGCCAGTTTGATGCAGATATTTCTAGTTTCAATTGCTTTCTGTCTAGATAGTTTCTTCCAAACCACACCACATGTGAAGGAATGAGTGTGGCACAAGCAACCGTTCACCAAGGACTGGAATGAACCTGTCAAACATTTCCCTTTTAATCTAAATTACATTACATTTGAACTTAAGCTGTCAACAGCTGGAAGCGTTGCAACTTATTTAATACAGTTGAATGCAAAACGTTTCAGAATGTTTTTTCCTGTTTTACAGAAGACAAAGAATGTAGCACTGACATTTACAATTTTTAGATCAGACCCCTCCTCCCTCACCTCTCTCGCATTTGGACCTGCAGTACTTTTCATCTCCCTAAACCACCCCGATGTTAATACTCATCCTTGCTGATCCCTCTCTGCAATGCTTTGCCCAGGTATCCCCACTCGGACAGAAAGGAGCAGGCAGAATCCAGCTGTTCGTATACAGAATAATTCCTTGACTCTGTCTCGAATTGCAGAGCAATGAAAGATTAAATGATTTCTGGAAGCAAAATTTGGGATTTCTACGATCACCAACTTTTCCTTACAAAATCCCTCATTTAAAATACAATTAATACAGATATGTGCTATAGGATCAATTCTTGGATTGCTTTTGCTAAACACCAAAATGCCAGGTAGTTTCTACTGGAGTCTTACTCTGGAAGCAATGATGAGGATTAATTACACAGTATTATGGGTGTGAAAAGGGCTGTGGATCCAACTATGTGTGAGGAGGAAGACAGGGTATTTATCTGAAAATCACAAGCGTAAATGCTGCGATCTAAGTAAGTCTTTCATTAACTGCTAAACCAAGTTGTTATTTCAGAATCACAGTTAGTTCCATGATGCTATTTCCCTTTAACATCTAGAGCAGAAATTATAATAATTCTTTGCGCTATTTAAGGACTCTGCTATCTGCACTGCTCTCTGTTTTCACCCCTTCTTATAGGAAGAAGGAGATGAGTTATAGTGCAACTTAAGACCTCCAGATCTGGCCCTTCTGTTAGCCCCATAATAAAATAAGTCTTAAGTCAAGGAAATCACTAAAATAGCTGCAAAAAAAACCCCAAACTCTACTAGCACGACCACCTGCAGCATCCACGCAGAGAAGCACAAACAGGACTATGACAGTCCCACATGTTCGTGGGGTTGAAGGGGCTGCCCCCGTCATTTCACTTGGGAAAGGGAATCTGTAGTTGTTGGATAAGCACAAACTGAAGGAGAAGGGGAGGAGGATGAGAGCTCGCTGTTAAAAAGCGCTTGTTTACTGTCTTACTCCAGTGGGGTAGGGGCTCAGGGGGAAAAAGTGCTAAATCTCTGCGTAGGTCAGACTCCCGGTCCTGCTCCTGGCTTGTGCTGGAGAAATCCCGTGTAAATCCAGACAGGATTGTACTATAAAGCTGCACCTTACAAAAGTGGATCTGTCTTCTTGCTACCAGTGAAAACAAATAGCAGGGCAAGTGAATGAAAAGCCAAAGAAAATAATATCTGAGATGAAAAATACTGAATAAAAGCCAGGAAAACATCCTGAAACAAGATCTGCCGGGCTGTGAAGCAGACTCACATTTAAGCACTACATTCAGAACAGGGAAAGTTGGTCTAGGCAAGATCAAAACCAGTAAGGAATAAATCTGCAGAGCGTAAAAATGGCTAAACAATAGACCATTTTGACTTCAGCAAGCTTTTGATTTATGTCACTATGAACTGGTATAGTCACCAGGCTCACTGATTTCATGTCCTCCTGCTTCCAGAACTGCAAAGGCAACATCATCACAGGCTTCACTGTGCACCAAGGAAAGGAATCTGAGATGATTATTCATACTTTTCTCTTAGAAACTTACCATTTTGGCAAGCTGCTTTTTTTAAAGGCACTTCAGCAAGCTTTTGATTTATGTCACTATGAACTGGTATAGTCACCAGGCTCACTGATTTCATGTCCTCCTGCTTCCAGAACTGCAAAGGCAACATCATCACAGGCTTCACTGTGCACCAAGGAAAGGAATCTGAGATGATTATTCATACTTTTCTCTTAGAAACTTACCATTTTGGCAAGCTGCTTTTTTTAAAGGCAATCCAAAAAACCCCAGAACTTTGTTTCTAGTGCATTTTTAATATAGATTCATAGAATCATAAAATCAGTTAGGTTGGAAAAGACCTTTAAGATCATCAAGTCCAACCGTTAACCTAACACTGCCATCCCACCACTAAACCCTGTCCCTAAGCACCTCATCTATCCTTCTTTTAAATACCTCCAGGGATGGGGACTCGACCACCTCCTTGGGCAGCCCATTCCAGAGCCTGACA
>NW_009258613.1:3593540-3615758 GCF_000687185.1 Egretta garzetta
CCACCTGGGCACACTGCTGGCTCATAGTCAGCTGGCTGTCAACCAGTACCCCCAGGTCTTTTTCTGCCAGGCAGCTTTCCAGCCACTCTTCCCCAAGCCTGTAGCTGTTCCTGCTGTGATTGCTAAAAAGGATTTCCCTGTGTTGTGCTTGCTGGGCTGTGAAGTGCAGCAGCTATGGCTTTATGTTTTTGTTCTTTCACCTTCAGTTGTGTCACTCTCATACGGTTTCTCCCCACTGCAAGACTGAGACAGAAATTAAGTCATGCCATGCTTTATTTCAGGCCCAGGCCTTGTACGGCTGTATTGGGTTTGCGTGGCAAAGTTTTGGTAGCATGGGGGACTACAGGGGTGGCTTCTGTGAGAAGCTGCCAGAAGCTTCCCCTGTGTCAGATAGAGTCAATGCCAGCCGGCTTCAAGGCAGACCTGCTGCTGGCCAAGGCTGAGCCCATCAGTGATGGTGGTAGCACCTCTGGGATAAAGTATTTAAGAAAGGAAAAAAGCCCTGCTGTGGAACAGTAGCTGGAGAGAGAAAACAGAGTCAATGCCAGCGGACTCTAACCAAGAGGATGTGAGAGGAGCAGCCCTGCAGCCCCCCAGGCCGGTGCAGCAGGAGGGCAGGAGGGGCTCCAGGCACCGGAGCAGAGATTCCCCGCAGCCCCTGGGGCAGCCCATGGTGGGGCAGGCTGTGCCCCTGCAGCCCAGGGAGGCCCACGGGGGAGCAGATCCCCACCTGCAGCCCGGGGAGGACCCCACGCCGGAGCAGGGGGGTGCCCGAAGGAGGCTGTGACCCCGTGGGAAGCCCGGAGGAACTGCAGCCCGTGGGAAGGGCCCAGGCTGGAGCAGCGCGTGGGGGACTGTCTGCCATGGGGGGGACCCCGGGCTGGAGCAGGGGAGGAGTGTGAGGAGTCCTGCCCTGGGGAGGAAGGAGCGGCAGGGACAGAGTGGGATGAACTGACCCCAACCCTCATTCCCTGTCCCCCTGCACCACTGGGGGAGGAGGTAGAGAAAATCAGGAGTGAAGTTGAGCTGGGAAGAAGGGATAGGTAGGGGGAAGGTGTTTTAAAATTTGGTTTTTATTTCTCATTATCGTACTCTGATTTTATTGGTAATATATTAAGTTAATTTTCCCAAGTCAAGTCGGTTTTGCCCATGATGGCAACTGGTGAGCAATCTCCCTGTCCTTGTCTCAACCCACGAGCCTGTCGATATATTTTTCTCTCCCCTGTCCTGCTGAGGAGGGGATTGACAGAGCAGCTTGGTGGGCACCTGGTCTCCAGCCAAGGTCAACCCATCACAACTGCCATCTGTGGAGATAGGCACTAAATCAATTATGTTTTATTCCCAGACCCTTTGTGCTGGGTACCAAATAGCCAGTCAAAACTGGGCATCCTACACTGTCACTAAAGGAAATAGCATCCTACCCAGCAGAACAAAAGGGCAAGAAGTCTTTTTACTTCACCCATACTTACAACAACAATCTCTGTCTGGCCCATGCTGTCTTTCTGCCTTGACACTTCAAAACTAGACTCGCTCCTTCATCACTTGTTAGCCTGCTGCTTGCCACTGTCATTAGCAAGTACGACACATACTTTCTTTTGAAACCCAATCCATCTTCCAGCTGGACAGTATGATGTCCAGCACAGGCTGGCTCTGGCATCAGACTCTGAAGCACTGCAGCTTCTCAGCTCCCTCCTCGTTGAAAGACCTCTGCACCTTTGCTAGCCCACTCCCTCCACTTGCTAAGCCAGTCTTTCACACAGCCATGTATTTCAGCTTCAACACTCCGACCTCATGCCATTTTTCTTCTCCTTTGTGTAGCATTTAGTTTGATCAATGCTTTCACTCTTCCCTGTCTGCTATGGAGATTCCCTAAAAGCATCAAGTAAGTTTGGCTTTTTTTGCATGTTTGTTTTGCCTGACCCGCTTTTGGTATTTGTATTGGCTGCCTTTAAGCACTCCATCTTACCCAATTTAGTAGCAACACTAAAAGCCAGTAGTAGTTACTCATTTCTGGTGCTCCTGCTTCCTGGCATTTAAAATAAAACCTCCTAGCCCTTCTGTGCTGCAAAGGAATGTCTCCTGGCATAAATGAGCATGGACACCTATACAAATAATGATGCTTAGGAAAACCAGACTCAAAGGCAAAGCTTACATAGCTACTACCAACTGCTTGTGTACCATGGGTGGGGGGGACTGGCAGCAGAACTGCAGTTATTCTAAAGTGGAAAGAGTCATAGTTTTGGGGAAGTTTCAAAAGGATGTCCTTTCCCACCTGGACATGAAATCAGCAGGTCGAATGCGCATGTGACGTAATGTTCCCCAGCAGAGGAAAGGAAATACAGAGGAATATTGATACTGTAAAGCTTATTTCAGCCATCAAGGTGAACAACTTTCACATAGATAAAACTGAAGAAACAAAGGTTTCCTCTTCCGTAGCTTTCCCTGTCTGCTTAGCCTTGCACTTCTTGTGCCCTAAATATAAAAGATGACTTAGGCTTATTAAAGAAATAATAATCAGTTCTCCTTAATAGGATAATTCTGGCCATTTCAATGTCAAGACTTATATTTTTTGCAGTGATTTCATCTGGAACATCCAGATAATATTTATCTACTGCAAATGGATTCTGTTGAAAGAATAAGAAAGCTTTAAACAGGCATGTAAGTGAGAGGTCAGTCAAATTAAGTAGGTATTTATCTTGGTGTATTTAAATGTGCCCTGTCCTTTTCTTGTCTGTTCTCTCCATACAGTGTGGGGGCAGAAAACTTTCTGACTGAAGAAGGAATATCTCTGTGGAAAAAGAGATCTGTGGAGTTTGGAACTTTGGGCAATAAATGTGAGGTGGCCTCAAAGAGGTCAAGTTTGGATGTATTTATAAAGACAAAACTGGCTGAAATCAGCTCCATTGGCTTCACTTCAAGCTCTTCAGGCAAATTTCTTGCAGCATGGAGGCCCTTAGAGAGCCCTGGAATTTGTCTCAGTGGCATTCGTGACATCTCTATTTTCAGAACCTAAACTTTGGGCCTCATCTGCTTGGGTAGGGCTGGTCCATTTGGCAATCACTGCAGGGCACTGTAGTGATTTTTGTTGTGCTTTAAATTTGCTACTTCAGCTACCCATACTTCTTGGAAAACAACATGTCTTCCCTCAGCCCGCTAAAAGAACAGTGCTGGTATCCCAGGTAGCTAATTTAAAGGCAGCTCAGGTATTGCCAGTGCTATGCTGTAGCCTTTTCTATTACTTAGTGTGGACTTTCCCTCAGTGTTCCTCTGTTTAATATAGCCCATACTGGGGACCATGAAACAATAAGCAACCTCGTGTCTCTAGAGATACTGGCACTGTGAAAACTCATTTCCGATGCTAGAATTCCTAGAGAGCTTTCAAAACCTTAAAAAGAACACTTCATTTTTAGGAACTCAGCTTCTAAATCACTTCTGCCACTATAGAAGTGATAAACATTTAAGCTCCATACTGTTCATGCATTTTTAAATATTTCTATTTAATTATTTGCTTGCTTGGCTGAGCCAATTTCTTTTCTCTTAATAAGAGCAAAATGAAGTTAAAGTGTATGCATTATTAAATTTAATATGAAGTTACAATTGAATTACAAAGTAGTAGCCATTTCTCATATTTATTATGATGTACTGGTCTCTCTTTCACTCACAATGGATTTTTTTTCTGCTTTTAAGATATGGAGGAAATGGCCTAATAAGCTGTCTTTTACAGCTGAGATTTTCAGAGCAACTTCAGATGTCTGGATGCCCTCATCCCATTTAATTTAATGAGGACTGAGAATCAAATCCCTTAAGCAACTACGAAAACTTCAGAAGGGAGGGAGGATATTCCAGCAGTCAGGGTCTTTGTGTGCCAAGGCTGCCTGGTCCATCAGGGACTCCCTCTGTTACTTGAGACTTCACCTTGCTTTCCCATCTGCAAAGTGTGGACAACACACTTTGTCACCTATTGCGAGGACATGAGGGTTGTGGGGGGATGAAGACATTAAAAGTGGTGAATTTTTAGACTGCGCAGAGACAGGGGTGTGTACCTAATGCAGAATCCCACCGCATTTCAGAACCTTTTCCTTGCATTGACACTGCAATCCTGGCATTTTATACATACCTGTCTTATTGCAGAAAGTGATAAACATCAACATGACAGAACCTGCATTATTTGATACAAGAAACCATCAATCCCCCTGAACAAGAGAGATGAAAATAATGATGCAGGTAGAAACGCTGAGAAGAAAAAGAAAGGGTTTAGGTTAAGAGAGCATCCTGTCCCAGTGATAAAAAGAAAAGTAAATATTGGCTGTGAAAATTTTAGGCTACAAAATTGGCAACAATTAGATGGCAGTAGCTCTGTCACGGTCTTACAGATGGGGGAATGGAAACAAAAACATGTAGCATGATTATGATGTGGAGTCTATAAGGTACAGCAGCAGATGGTTGGATGTAAAAACCAAGGTCTCTTTGAATCCTATGGTACTGAAAACTGTGTAAGATTCCGTCTTGCAGGCTGAAGGACTCTTTTTATAACCATAATTACCTCTCTTATGCAATTCCTACATAATTTTGATTGAGACAAGCAAAGGGGAGCAAATGTGTATCAGTTTCTAAGGCATACTGTAACTAAGCGAAGGCTGTAAGAAAGAAAAGAAAAAGAAATAGGAAATGTTGATCTATCAGAAAAATGGAAAAGGAGATCTAAATCTGGTCAGGAAGTTTTGGCTGGAAATAGTACACAAGCATCTTTACACGAAGGAGCGGGACAAATGTCTAAGATAGATGGACTGGATTTCCCACTGCAGAAAGATCAGTATCTCTCTCCCTCTGTAATAGGCTTTGGAAGATCCTTTCAGATTTTGAAGTTCATGCCTATGCATATGAGGAGAAATATAGTAATGATAGATTGACTTTTAATTACAATTTTTCTCTTGTCTTCTCCAAGGAATACGAGATTCTAAGTGATGCTAGATTAATGGAGGTAGTGTTAATAGTGCCTCATAAATTAGAAAATAAAAAAAGAGATTACAAATGTCACTGCTGTGAATCTGCAATGAAATTATTTTCCCACTGAACTTGAGAAAGGAGAGGAGAAGAGAGGAGAGGAGAAGAGAAAGATTGTGTCTCAGTTAACTGATCTATAAGCAAATGGAGCAAGTAGAAGATATGACTAGAAACCAAAATTAGCTTGTGAACTAGGCCAGACAGGACAGATTTAAGTTTTTACTAAGATATAAATGGCAAAGATCAAACTTTGATACTGCAGTCCATAGTCCTGACTTTCTGTGCCTGAAGACCCTGAGATCTGGATCATACAGTGTTCTGCAGTATTCTGAATTTACCTGACACGCGTAAATTATTCTTTCTGAAAGCCCTGACTGTGGTCCCTGCTTCTTCTCATAGAAACCTCACAGACTTCAACAAGTACCAGCCTGGTCATAAAACTCTGTTCTTCTGGAGTGATTTGCAGGATTCAAGACTGTAAATCCATCTCACTAGGGAATGTCTAGCTCAGATGCTCAGCAACAGATACAGATGCTTTCCCATGTAGGTCATTGGGCTGGATCTGCTCCAGGTCAGTAGTGGCCAAAGGTAAATGTTATCTCATAACAAAAGTCTAAATCCAACTAAAAACTTCAAATGAGCAATCGCTATTTCACCTAATTTCTTATGTTAAGTCTAAAAATGTCTTGCAAATGTCATGACATAGAGGTTATTAGCTTAAAGACCAACGTTCAGTTATCCAAGGTAATGGTGGGTTCAGATAACTGGGTTAACAGAAAGAAGTGGTAATATGCACACAAGTTGCAAAGACGTCCGTCTGACTCTATATGGAGTCAGTCTCGGCCCAGCAAGACTCATTGGCTTTCAGGTCCAGCTGAAATCCTGCAAGATTCGGATTAGTTCATGTAAAGCCACTGGCCACTCCAGTCTGCTGCAGTCCCAAAGGACTGTGAAGGTGAGTACACACCACCATACAAATGCACAGAGCCTGTTCCCTTGCAGTGCCATGCTGCTAACTTTCTCAGATGAAACACTGGGAATGCGGTGCAGAGAGCTTATGTTTAGGAGGACCACTGCTCTTCAGCTTTTGGCAGGGCTTTCATTGCAGCAGCCCCACACAGAAAGACCTGAACTTCCTCTATACAGACCAAGCTTGGATCAAGCACTGGAGATCATCTTGTGCTTCATCACACATGCAGGTGCCTCCAGCAGACCCCGCAAGGAGCCCAGCTGCACTGGGGCAGGCTGACCAATGGACTTCACAAGCAGGGACCCCATTAGTCAACAGCTCAGTGATCCGACCAAGGAAGGGTGAGTTGGCCGTATTATGACAATGGAATGATTTAATGACGGAATGATCACAGCCAAACACATTTGCAATGAAGAAACCACCACCACCACATTTAGGGACAGATTTCTCCCTGGTTGGCCCACAGAAGAAGTTGTTATGACATGAAGACCTCCAGTTTTTACCAACAGTTGCTGAGCATCATATTTTGAAAAGTTGACAAGCTTCCCAGCTTAAAAAAAGTGAAAGAGCACAGGACTGGAAGGGAGGGTATTTGGTTCATCACTCTCCCCCTTTAATCCACAGCATCTGACTGCTGACAAGATAGGCTATTACAGCTCCTGTAGGGCTCTTCAGCGCGCTTGTGCCAGTTCTTAATCTACGGATCATTGGCATGATGGAACATAATGGCAGCTTCAGAGCCCATTATATTTTCTGTTGTTAGATTGAACTCAGGGAGATGCTCATCAGCAGAAACTCACTATAACACTACATACAGACATGTTCATGAAGCCTTTAATCTTTCATACCAGAAAGGTACAAAACACAGCACTCCACATCTTTTTTTAATTGCAAAGGCCAAATTACCAAGTATAATGAAGCAAAATTATTTCATTAGAGTTGGTTTTTTCTCATTTCTAAGCTAAAACATTACAATTACAAGACCATCACAAAGTCAGATTACTATTTTTGTTCCTTTGCTTAGTATCTGATTAGAAAATACATTTTTAAAGGCTGCTTAAAATGGCTATGCACTATTACAACTTTCCTGACAGATCTCACTTATAAGCACTTTACTGTTTAGAGGTGAAGTGTAAAGAGCTAGAAAGCAGGATCCAGAAGGGTATCTCAACAGCATCCTGTCCAGGATGCAGCTTAAAAGGGCAGCAGCCAGAGCAATTAACCTACTTTCACCTTAAAAATTTCAGCAGTAAATTTCAGATCTCTACACAGCCCTTCACATGAGTAACAGTGGAGTGGGTAAGAGTCATCAGCTCTGTGATAAAAGGAGTGGCAAGCAGAGATTTGATTCACAACCTGGCAGGTAACAACAACAACAAATGCTAAGTGTGGGTTTATTGTCAAAGTATTGATGGGCTTGGCTTGTTTCTGGCTAGAGAAAAAAAGAGTCTTTCCAACTTTCCCTCCACTTAAACAAGTTCAAAAGGGGAAGGATATAGCTTTTTCCTCAGCAGACAGAAGTTGAAGTGGAGAACTTATATGGAGGTCAGGATGACTATAAAATCTCAGTGAAATGAACTCACCCTCCACCATGGCCTGATTCACTTTAGCTTCTTTCTCTTGTGTCTGAACTTGTCCCTTAAGACGACAACCTTGATGGCAACATCTTGAGAGCCACTCCAAAGTAATTTCAAGCAATATATAATTACCATGGGGCTGAAAGCTCCCAGCTTACAAAGCAATAGCAGCTGCGTGAGGTCTGGCCCATCTGGCAGGATGATAGCTCTGCAAGCTTCTCCAGTCTCCTTTGCAAGCAAATAGCTTACCCACTTGATCACAAAACAATTCATTGAGGCTCCGCAGGATCTGGGGCCCAGCTGTGTCCCTACCTTGTTCTCCTCTGAGGAACTGCAGCATTTCTCCAAGGACAAGGAATCAGTAGTTAATGCTACCAAGGCAAACTTCAGTGAAATGTGCAGGATGAGCACTAGCAGGGTATGTAGGGAGCAACAGAAACCATAGCATGGCTTCCTCATACTAAGCATAATCCTGGTGTTAGAAAGATCAGCACTAACAGAGAACTTGCTCAGCCCCTTTCTTGTTTGCTGAGGGGATCGCCAGGTTACAGAGGGCTTTTCCACACATTCACAGTGGTCCAAGCCAACATCCAGATTCAAACATCCCTCCTTACTGGCATCTGGAGTTATGGTTCACCAACACCACCAACTATGCCGTGCGCTTAATCTTAGCATTTTGCATCCAGCTCAGCATGTGTCACATAGTCCATTAGAAAATGATAAACTTTAGCCATCACTGTCTTTAGTCAGGCTTCAGCTCCCAGACGGAGTTTGGAGTTCCTCTCTGGAGACCTTCCTTTGTGTTAATGGGAAAAGCCTCAGATACTGAAGACATGGTTTGAAGCTACGCTGGTAAATAACTATGACTTGTGTGGCCCCTACCTAATTTGAAAATTATTTTGTTACTACTTGAAATTATCTATTCTCTCCCTCAAAACTCTCATCTAATATATGCTTGATAAACCTCCCTCCATGCATGTACCTTGCTCAAAAAAGTGTTTAAATAAGTATTCGATATTGATAGGTTAAGAGGTGACTATTTATTCATAAGTAAACAGATGGCTTTTCTCCAGAAGAAGTTATATCTAGAATTACATAACTTAGGAAGAGAAACAGCTTTAATGAACAAATACATTATTAGACCTGGAAAACTAATCACTGAAAAAGCCCACTCACTTGTTTAACATTTCAGAAAGCTCATAACATAAGGTCTTGTTCCCATATCCTGTTTCTGCACTCAGACTAAGATGATTTTCATGTTTTGCTAATGCTCATCTGAGATATCTTCGAGCTATGAAAGCGAACACCTCCGAGCTCAGGAAGCCATACATGCTGCACTTGCTAAATCTGATTCCCTGCCCAGTCACCGGCCAAAACAACTGGGGTCCAAACACTGCCTTTGGCAGAAACAAAGCCATGCTGAATGGATTTGTCTTACTTGAAAAGCAAACCCAAACTATACAGTCAGCCTCACAACAAAACAGTTCCCAGCGTATAAATAGTCACAAGTCTCAGATCTTGAGAAGCACAAGATCATAGAACCATAGAATGTTTTGGGTTGGAAGGGACCACTAGTGGTCATCTAGTCCAACCCCCCTGCAGTGAGCAGGGACACCGCTAACTAGATCAGGTTGCTCAGAGCCCCGTCCAACCTGGTCTTGAATATTTCCAGGGATGGGGCCCTGGATAAGATAATAATAGCAAGAACATTTTTTTGTACCTACTTCAGTGTTTTGAGCCACAGAGGTGCTGGCTGGGGCGGGTGCCACACAACCACAGAGCAGGCTCCCAGCTGTGGCCCTCACATTGCTCTGCGTGGTCTGCCTGGGCTATGCCTGCATAGAGGGAAAAAATGATCCTGTGCAAAAAAAAAGTCTATTCCTAGCACTGACATGACAACCCAGTTTATTCCTGGGTATATACAAGGTACATATACCTCCCTATTCAAGGGAGAAGCCCCCTATTATGCTGGTGAGACTGCACACTGATTGAGAAAATGTCAGGGTAAAATAGCAGCAAAGTTCTTCGATGCTCTTGAATGAATTATAATTACTGCATTGTCTGGAAAAGTAGTTCAATTAACAGACATACATGCATGGGGGATTATTGTGGTAAAGAACACTCTCCTTCTAATGACTTACTACAGAAATTTTTACTCAGAGGGGATTTTAAGCGTATTAAATGCTGGGCAAAGAGGGCACTGCAGGTAAAGCTCAGCTGCATTATTGAATTTTGAAATAAAGGACAATTTATATTACTGGAACATTTAGAAACAATTTATGCAGAGATAATAAATGATTAATGACTATCAATAAATGTTTGGTCAGTGGTTATGACAGTTAAGAGTTTAAGAGGTCAACAGATTCGCTAATGTGATGGGATTGTACCGTGTATAAAGTGCATGCTACTCCGGTTAGCAACATGCTTTTAACACCTCTTTATTTTTATTTGAACTTTTTTTTTCTTATTTATAAATCTGGACCAAATATTATTAATAATAATAACAAAAAAGGATTGGATCCTGTTGGATCTACTGTACAGATACAATGATTTTGAATTCCTGCCATTCACTTTTAGACAGACAAGTCCAGAGGCCAGAGTCAAGCTCAGCAACCCTGTTGGTCTGGTGTTTCAGGAAGAAGGGCAGCTGAAGCAGACATTGGTTATTTATTCTCTGATGACTCCTTCAGTTTGCATCTACCTATTTACATCTGTGGTCCCCCCAGGTTAGTCCAAGATAGATTGCTACCCACCCCTGTAGCATCATGATCCTCTCTATGGTCCACTTTCTCCCTGCGTATGCTACCTTCCTTGCTTGCACTGCAAAGGTACAGCTATCCTCCACTATGGTAAAGATGGATTCAGAATCAATCCCTACCAAAGCAACACATCTAGGGCCACTACCCTCCTTCACGGATGGGAAACATCATTCCATGGTCGCTGTCAGCCTTTATTTGGCTATAAAAGTGATTCACTCTCCCTGCTACGCTGCTGACCTTTTCAGAATTACACCCACAGCTCACCCTGAAGCCAATAAACTCTTAGTGAAAAGGGAAATAAACCCACCTAAGCCCAGCGCAGGAATTTCTAATTATGTCTGAAATGCCTTTGTACTTAGAGCAGATCTTGGGGCATTACTGTACAGTGGAGCTGACCCACACAAAAGCTCCTCCCCACATCTGGGGAGAGCTACAGACGGTTCAAGATCAGGCTGACAATGCCAGGCTTCTTTCTGAGGACAGGTAGATGCAGATGCCATCTCTCTGCACAATATGTTCAAGACACCTATTACCATGCTGTTGGGGAATACAGATACAGCTGGCATAACTTAGGTGTCCCAGCTTTGTTATACCTGAGCTGTTGTCCAAAATTCCAGTACCAAATCAAAACCCAAGTCAATAGAGTCAATGGGGACCAGTTGTAGGACGCTTAGGATAAGGAAAATTGCATCCTCAACTCCACTGATTTTACTGACCAGCTCTGCCCCTGAATATAATGAAGAGGCAGGGACATTTGCTTAGATATGGGTGTTTATCTTGTAGATAACCACACTACTCAAGTGAATTTCACTCTGTTTATTATTAGCTGATGGAAGAGAAAAGAGATTTCCTGCTGGAATTTCAGTCTGCTTAAAAATGCTGTGTTGACTTCTGGGGTTTAATCTCCCTCTACTGCAGAAAATGCTGCCATTTTGTGTGCCCCACAGTGTTTCCTAAGTGTCTTTTACCTGCACAGTCCTGTAACTATTGAAGCAAAGATTTTTCACTGTATTATTTTTTTTTCTGCAACTGGGCTGCTTGTTGTAACAAAAACTAATGGAGAAAAGACAACCTATTGTCAGTAAGATTCAATTCTTTACACAGGAGGAAACATACTGACTGACAGCAAATCATGAGGTCGCTACCCCTTTTCCTTAGAAGCCTAGTAAGAAGGGTGTGTTATTCTCTCCCCCGCTAGTCACTAATGTAGCTGCAGCAGCTTTATGGGGTGACTCCCAAATTACCTGGGTAAATGCACTGACTGGGACAGAAGTCAATTTTATTTTGCCCCAGCTGAATTACCAGCTATGCCAATTTTACAACACAACATAATCTGTTTCTTTGACTGGTACAGCTCACAGACAAGACCTGACAGAGTTTCCAAACCTTTTTCTGACAAATTGAGCCAACTGACCTATCCTGCTTTTTTAAAGACCCTGTGCTATTGCATTGGGATGAAAATTGCGCAGATGACTGACCGTAAGTCAAGAAATTTAATCAATTCATATTCTAGCGTGTGATTCCCCATACATAGTGCACAAGAAATTTATTGTCTGCAAGAAACTCTGGTGTTATCTGCTGTGTACAGGAAAGCCAGAAGTTAAAACTGAGACTGAGAGAAAAACATCGATAAAGTCATACCTACAATGTTTTTCTTTCACATAGGCAGAAGGAGAACAAGGATCAGTCCTACAGCAATCCCAATTTCAATAACCCTTCTTGCTCCATGGATGTAGGAGGTAGCTTTCCTAACCCCATGGAAGAAAAGTCTCCCTCTGAGGTGAAGTGCTTCCCCTCTCCCGTTTCTTTTTGAGAAGGTCTGAACAGACATTCACTGCCTGAGTCCCTCTCCCTACTGGGGGGGAAATCTCTGTACCCAGGACTGTCTGGTGTCCTCAATTCCCCCTTAAGGACTTGATCTCCCTGAGGATCCCACTTAGGATGACTTGGGATCCCATTTGGTCTGTCTTGATGTCCAAAAAACCTGAGTGGCACTCCTAGCAGTGGTACTGCTAGCCTGAGTGTAGGTGGCTGCTGCAGGACACTGTTGCTCCAGAGAAAGAAAGGCTCATACCAGTACATTAGGAAGTGAACAGACATGGGGCAAGACTCAACCTGGGCAGCTTTAAGCACTTATCTACAGAGTCTGAACTAAGCATATTGTCACTTTAGGCTCTCTTATATACCTGTACCATCAATGTGGTTTGGTTTTAGTACCAAGAGCACCCTTTATGCTCTGGTGATGACCACAAAGAAAACATAGATGGACTCACCAATATCTCCATAGTGCTTCAATTGAGGTGATTTAGGCTTAAGACATGTGGCAGGAGCTCACAGAAACCTGTCCAAATTCATTTCCTGCCCTGTGACAACCTTGACCACCCAGTGCTTTTTAAATGACGAGAGCTGAATGTGGCCCAGGCAAGGACCCCTGAAAGGTAATGCAAACACCAGCTGGAAACAAATTTACCAAAGCTTTATTATTAAAAAGCTCTATTACTGGCCTGAGCTCAAGATTATGGGTGTATTATCCTTGCCAGTCAGGGGCTGTCTGTTCAACACAGTTAAAATTGAGGATATATAAGTGATCTGGGGAAATTATTCATGTTATTTCAGATTCGGGTACATGTTTGGTTTTTCAGCCTTTCTGTCTTATGTCATTAGGAAGTGAATCAAAGGCAGATCCATGTACACAGCTTCTAATGAAACTGCTGGAGTGACAAGAGATAGCAAAATAATTAAATTCCATGCTGTACTTGAGCTAAACCAGAATTTTTTCTGCTTCTGAGGCTGTTAAATTTGCCAATACTCAAACCTGTTCGTTTGCCAGTTATAGGTAAATTATAAAGGCCCCTCAAATCATACACAAGGTATTCCTCAATGATCCTTACCCTATCTTTATTTTCAGAGAGCATGTGTTCCTTTAGAATTAGCTCCACTGCGTGCAGTCACCTTATAAAATCCTACCGAGCTAATGAGTGTGGTACTCTGAATTGCCAGGTCTTGTTTTCTGTTAAGTCCTTTGTTTTGTTCTTCCATCATGCTGTTGGCTTGTATACTTTGCCTGTGAAATTATATTTCTTTACACTAATTTCAGATTCAACAATAACGGCTTCTCTTAAAATTCAAGCATTAACAAGATATGAACAACAGAAAATGCCTAGCAAACAAGACCTGCAGTTTCCTCTAAAGAATAATAAATTTTTTGACCAAAGTTCTCTGTTTTCCATAGCATCCATATCTCCTTTTTTTTTTGTTGTTCTTTCTTATCCTTCAGCTCTCTCCTTTTATAGTTACTCAGCCTTAGTTCTGTCTTTAAATGTTCCAGCTGACACTTGACTGTCCTGAAGTTACACTGGTTAAAAAACCTATCATCTCAGTCAAAAATGGCATATATGGAGGAGAATGAAATATAAAGTAACAGCTAGAGAAAATCATTATCCTGTCATTTAAAAAAATGTAAACAAGTGTTTCTCAGACTGTGGAGTTCTGTTTGCACTGGCTTTCTTTTCCTCATGTTTGGCCTAACAGTAGCACTGTCACTCATTGCTGCATCGGAACAGCTCGTGATTGCTCCTTAGGAAAGCATGCTTCTATCATTCATCGTTACAGTTCACACACATACACGTAGACACAGAGATGTAAGCCAACCAAGTAAAAAGACTATAAAGAATTTTAAACACTTTCTTTTTAACATTCCAAGATTTTAAACCTAGACACCAAAACCTGGGTGTTTCAGACTATATTTAGGCAAAATCAAGATATTTTATGCTCTTACATGCTGAATGGATGCTAAATATCTTTGTAATTTCCTGCCTAACTTAGCACAGTCCTTAT
Organism: Egretta garzetta; assembly: GCF_000687185.1. NCBI lineage: Eukaryota > Metazoa > Chordata > Aves > Pelecaniformes > Ardeidae > Egretta > Egretta garzetta. Next base: position 3,607,688 of record NW_009258613.1, read on the forward strand.
GAAGTAGATTAAGTTGCTCATTTGGTACGTACAGGCTTAAAACACCTATCAGTTTTCTAAATACAAATTTAGACACTGAAGTTTAGGTAAGTACCACTGTTATTTTGCTTTGTTTTATGCAACACTGAGCACCCATAATTATTTTTGATGACACAGAGAACATGGAGGATACAAAAGATGCTGAAATGACATTTGGGAGCAAAGCTGTGTCTATCCACACAACTGATAAACCTCAGGCACCATTCTGTATTTGCTTACATTATTTCCTAGATACGCTCCTGCACGACTTTCAAGGGCAAGCTTTCTGAATGAAAGAGGATGTCTTCAGCATGTCCAAGCCAGCCCTGGTCTCTGTTGGGACAGGCTGTAAGGTTGCTAACTGGCATCAAACACAAAGGCAACCCTTACTTTGGAGAGCTGTCCATTAGGGAACGGCACAAAGCAGGTGATCTCCATCACTGTTTTCTATTTTGAAGTAAAAGAAGCAAGCATGTGCAAAAGATGGCACCCAGCTACCAGGGTGCTGGAGACACTCACCTCCAAAAGCCAAGAGATAAAAGGTGGGGAGTGAAAATGAGTTCAGCACAATACATTTGTGCCTCCCCTGAACATCACGGTGGCTGCAGGACAGCATACCATCTTTCATGCTTTAAGGGAACAGAACTTCACTGCATGAGAGGAAGGAAAGCCAGCCCTGACCAAAGCCAAGCAGTTCATTGGCTCAAATCTCCTCTCCAGAAGGCATGTCTAGACCATCTAGCTTGTTACTGTTATCGGCCATGTGAAGGAAATAGGCAGCAATCCCAACACTCACTGTCATTACACAGCCTCAGAAAAGACTATGCTGCACTAAGGTATATGTAATGTGAGGTAATGTAATGTAAATAATACATATACCTCAGTGTCCTGTCCTCATATGATGGGTGACAGTATGGTGGAAGAAGTCCTCAGAGAAACTCACTGTTCTCTCCCATGTGCAGACTGGCAAAGGGTGGCTGGGGAGTGGGTGCCTGACTACTGCCTTTAGCCATCCCACTGCAATGGCCAGCAGAGCTAACCCTGTATGAGACAAGGGAAAGGCTGGTACAAATTGGTTCCTTAATACAGCCTCATTCGGTCCCTGTGCTGCCCCGGCAGATAACAAGGTCCTCCTCAGACAAGGAAAATTGCAAGCAATACCTATAGCTCCCTACCTTCAACTCCCTTGGAAAGGATTGAAAGGACAGTCAAAACCAATCAAGAGGCAATTCATCAGTGGGAAACCAGCCTGTGGGCCACAACAGAATTGGTCCGTGTGGAGCACTGTGCTTACAAATGGACCAACCAAAAGAAAATAGAAAGTGAAATTTAAAGGAAAACAAATGCAAGTTCCTTAAAGTTTCATGCGCTTTCCAGAATTACACCGCTGTATTTCCATATACAGAGAAACCCTGGGGCAGCCTGTGGTGCTGTGCCATGTTAGCGGGCTGTAAAATTCTACTGATGAACATGCATTGAGTTGTTCTGTCATCCCTCTGTCACAGCCCTGTAGAATCAGAGTGAAATGGGGCTGGAGGGGGCACGCAGCTGGCAGTCCCAGGCTGGAATCATCTATTTTGGACATATGACTGTCAAACTTGGCACCTCCTGGAAGAGACATTTCCTAGCCTCTCACATTCTCTTTGCTTATTTAGCTAGACTCACAGCTAAAAACATTTTCCTAATTTCTAAACTGAGATTCTCTTTGAGATATTCCTGCACTGCATCATGTGCCACACAGAACAAACACAGAGAATGGACTACCTTTGCAGCAGTCTCACAGATTGAACACTGTTACGTGACACCTGTCAGTCTTCCCCAGACTGAACAACCCCAATCCTGCCCATCTTCTGATGTATGTCATTAGCACAATGTCTCTAAAAGATCTTATTGCTCTGCCCTGGGCTTTCTCCAGCTAGCCCAAATTTTGTCAACATATGGCGTTCACAAAACTTCAGCCTGCGGTCATACTACCAATGAACCACATGGAATGATTACTGTCCTCTTGTGTCTGCATTTGTTGTAAGAGCATGAGTTTGTTTACTTAATCAAGGTCAGCTTCTCACCAACTATAATTTCCTGAACTTCTCCTGCAGATCTGTTTTCCCCCACCTTTATTTGTGTAGTTGAGTCTCTCTGCCCAAGAGCAATATCTGCAACCTTTATTGCACTGTAATTTGACCGTTTTATTAAAAAGTTCCCAGATAACTTCTTTTGAATGTGACTCCCACTCACCAGTGTGTTTCGTCAGTCCCCATTTGGTGGCACCTGTAAACTGCCTAAGCAGGTTTCCTACTCCATCATCTAGGGTATCAGCCAAAAAATGTCAACCAGGCCTGGTCCCAGGACAGACAGCTCTTTAATCTCACTCAGTGCAGACCTTCATTCACAATAAACCATTCTTTGTATGGATTTCCAGGGTATTATGCACACACATTCAAGCAGTTTCACTCAGACCAGGTATCTCTAGAAGTTGCATTATACTGTTGCACCAGTAGGTTTAGAGGTGCCTTGCCTTGTCTTGAAAACCAAAACTTTAACATTTCTTTCCTTCCAGGTTCATCTAAGGCTCTCTTATTTCTCCATCCCCTGCCTAGATGCTTTTTGAAACACTACCTCTAGTTTCCTGTTTTGTCAGACTCTCTCCCCAACACTATCTTTCCTTTTCTTCTGTTGTCTTTGATGTGGGCTGTAAAGTCTTTTCAGTGCATCTTATGGTTGATGTTGGTGTCTCACCTGGTCTACCAGAAAGTTCATATTCCTTGACTTAATACTTACAAAAGAGAAATTGCACACCCAAATAAAGTGTTTGCACTAAAATCAAACAAGAACCTAGCACAAAAATGTGTTGATTGAGGGAGCTTTTGTTATTCTTTATAATATAGAATCATAGAATCTGTTAGGTTGGAAAGGACCTTTGAGATCATTGAGTCCAACCATAAACGTAGCACTGCCATCCCACCACTAAACCATGTCCCTAAGTGCCACATCTACCCATCTTTTAAATACCTCCAGGGATGGGGACTCAATCACTTCCCTGGGCAGCCCATTCCAGTGCTTGACAGCCCTTTTGGTGAAAAAATTTTTCCCAATATCCAATCTAAACCTTCCCTGGTCCATTTCCTCTCATCCTATCGCTTGTTACTTGGGAGGAGAGACCAACCCCCACCTCACTACAGCCTCCTTTCAGGCAGTTGTAGAGGACAATAAGGTCTCCCCTGAGTCTCTTTTTTTCTCCAGGTTAAACAACCCCAGTTTCCTCAGCTGCTCCTCAGCTACTGTAGGTAGGACACTACAGTATAGTCCTGCAAAGAAAGGTAAGTTCTTGGCATGGATTTGTTTTGACTTGAACTCATAGTTTAAAGTCTGCCTGTGGTTTGAACTCAACCTGCTACCCTGGGAAAAAAGCCAATGTTGCCTTGGGTGGAAATCAGTTCAAGAGTAAAGAAACATATATATCTACATAGGTGTCTGCCTGAATGTGTTGTGTATCTTAAGGTCTTTTTTGCAGCCAAGACATTCAGTCAATACAGCCAGGTTCCAGACTCCTAGCCCAGCAGTTTACCCAGAAGCTCACTTTTCTTCTTTGATGTATCCCTTTGGATATGACCCTGCTGTGCGCTGGCCTTGCTTCATTACACAGGGGGGACAGCTATACAGAGAATCCTGTATATGTCACAAATCAGCAGAAATGATTAAATTTAATAAATATGTGTGTCTGAGAAACACGTCAAACACAAAGACCCTTCTCTCCCACTATATGGCAGAAGTACACATGTTGTTGGCATTTCTGACTAGATCTCCCACAGGGATGGCCTCTTCATCTGTCACCTTGCCTTGCTTTGCCCTTCTGTTCCTGAGGTTTGACCCACCTTTTATGCCAAAAGCTAAGTTCTGTGCTTTTAAGAGCAGAGTCAGCAATGGTAATTAAAGACCCTTTTGAAAAAGCAGGAAGTTATGTGCCCACTAATTCCATTAATTTGTATATTAGCAGTGTGAAACAATGATTAGCTTTGACAAACAAATGGAATGACCCATAGCAGTTAATGGCAGTGTTAGGTTAACAGTTGGACCTGATGATCTTAAAGGTCTTTTCCTACCTAAATGATTCCACGATTCTGTGATTCTGTAGTCTCTAAGGATAGTGTGTGCTAAATAAATTTCCTTGAATTTTCAGGATTTTTGGAATGAAGGCCCAGATCCATAATGGCATTTTACTGCCTGAGTCCCACTGATATTAATGGGAGTCCAGAACAAAAGTGCTTGGCCAATGTGCCTAAACTCCAGTGCAGCTGCCAAGGACTAGAGGCAATGGCAAACCTCCCATAAAGATCAGTGGAACAGGCTTCAAGAGACAATTGATTGTTAAAATCTAATGTTAAGGTAAATCCTCAGCTGAAGTAAATTGTCCCAGACTAATGGAAGTCAGCGGACCTTGAACAACTGAAACTGGCAGGGAATTGTCCCACTTCTTTCATTGTTTTATCAGTTGGCTCAGATGTTTTCTAACAGGAGACCACTGGCAGACACCACAGTAGTGGCCTGTTGGACTATGGGAAGAGTAGTGAACCATCTTTGCACACCTTCCCCAACAGAGGACATCTCCATGGCAGCAGGAGGATGGAGAGATAGAGGGACCTAAGATACCCTCATATTTGCTGAAGTCTCCAAGACATTATTGGAATATTCCCACAGACATTCTGTAAAAGTGGATCAGTAAGTGAGAAGCTACAAAATGAGCTAAAACACAGTGCTGGGTTATAGCAAGCCTCCCCATTGGTTTCCCTGCAGAACATTAGGTAATCGGCTTTTAAATATTTTATATGCTATGAATTTCAAGCATTTCCCCAGCGTGCTGAAATGTGCCAAGGATTGTGGCTTTTGATATTTAAGCCAAAACCCAATAATCTGTTGACCTGTCAAATAAGATATTCCCAGTGTTTAATAATAATTTTTAAAATCCTGTAAAAGTCAGTTCAGAAAATATTCCTGTTAAACAGATACTGGTGGCTGCTTTAAACCCTTCACTTAAGGCCTATGTGGAAGAGAGTAAGAGATAAGACCAAAGCCAACATATCCTTTGAGCACTGTGATCAAAGTACATGAGAGATACTTCAACAGAACTGTTGTTGCTGCCAAACCACTGCTGCTACCCTAATGCTCTCACAGTGCACCACTGGAGAGATTTCTGAAGCACTTCTCTTTAAAACCCCACCTTCTCATGATGTAACACACTGGTGAGACCCAAACCCCACAAATATCAGCAGAAGTTTGACCAGGTGATTTTAAGGAGCATTGGATCAGATTGCTAATGGACTGATCATAGAGTCATAGAATGTTTTGGGTTGGAAGGGACCTTTAGAGGCCATCTAGTCCAACCCCCATGCAGTGAGCAGGAACATCTTCAACTCAATCAGGTTGCTCAGAGCCCCATCCAACCTGGCCTTGAATGTTTCCCCAAAGCTTCCACTTCTCCAGGCTGAACAGCCCCAACTCTCTCAGCCTGTCCTCATAGGAGAGGTGCTCCAGCCCTCATTTTTGTGGCCTCCTCTGGACCTGCTCCAACAGTTCCACGTCCTTCTTGTGCTGAGGGCTCCAGAGCTGGATGCAGGGCTCCAGGTGGACCATTCATTTCAAATACTTATAAGGAGGGTATGTGTCACTAGTCCCATTGATACGAACAGATTACTCTTGGCTTTTAAGCATGTTAGTGTGCATGGACACATCCACAGCAGTCAGAATGTGTCGGCAATGGCTACAAGCTGTACCAGCACTCCGGGGGACTGAGGATATGTTTTCAGACACAAGCTACAGGATAGATGAGCTGCAAAAGACTTCTAAATTGTTGATCCCATCACTGAACATACCTATCAGTACATATATGCACAAAAAATGTGATGGTGACAGTCCTCCTCGTTTCCTTGAGCAAATCCTCATTTTAGATAATTTTTTAAAAAGAGCTAAGCATATTGGAGCTGAACTGGGAACTGAAGAGACTGGGGTCTTTTGAGAGCCTGCACTGATAGGCAGCAGGATAATAGTCTGAGGTTGCTGAGTCCTTTAGAAAGGAGGATGGGCCTTTGGTGACAGTCGCCATCATTGCCGAAATCACAAACATGACCATATATTCCTGTTGCAAAGGTAATCAGGAAGGGAAATGGGTAACACAGAACATGAGCTTGATTAATAGAAAGAGATTGACCAAGTTTTATATTTCAAACTCAGTTAACAAACAAATTAAAGTGACCTTCCTAGTTGGAAGCAAATGGCATCTTAAATTATTTCCACTTTAATTAATCAAGGTGGTAATTAGTAAACCTGGTGTCTTGTGGAATTAGCAGAGATTTAGACTGAGTTACATTTGTACTGGGGAAGTGCTTGTGGCTTGCATTTTCTGAATAAATAGGAAAAGAAGAGGTTCCTGAGGGATCCAGCGATGGCTAAAAATTAATGCCTGTGTCCTAGAAATGCAAATCAAGTCCTAAGCCAAGAGCTTGGACCAGTGTGCTACTGTTTACTGCCAAACTCAACAAAACCTCGACAGAAAAAAATCCTAAAAATTGCTCACATCTGAAATGGGGTTACTTCTGAGAACTCCAGTGCACACGTGTGCCCAAGAATAGCTTGAGTTGAGGAAGGCAGGCAGGCTAAACCAGAAAAAAAGATATTTGAAGCATGTTCTTCATCTTGTTTGGTTTTCTTGTCTTTCTTGTGCACTGTTCAGTACGGGCTGAACGTTGTTTCACCCCAGGTTGGTCCAGCCTGTCTGCCCAGACGGTGTACCATACCACCTCCATGGCAGAAGGGACACCAGAGCCTTTCCATCAGCTCAGGAAGGCAGCCACGTCATTGTCCATGTGCTCTCAACAAGAAAATGGGTCATGGTACACAGCTGATGTGTACATAGCACCTTTCCCTAAAATAAGGTGCCTAAAGCACACCCATTTGCTTTCCTTGAGAGCACGTCTGCCCAGACGGTGTACCATACCACCTCCATGGCAGAAGGGACACCAGAGCCTTTCCATCAGCTCAGGAAGGCAGCCACGTCATTGTCCATGTGCTCTCAACAAGAAAATGGGTCATGGTACACAGCTGATGTGTACATAGCACCTTTCCCTAAAATAAGGTGCCTAAAGCACACCCATTTGCTTTCCTTGAGCGTATCGGAGCTGTTAACATCAAGATGGAAAACAAAGAGACAACATATTAAAAAAATAAGGAGATTAATGCCACATAGTCATTATCAGTCTAGCTGAAGGGAGAATAAGGCTGGTTATCTTTGAGAGCAGCATATCAAAATGAAAACACCTCTGTGGGTGGTGCAGCAAACCATGCTGCAGAGCAGCACCTTGCAAATAGTGACCTCCAGATGGGCTCCACGGGGGAGCTTCCTTACACTGCAAATGGGTGGAATCCCCAGAGTTTTAAACTTCTTTAACAATCACCTTGTCTCATGCTTTTTCAGTTCCCACAAAAGGAAGAACAGGACACAGTGAATTAGGAAATGCTGATACCACTTTTCATTAGTTAGGGGTGCTCCTTCACACCCTGTCTTGTTTTCCTGGGGCTTTCAGGTCCCAGGCTCCGTTCAGGGACTGAAAGAGAGGGACAGACAGATGGAGCAGGTTGGGTCAGTGCTGAGCCCACAGGATGGTGGGAGGTGACAGGAAGGTGACACTGGTTAGGTGTGCTGCCTCTGAGGTGGGCAACGTGTGGGGGGAAGCGGGTGTGCCTGTGTGTATGTGGTTGTATAAGTAGCCAGAAAAACTTGGACAAAGAGGGAACAAGGGAATGCAGAGGTATGTTGGGGGGGAAAACATGTATTTTATATGCTTCCAACCAATTATCAGTTTTTTAAAAAATTACTTTCTCCTACACCTGCGGTTACAGGTAAAAATAAACACCTGGAAACTTAGGGAACGTAGGTGGCACTAGAGCAGTAACACAGGAAACAGCCACCTGACCTGGTTAAATCACAAGTTAAAATGGTGACCCAAGCAAAACCATAGTGTTACGGAACTACCTTGGCTGGAGGGGACCTCAGGAGGTCTCT
>NW_009258613.1:3615896-3625074 GCF_000687185.1 Egretta garzetta
AAAGCACTGAAATCAGAGCAGGTACATTGTCCAGTTGAGTCTTGGAAACCTCCAAGCACAGAGATCACACAAGCTTTCTCTACAACCTGTTCCAGTGCTTAATTATCCTCATAGAAAAAAAATACATCTCTTTATTCAGTCTGAACTTCACTCGTTCCAATTTATGACCACTGTCTGTCTTTCTCCCACCATGCACCTCAGTAAAGAGCCTTGCCTCATCTCCTTGATAACCTCCTCTTACGTACTGGAAAGCTGCTAAGACCTCTCCTCAAAGACAGCCCTTCTCAAGGCTAAACAAGTCCTGTTCTCTCAGGCTCTCATGACAAGGCAAGTGCTCCAAACCTCTGGCATCTTGGTCACTCTCCATGGGGCTTCTTCCAGCATCTTTCTTGTACTGGGTTCCAAACCCAAACACAGTACAATAGACAGGACCTAACGAGTGCCAGCTAAAGGGGAAGGAAGAAAATTAACTCTACCCCATCTGAAATCAGGACACATAGGCTGGCTTCATCCCTGCTTCTTACTGGGAATCATCCTTGCCTGTACTATTCCGCAGGACACGACCTTTGGGGAACTTGCCCTGGTTTACAGCCATGCCAAGGAGCATGCTAAAAATTGCACAATCTGGACAGTTAGGACAGTTCTTACACCCATACCTTAGCCCTGTTTAGTTTATTAGTGCAGACATAACCACTGATTCCAGCTTAAACCATTAAGGGCAAGTTTTTCCAGACTTAATGTCTAGGATAAGATTTCAACACACTTCTACTTAAAAACCAGTCTACTGAAAGTGGAGAAACGGTTGCATACCATGAGCTTTAAATACATCTACATATTCTCATTTTTCCTGCATAATACATAATTCTGCATGTGGATATGCTCAAAAAAAAGTAACTATGGGATGTGCAAATGAATACAGTAGATAACTGTGAAATGCACCCTTGTATTTCCATTTCAAAAGAAATGTCCTGCAAGCATTTTTTTAGGGGTGTAAACTGACACATCAGTATTTGAAAACTTCATCCTGTGTGTCAGTAAAGTTGAGAAATTTATTTCTCCATTGCTCTGGAATAAAATTCACCAGAACAGTACAATATTTTTCTGTGTATTCAGGATCCACTGGCTTTCTGTCTGCTTACAATACTGTAAGTAAAAATATGAACATTACCAATAAGTACCTGAGGTGAGACAAGAATTTTGTGTGCAAGAGAGAGAGATCTCACATCCCCTGAAGGGATGTTTCTCGGATCTACTGGAAACATCTTCCTGAAAATTCACCTAGCTGTAAGTGCTGCTGATGCACTGAGTGCATACAAAATAACAGCAATTTCCATGATGGGCAACTGTCAAGCACACAAACGCAGACAGCTTTTGTCAGGCTGATGTTGCCAAGAGAGTTCTTCATTTAATATGTAGTCAGGGAGTAGCCATACTGGCTCAGAGCATGTCTGTAAATAGAGAACAGGAGTTTTGTATTGTACTTGCAGAGGGAACATCATCTGGCCATATGCAGCTAATGAGATGAGGGACGGCATTCAACACTTGAAAACAATAGAGAGTGAGAATGACAGAGTCAATATGATGGGTTAAAGTCAATTTACTAAGGGCTTATTCATGTCAGAGGATCAGGTTCTCAGCACACACTTGCGAAAAATACTCAAGACAATGAAATATACAGTGTGTCATAAAAAGATGAGAGAAAGCAATAGAAAAGAGGTTCCTTCTTGCTTAACCAAGGGAAACGTTCCAGCCCCAGCTCTGATGTCAGATCAGGTTTTTATTCCTGCTCTGAGCCAGAGGAAAGCAAGCAGACGGGTGCATCTGCCCCATGCTGCTCCTCAAGAACAACTGTGATTCACCACCTGGGAACAACCAGCATGATGTGCCTCTCAGATTTATGCAACAGGTAAATCTACACGTTAAAAACAGTGCTATAAAATCCCTTCATTCTTAGACATCTTAGTGCCCCTTCCTGGGTTTATGTATTATGGCTGTTCTTTCATTTTGATCTTCCCCGGAAGATATCAGCCAGATGGACGCTATGGATGTAGGTAAAGTCAGAAACCATTTACATCTGATCTACACAGACCCTGATGCAAAGGGCGGTGAAGTCAGTGACAGGCTTTCCTTTCCTTCCTGTAGCACTGGAACAGGTTTGTGAAACTCAAACTTGCAACAGGAGAGAAGAGCCTGCACATGTAGTCACCTTGGGATGCAAAATATATTGCTTTAACCCTTGTGGTTTCAGAGGTAGTTGAACATGTTTTTTCAGTCTGAAATTGTGTTTTCACCCCAGAAACTGGGAGTCACCTTTCTACACAGTCGAAGTAGGGCATGCAAGCTTTGGGCAGTGACACTTTAGGCACAAACATTAACAACTCTATTGGCACAAAAGAGGGGATAGCACAGTAGGTCTGAAATTTTGTTACTTCTAAGGCAGCAGCGGCCTTTCACATGGTGAATCTCTCTTGTTTATTCACATCTAGCTTTTTGGTGGTGATTGAAGCTGGAAAATCTCAAGTTTAGGGAAGTCTATTTCAATGGATCTGAGAGGCAAAAGCATCAGCAAGATGAAGAATTAAGCAAGAGCTGAGACAGTAAGAAGTCAATGCACACAGCCCCAAAATTAAACCTTTTTTGGGAGGTTCTTGACTCCTATGTCACTTCTTGTCGTATTTAAGTAGAAGACAACAGGAGAGAAGCAATCGTTAACCTTGCAGACTCCCAAAATACCTATGCCTCGTGCAGCTGGTGGGCCAGAACTGTGACCAGCTGATTTCCTGGTGCTGTCCGGGAGGGATGAAAGTCAGAAGAGAAGTTTCACAATGGCTGGTGCCATGGTGCCTTGGGGGCTGCAATGGGGAAGGGAGCTTCACAGAAATGCCCACTCCTCCTCATGCCACAGCCTCAGCCTCTCTCTTGTCACCAGGCAAGGTATGTGCCCATTACATGACCTGATTTGCAGACATGCCCTGTCATGGGACTGATAGTTTGGGTCAGAGCTGTGTTGGCTCTCAGGAGAAAGAGGAAGGTGAGGAGGAAGGGGAGGGGGAAAGCAGTGCAAACATTTGATAGTAAAGTATTGCCAGATTTTGAAATTTTTTTTGAAAAACAGCATCCCTCATTTTCTTCTCCTGCAGATAATTCCTACAAAGAGTCTTTGACATTGAATACAACTGCCTTCAGTGAAGAAAAAATAAGAGAAGATGGGAATGACCTTGGTTGCTCTTATTTGGATCCTAAGCAGTTTCCTTGGACAAGAGTAACAACAGCATACACATAAGGGAGGGAAAAGAACAGCAAAGATTTCTGCCATTTCTGATTTTGGCTCTTGTAAACAGGCTCACTGTGGGAAAAAGGAGATTTCTGCCATTTCTGATTTTGGTGCTGGCTCTTGTAAACAGGCTCACTGTGGGAAAAAGACAGACACAACATACTTCCAGGCCACCTGGAGACCTGGCAAACTTATGTCATTGTGGTGCTCTTTAGAGCATTTAGCTGCCTTTCTGGTGATGAGGTCACAGCCAAATGTTCTCTGAGCGTGATCCCTTTTTTAAGTACATGGCAAGAAGAGATGGGAAAGAGGAAAAATAAGCACAGAATAGGGAAAGGAAAGAAGATAGATAGTGTAACCCCTATTCCTTGAGCTGTTCAAGCTTTAGCAATAGCCAATCAACGAAGTAACAAAAATAACCTAAACCCATTTCTTCACATCCAGCTTGCCCAGTCACCTCTTAAAGTGAGTATACAAAAGTTCCACAACATCAGGATGGTTATCAGAGTCCAGCAGGTGGAGGGAATCACGACTCTGCCCCTTTCTGCTCTATATGCCCCTTCTCCAGGCATCACTCCTATAATTTCAAATAAATGAGCCCAGAAAGGTTATACATCCCATTGGCTCATTTTCTTCTTTGTCAGTTAGTCCTACTTCCCAACACACCAATTTTAGTCCATTGATTTCCAGCTCTACATTTCTCTTGTTTGCCGAAGATGATCTCAACATTGTCCTTGATTGGCATCCATAGACGCTTTATTTGGATAAAGCTAATCTATCTTTAGCTCTTGCTGACTTATATGAACAATCCTTGGCATCAGTCTGAATTGGTCTTTAATTACTTTGGATGTTGTAAATTCTAGACCTCTACAGAAGCATTCTGTTGTGTGTTCTAACTTCCTCTATGGTCTGGGAAACCATCTGAACCCGGTGGTATCATTCCTAGCTGAAAAAACTGGGATATATACAAGAGTCCCGCCTGCTCCAGGAATTATGTTAATGAGCAGGGAAGTGATACCAAGAGCACGCTGGATTCTCTTCAGGTGTATCTGTTCTTATCAGGGAGCAGATGGCTTAAAACCTGGCTGTGGCTCTTCAGGATCTCCTTGAGTTAGAGCAGTTTGGTATCTAATTTAGGACACTATGGCACTACCCCTGAAAAAGCCCACTAGCAAAACCTGTTTGACCCAGTAAACTCAGCATTCCTCCTTGTTCCTTGCTGGTTTGAGATGATCATTGTAAGGAACAGTTTGCATACCATAATAACGAATGAGATCCCGATCCTACCTCAAACCCAAGCTGGGACCAGGGTTTGACTTTTAAATCTCTTTTTGTTTAATCATCCTATCTAACAGGAACTTGCCTTTCATGAGAATCCTCAGGTCCAAGGTTGGTGAGGTGAGCTGGGTCTTTTGACATGGGAAGTGAAATATAGCACCTTTTTGGTCTAGAAGCTGCTCCTAAGCACCCCACTGATGTTAGACACCAACTGATCCCAGCCCTTGGGAATGATGTTAGCCATCCCCAGCATGCTTGGCTTCTGCTGTCAGCCGATCAACAAAATCCATGACCAGCATGAAGAGGATGGAGGGACTCATGGTCAGGTACAGGATGGCTGAAACTCCTGTCTGACTAAAGACACAGTGGTGGTCAGTCAAAAGGTGCACTGGGATCAAGTACAGGTTTCCCATATAGCAGGGTCATGCTCTCATCACCAATGTTGCTTCAATATTGATGCATTTCACCGATGTTAAGGAGAAAAATTATGTTTGTCATGCAAAAAAAAATCTCATAACTTTAGGTTGGGGTTTTTTTAATAATGTTTTAAGAAAAAAAAAATCAGGGAAGGGGCTCACCATTCTTATTTTGGGATGTATTTGTTCAGCATATCATTTCCTTTCATGTTCTGTCACTACAGATTTTTCTGAAATTTCTCTATTTTAAATAGCTTAATTAGAAGAATTTCTCACTTAGGTTATAGGTAGGATGTCTTTGTTAAGAAATCAACTGTATTTACTTTTCAGGTGTTCAGTGAGGAACAATTAGATAATGATAGCAAAGGTTATTAAAGATAGAAGTGCCAAGGCACATCACTATTACCGCTTAATTTTATTCATGCATTGGTAACAGACTATTCACCGCAGATATCTAGAATTACACTGAGTCTCAAAAAACCTGGTTTCTCTCTGTTTATTTTTTTTCCCTCAGGAATATGGACTTCTGTTCTGGAAGCTGTTTCAATATACCCTATTAGGTACTCGTTCTCAATTTTTGTTCTGATTACAAACTAATTGGCACGTAACTGGTATGGTTGCCTCTGAAATACTATGTCTAAGTGGGGTCACTGATGTTAAAGAAAAAGGAGTCTGTGCTAAAGAGAATCAATGACATGTAGAAGAGAGTGGAGGCCCATTCAAGAAGAGAGTACCGGGTAATAATCCAGACAGTTTAACTAAATAAATGTTTTTGTATGCATCAGGAGAGTAAATAGTAGGGAAGGAGACGAAGCATTCAAACCGTAAACCAACACTGGCAAAAGCTAGGGAACATAAAAGAGTAATAGAAAAAAGTTATTAAGCACCAGATAGTGAAGCTCCAAAACTAACATTCATTTTGGAGTTGTGAGGGTGAAATAATGAAAATCTTTTCAGATTGAGCTTAATATCTTCAGGTAAGGAGTTATATGAAATGGTAGCACTGAAATTGGTCTTGTGTAACTCTCTTAGGCCCCTCCAGTCCATAAACATAGTCCTTATTCGGAGAACGGCTGAATGAGGTCGACAAGAAGATGTATGAAAGAGGCAGACATAAGGAAAACCCGTCAATAAATATGCTCAATTTGCAAGTGAAATGATACCCACACACATGCACCAAGTGCCAGCCTTGCAGATGTAACTGGAGATCTGAAAGTCAGATTGTGACCTTTCTGCCTCCTTCCCCTTCACCAGGAATAAAGATATTTGTGATCAGAATTTAGTTGATTTGGGTTTTTCTTTTGGTAGTAACGCATGAGGCAGAGTATCATCACCTCCCTCACCTACAGACATGTTCACTCCGTGAAAGTCAGATTCGGTGTGTGGCAGACAAGAAACATGCCTGAATCACACAGAAAAGCCAGATCTAATGACTCACTACATACTATTTTTACCCAGCTCCCTGGATTCTTCTTTTATTTTTACAGCCACTTTTTTGTATGATTTGTGCTCAAATCCATTATAAGATAGCTCGGAAAGGCAATATGGGTCAAACCAGAGACTCTCATGAATTTCCACCCTCTGACTGATTCAAGACAGAGGCACCTAGCAAAGTGCAGAAGATGGACAACTGTCTGATTAACCTTGCTCTGTTATGTGAATTCACTGCCAAACGCTCCGACATATCCTTGCTACAGAAATGCCTACGATGATGCCTCCATCTATTACCTACACATCAGCTTTAGTAAGGACGAAAGTCATCCTAGATGACCTAATATGTATTCTTCAAATGCGGACTCTATGAATCTAAGATGAAACTACTAATCAGAGACAGAGAAAAAAAAATACTGAAATAAAAGGAGGGCAAAGTGGGTCATGAGAAGTAAATTAAAAGAATGAGCTCAGTGCTGCCTATAATGTGTTTGAATAATAAATTAATCAACTGCATGATAAAAATCTATAGGGAAATCTGTTAACATAAACTAGGCAAAATCTGACTTTGACCGTCTTTCACAGAGCAATTTCCCAGGTTAGTATGTAGGTCAACTGACACACTGAAGTTCAGCATTCACAAGAATGGCAAAATGAATCATACAGCAACTCTAGGCTTTTTAGTCAATAATCCATTAATGTAGAGAAGCTATGCTTGATTCATGGCTACAGACATTTGAGGACATTATTCTTCTGTCATTGGAAGCATGGCACATAACTCACAAAAAGTTAAAGGAAAATACTGCAAGTGACCCTTTTATGAGGCAATGTCTGCAAGGAAGGTGGAAAGCTGTAGTCCTTCCTGCAATTGTTAATCACGCTACCAAAAAAGATGTTTCTAGCACTTATTCACAGGCCACAACATCCTAAAGACTGAATTCTGAGAGCTGAAAAATGTCTGGCCTTGCAGCTTGGTTTGACAATAACATCTCTTCGAGCAAAACCCATGGACTGTTTCTCAAAAGCAATAAACCACAAGGTTTGGATGGGAGGTAGGTAAGGAGAGACAGGTTGGTTGGCAAAGCCAGGAAGATAAAATAAAATGTACAAAATAATCTTACCTATTTCAACTAAAGAAAAAAAATCACCAAAAAACAACCACCAAAACAACCCAACAACGAAAAAATAACCTAAACCAAAGAATCTCAAGCTGAATATTATTAAATAATGTCATCCATTATTGCTTTCCACTCCTTGGTGAACTGTAGGAAATTCTTTTTTCAAGTCTGAGAGGGGTAACATAGGGCACACACTTGATGACTTTTATAGCTGTGGAAAACAGACATTGGAATCTAAGTAGCTAAACTGGTGTATAACCATTCTAGCTCACTCCCAGCCTCAGGGGAATCTGGTTCTAGATTTGGTCCCAGTTTATATATCTATGGACACAGTCAGGAAATCGAACTTCAGAAAGCTGGGGGTTTTATGAGAGTCTTCAGTCAAATTGCTTATATACTTTCCAATTAATTCTACAGGGAGAATCATAAAAAATAGGACTGGAAAGGTCTTTGAGGGGTCATCTAAGGTACATTCATGCACCAAAATCCACTCTTATCTAAGCTTCTTCCAATTCCAGCATTCACCAGTAAAATATATTATTTAGATGTGTCAGCTTCTTCGCAAAATGTAAGCAAGTGAAAGAAGAGTAATCTTTCCTACAGAGTTAGGGTTTGCAAGTGAATCCCTTAATATTCTGCTCATGCTAGACTATTTTATTTTTCTAATGTAATCCTCCCAAGGTCCTCGCCTTCAGCTGAACTTTAAAATATAAAATCAACACACTTACTGAATTGAAAACTTCTTACTCAAAAGGTTTTACATGTTCATTTCTCCTCATTTCAGAACAGAGGGCATTAACCTGATGTACTTTTAGACAGACTTTAAAAGCTCTAAACAATAGCAAACTTGGAAAAGACCTAGCAGAAACCAAAGCATGCAGCATTACTGACCATGAGAGGCTGAGCAGAATAGAAAACAGTGCAGCAAGGCTTTGTACGTTAATCCTTTCATCACTATCTTCACTTTCCCACTGAAGGGAGAGACAGATATTTTTGGAAGAATTCTCAATATGACCTTGCAGATGAGACAAAAAACTCCCCAGAGAGCAAAGCAATGAGTATTCATTAATTGGGTTTGCAACTAAATGGTATTTTTAACCTGAAATAGGCACCAATACACACCAAACAGAAAGCTTGAGGATATCTTCTTCAAAACCCAACAAATAAAAAAGAAAAAAGAAAGGAAAAAAATCACTTTTTTAAAAAAAAATCTCCTTGTTTTCAATACAGATTTCCATAGTATCCCTTGCCTGCATTGCTGTTTGGATCAACATCAATGACCATATCTCCTTTCAGACAAAATGGCTGTCGGTAGGCCATATGACTCCCCACAGTAAGAGTGCCCTATTTTCTGACTACAAAATCTGCTGCTATTCACTTGTCCTAGGGCAGCCAAAAATCTACTGCTAAATAGTCATAGTTCCTACAGTGTCTGCCCTACTTTGTGATAACAGGGTATGCCGTTATCCATCTAATCTACCCTGATTCAAATGAGAGACGTTATTAGCCAACTTGCATTTCTAACCACTCTTAAAAACAAGAGGTAATGAATACTATATTTGTGATCTAAAAATAAAAAATCATGGGTTTGCATCCTCAAGTCTTGATTTTTGCATGCACCCTGACAACCATTCTACCTATCAATGGGAAAATGGTAACAC
>NW_009258613.1:3625267-3654102 GCF_000687185.1 Egretta garzetta
CCCTACAGGGTGATCAACAGCTTGTTTGATACGAAACATCAGACTGATTGGTGACACAGCATTCATCTTATTCCATGGGCAGATCTATAATCGTATATGTCTGTATCTAAGCAAGTCACCAAAGGCTTCTTTGTAGCCAACAGTGATCTAACCATGGTGTTCAATGGAATTTAGGGTGAGACTCAGCTCAAATGATTCTTATTAGTCATATAATCTATGAGTTAAATGAATACTCTTCATACATGCTGAGATGATCTCAAGAAGAGATCAGATGAATGGCACACCTTACCTGCATTGACTATAGCAAAAGCCTCGTTAAATCTTAGCAGCAGATACCTAAAGATTTTGTCAGGCAAATTTCACCTGGGTGTCTAAAAGTCTCCTTATGCATCATTAATTGCAGCTTATGGAGAAAGGCATCTCCATAAGACAATATGTTCAACTCTTAGTCTGGAGATCATAGCCCACCAAAAGCACTGCTCTCTCTCCATGGCTATAACATGAGCCTAGATGAGTAGTGGAGATTGGGGACCTACCTATCAAAGAGCTAAAGACAGGTGAGATGAGATCTGCACTTATGATCTGTGACTTTAAGGAACAGGGACACCAAATCAGGTAAAAATAAGGCTTTTAAAGAATGATTGTGCACAGTGGATCAGCCATAGGGTGGTTCCACTCCAGAAAATGCTGTGAGATGGTTCCTTGATAAAGAAGCTGTGCCATATGTTTTTTTCATATCGTTCCTCTTTCCTTCTTTGAAAGTCTGGTGGTCACCCTATTTTCAAATTATAATTGAACTGAACAGCTTCTAGTGTCAACACTGTGATTTGATGTCTGTCTGCTTAACAGAATGAGAGGGGCATGGCCAGCTAGAAAATCTGGAAATAGACTCAGTTGGCTCATCTCTTTGCAGAAAAAGACTTCACACTCTTCTCTCCTTGCCCAGCATGTCTGCAACTCTCTATTCAGGCTTCCTAATATTGCTGCCTGCTCTGGAAGTCTTGTCTGTCTGCCACTCTGCTCTGAATTTAAAACATGAGGCAGACATGACAAATCATAACAACCTCAGTCGACCAAAGACAAAGAATAGTACACAACTAAGAGCCGTGGTTTCACAGGTTGAGCACTTTAAAAGTCTGTGTAATGGCAGAATATGAGGCTTAGTTTCAGCCTTTGTCAGGTTTAGTTCTCAAACACATATTCTGATATTGCTGCCTTTGTTACCTGAATGACAATAAGCGTACGTATTGTCTGATATCCGGTAGGTACTCAATATTTCTATCTAATTATTCTTTAAAGTTTGCACAAGAAACTTGCAGGCATTCTGCTTATGGAAACTGAGGATGTCAAACAACATGGAAGATATAAGGGCCCTGCTTCTCATGGTGTTGGTAGGTGCTGGAGATGGTGTCTTGATTCTCTAGCCTGAGCTCCGATTAGAGCAGCCAACAGACTGGACACCCGCTGAGAACAGTCAGAGAGCGCAACAGCACGCCGTGGCAGCTACCACAGCCTGAGAGCAGAGCGACAAGAGTGCTGGCTAGCCTGGCACGACCGCTATCGGGGCGTTTGGTGTGCTATGCCGGCGAGCACACTGTGTGGGAGCATCTGTCCCTGAAAGCAGAAGAGAAGAAACAAGAATGAGGCTAATGCAGGCGCGCTCTTGGACAGACCAGAGAATCCTACTGATGCAAGAACAGGCATGAACAAAGGGTCATTCTGCTCCATCCCCTGTAATCCAATCAGCTAATATCCCTTTTTAATTAGCTACAATCAAGTTAGCATAATGAGTGCCTTCTCTGTTTACAAGCTTCATCTGTCCTCTTCCATTCTTGCATCCAAATCTGCAGTGCAGCTCCAGCTGGTTTTTGATGATATTTGCTAAGCAGCTTGGCTGAGGGTTGTCCCGACCTTCCCAGTAACCTCAGGGGCACTGAAATGCACCATTCTCTAACTATTAGGCACTGAAAGAAAATATCCTGCTGCCCTCATTCCTAGTCAATGTTCTGCCCTCCAGACAACAACCCCTACCTCTCTGGAGGAATATTCATGTATTGTCAATAACCCGATCTAAGGCATCAGGGATAAGAGAGCCTTGCACAGCCCTTGTACCTACCACAAGTAGACATATGGAGGACATTGAAGGAGCATTCAGGGGACAGGCAAGAAGAGTAGCTGTCCTTGAAACCTAATTCGTCACCTGTGTTTATCTATACACAAAAGGCATTAAAATATGCAAAACATTTCAGAGACTTAAAGGACATTTGTAGCAATAGTCCAGGACAAAGTGTGCTTTGTAAAAATTTGCTACAGATCTTCACATTAATGCAAGAAAATAATTCTTTCATTTCACAGCTCATGATCCTTTGTCAGATTACTGCACAGACTGCTTTTTTTTATTGCTCAGTGGCTTTTAATTGGTGTGCATCGTAGGAAAGGAAATATCAATGCAAGAATGACTTAGAAATGCAAAATAACTAGGCTATTATCCTATTTTACAGTAAGACTTCTTTTAATAGCCACTCATTTCTGCTGTTCAAGCAGCCCCTGTGAAAAGGGATTTTGTCCTTCAGCCAGAATAAAAGACATCTTGATGCTAAAAATAAAAGAAACGGGAATCACTTGCCGGAGCTGGAATCCTCCCCTGCAGAAGGCTCTGACAGCACTGAGGCTGGCAGAGGAGCCTCGTGTGGAACAAAGGCAACAACAGCCCTGAGCCATCTCCCCTGCACAGCGGGAGGAAAATATTCAGAAGGGTCTGTATTTCTTAGAAACCACCCAGTGAAGCTGCAGCTACTGTCAGGCTGATTTAAAATAAGGCAAGCCTTTCCATCAGCTTCACCAAGCTTAGCTGACGATTTTCTAACAACCGCCTGCAAGCTAGCACAGTCCAGCTGCACCAGGGTAAATGGGGCCAAAATAAGGTTCTGTGGATTAAAATTTGGTGTTAATTAAAGCAACAAACTGCCAGAGATTGCCCTTTATTTTGCCCTTTCCCTGTTCTCTTTTTTTTTTTTTTTCTCCTTTTTCTTTTTTCCGCCTTTTCCTGAGCTAGTAGGTATCTGCTGCTGAGATAAATCAGAACAATTCATGGCTCCAACTGAGCAATACTGGTATGCAGTATCTCAAGATCTGGCACATACAAAATTGAATGTTCCTCTTGTAAGAAATATTTACCTAAAGACAATCTGCACCTGCACTCAGACAAAGAAAATTACTCAACTGGGAGATTCCTCCCCTGTAAAGCATCAGCTAAGGAAGCTGCTTTATGTCACATCCCAGCTCAGCCACCAAGTGCGCAGCAGCTAATTAAAATGCACAGCTCCAGCTAGGAAGCTTGCTCAGACTTCTGGCTATAACTGGCAGGCTTCAGCCTGCTTAGATAAAGGATGATGGGAAAATGTAATGTCAGCCAGCTCGCCCTCTTCAGCTTTCCTCCTTTTCTTGCGCTCACCGGGAGCCAACCTGCAAAGAAGGGTTGAAAGTCTGTAGCTGCCCAGCCTTTCTCTTCACATAGAAGGCACACAGTCCTCCCGTTCTGCAGCGCTCATCCCAACAAACGAGCCCAGTTCGGGTAACCGCAAATCAGTTTACATTCGGTCATGTGTGAGAGACTGTCAACACAATACAAGGATGCCAAATCCACTGGCGTTCTCAGGGGACAGGGGAACAGACCAAGGGTCACCTGCTTCAGAGGCACTATATGTGTCGGCTGGCATTTCAGCATAAATCTTGGGCACATCACTCAGAAGATTGCCACTGTCAAGCTGGTGACATGATGCTTTAAAAGGCAAATATGCCTCTAGCCAGGCATCTCTGGAAGCCAGCGTGACTGCGCATGCAATGCACCAAGCTGCTGGGTCTAGACACAGCAGCTGAGGCAAAGGTGGTGTCCAGCAAGCTCTCACCCCCATGACGTGATCGGTGACAGGCAAAGAGCATCACCAGCCTCAGAGACATCTTGTGCAAGGACACATCCCTTGTAACGCATCTGCCCTTCTTTTACTTTCTCTGGAGCGTCCTTCTCTGGGGTAAACTGGAGAACAAATCAGGCAGAAACAGCCTGAAGCAAAGAGGTGTCTGTCTCTGAGATGTTCTTCACTCCTGCTGTCGGTGTGTTGCACATGCAGAAGTAAAACCCTGTGCTTTACTTGAAAAGCAGGTTCCCTGCTGGTTTTACATTGCACCCACTGCATGACAAAACGGGTACTCAGCTGCCAGTGTACAGAGTTTAACGAAAGGACCTCCATGGCGTAGTTACAGAGCAATGACAATACAGCCCTTCCTCTCTTTCAGGATGAATTGTGAAACACAGGCAAACTGTAACTCATCAATAATCCAGTGATACCTGCAAATATCTCATCGTTAATCCTAAACTGTGCAATGCCACGATGCTTCTTAATATACCCAGTATGTGTCTTCCTTTTCTCACCATAACAGCCACGTACAGACTACGGGCCTGATTATTGCCTGCTTGAGATGGGTATCTCCACTTGATTCTAAAACCAAGCTTGACATTAGCACCACTTTCTGTGTTGGGATTTGGGGGATTTTTTTTCCTCAGCTATCACAGAGATAACAGCTCAGATAAAATCCTGCCAAAGTAACTCTAGAAGCATGGAGTGGCCCAAACAGAAATACATCAAGACTGAGAAGTCACACTGAATGAAGAAAGCTAGAAATGAGCTCAGAAAAAGGAACAGTCTGGATCCACAAGAAAAAAAATCTCCATTTTACTGATGCCTGCCCGCCTGGGTTCTTCTCTAAGGAACTCTGAAGTTCCCTAATTCCTTTCTTGGCAATTCTTCCATATGCTGGTATGCTGTTAGCACATTGTAGGGACACAGATTTCCATGATGCAAGTTGCTTATTTTTCCTTAGTCCTTCACTTTGTTTGTTTAACTGTGTCTATATGCTTCCCATGCCTCGGATCATTTTTGTAGCCCTCCAATATACCCAGTATGTGTCTTCCTTTTCTCACCATAACAGCCACGTACAGACTACGGGCCTGATTATTGCCTGCTTGAGATGGGTATCTCCACTTGATTCTAAAACCAAGCTTGACATTAGCACCACTTTCTGTGTTGGGATTTGGGGGATTTTTTTTCCTCAGCTATCACAGAGATAACAGCTCAGATAAAATCCTGCCAAAGTAACTCTAGAAGCATGGAGTGGCCCAAACAGAAATACATCAAGACTGAGAAGTCACACTGAATGAAGAAAGCTAGAAATGAGCTCAGAAAAAGGAACAGTCTGGATCCACAAGAAAAAAAATCTCCATTTTACTGATGCCTGCCCGCCTGGGTTCTTCTCTAAGGAACTCTGAAGTTCCCTAATTCCTTTCTTGGCAATTCTTCCATATGCTGGTATGCTGTTAGCACATTGTAGGGACACAGATTTCCATGATGCAAGTTGCTTATTTTTCCTTAGTCCTTCACTTTGTTTGTTTAACTGTGTCTATATGCTTCCCATGGCAATCTCAGCTTCGATGACAGAATTATTAACAGTGGTGAGGGCTGATGGGGAATCTCAAGCAGGGTAAACACAAACACATACTGGTGTAGCACAGTGTTTGTTATTGCATGTGTCATGGTAAAGCTTTATGAAAAGAAAAAGAAATGTTCCACTTCTTCTAAAGCTAGTCTCATGGGATACAAACTATTCCATCAGGAAGCTCTAAGGGGATATTGTAAATGAGCTTTTTAGCCCTAATGAATTCATTTTTATTCCCACTCATGTCCAGATATGTATGTGACACAATAGCAAGTTTTAGGGTCAAAGCATTCAACAGTCAAGAAAATACCAAAAATGGAACAGCCATTTAACCTTCCATTCTTTTTTATTCTATATTTGTTCCTCATGGGTGCTATGATAGTCTTTACACAATCACAGGCTAGTTTTCCCACTGGGCCCCTCCCTCATTCACTGCATATAAGACATGATGTTCGCTGACCAGGTACCTACTCAAAACACCAATTTAATGCCACTGTTTAACAGTAACTCCGTACCATTTCTGTCATGACTCATTCAAACTCTGCATATTTCGATTGCACTATTCACTTTTTTTCTGAGTGCATCATGACTGTCATTATGTGCTTCAAGAGGGACTTCTCTTCAGAAGACTTTGAGAATATTAATATGCCCATTTTAAATATGAAGTATTGGGGTTAGACACACTGTTAACTTTGAGAGCCTGGTTCGTTATGCCTATTGGATTGATCTTTCTGAATACTTGACAATTTTGTAGCACTTTTGTCCACAGTTTGTTGCACAGACACTCATGGACAGAGTGTTTGTCAAAAAGGTGAACTAGCTTATTGGGATCTTGGCACTGGGCAGCGCTCACGTGAGGAATCAGATCTCTCAGACAGGGGCAGTGGCTTGCTGTCCACTGGCAATGGGAGCCTTATATTCCAGCTGGCCTGTGGTCCTACGTGACCACCCCAGTAAACATAATTTACCACTACTGATACAGCCATAACATGTAAAACATGTCTTAAATAACTACATTAAAAAGACTGTCCTGTATAACCAATTCTGCACCTGGAGGAATAATTTCTATTTACAAGTGTCTTATCTAAGCACAATTTGATCACTTCTGGGAGTCTCCTGTCTGGTCATTCCGAACAGGGTGTTAAGCAACACATTTAAGCACAGCAGGAGCTGCTGGGAGAGATCTTTATAACTGTCCAAAATTCCCACCTGGATGGCTCCTGTACCCATCAGTCAATACTTAATTGTGAAGGCTCAGTTAAGACCTAGTTTCAAGTTAGTCCATTGTCTTAAACAAGCTCATTACTTCATCTTCACAGACAACCAGCTAACGAGTTCCTGGACTGCTTGAAAAATGAATGCCTGAAGTGCAGTGGGTGCGTGCACACAGGCAGAGTCCAGCTACACCACAATTATAACTAAAGAAAAAACTTGATTTTCGTACATTTAACTCACCAATAACTACAGCACCATTAATTTTGCCACTAGTTCCCACAGACTTCAGCTGAAGACACCAGTGCTTGATCTTTCTTCAGAGGAACACCAAGCTTCACGTGTGGCATACCCCATGAAAGAAGACCACTTTGGGCAAGGTACAATTTACCAGTCTTAAATCAAGGTATGGTTTAAGGCTGAATCAGAATCAGGTGTGTGCATGGGCAGTCCTCTCATTAAACATGTAATCTTCTTGTTCCCTGCCTTATTCATTATACAACTGGGATTCACAGCCCTAGTATCTAGCCCTTCCAGGAGTGAGACAGAGCTCCTTCCCTTCTTCATCTACACCATCTTGTTATCAAAATGAGAGGCTCCAAGAACACTAGCAGTTGTCTTTCTACTTCTGACTGCTTGCAAACAGATCCTAGTGTCAAGGATCAGGAACCAAGGGGATAAATCTTTCTGGGCCCCTGATTTGGTATTTGTTCAGTTAGCACGGGCAATGACTGAATGCAAATCACTGTAACACTGTAGAAGCAGCAGAGGATGGAGTAAGTTTAACATAGGCAGAACTGTGGGAGAATTCATCTCCCCAGTCTCCAGGAGGACCACAGAAAATAAGATCTCAGACCTTTGACAGATTTGGGCAATTTTTCACAGAGATGAAACACCCAAACAGGAGGTAAAAACCACGGCTGAAACCTGCCTTTCAAGGCAGGAGAGCCTCTTCCTCTGATGTGCTTCTTAGGAAACTTCTCAGGGTGACATAAAAAAGTACCACCTCTTTCTGTGGGCTTAATCTTCACATTTGCAGCTGACAAGGGCAAAGCCCCTCACAAACTCACTCAGGAAAAAAGCACATTTAGCACTTCAATAGCTACGTACCTTTGCCTGTGCATAACTGGATGTAGTGAAACCTGGGATGGTTACAAAGTGTTTGTCTGAGCATACAGAACTTTGGGCTCAGCGCCCTGCTCATCCACAGCCTTCCTTGCATGACTTCAAGCAATTCCATAGAGCCAGAGCTTCAAAGTTATTTAAGAATCTGCTTACAGTTTAAATGTCTACGTTCCTCTGGATCCCATTTCACCTACATAGGTGCGAAGATCAAGGCTTTACCCACCCTGCTTCAGTTTCCCACCTGTGCGATGAAGGTGGTATTCCCTGACCTTATGGCAAGATAAGGGAGACGAATGAACTATGACTGGTAACACACTCCACAACTCATCAGGCAGCCCAGAGACTGAGGAAGTTCTGCATATTATTTTTATCAGTACTACAAGCATTTTAATTTACCTGTTTGCATACTACCCAAGATGGCTGGGCAAATTTAAATCAAAATAAACCAAATGTAACATGACAGAGTTAAGTGAACAACCATGAATTCCCTGCTGAAATAAGGGGGTGGTGTAATTCATGGAAAGCTACTTGCCACCCTCCACAGTCTGCTTTTCTCCAACTTACGGCAGGGCTTGTAGGGAATGCTTTACCACAGCTGCCCTGCAGTAAAAAGGCCTTAGTGTTGGTGGATGCTGTGCAGGCACATGGAGCCCAGGGAACATGCAGAAGAAGAGGTAAGAATGTGTCACTACATACTGTCTCAAGCATTGAGATGGAGGTTGCTTGGCTGACTGGGATTTATGAGAATTTATTAGGACATTTACGATTTGCATTAGCCAACCATACACACAGTCCTGTGCTCCTTTCCTTGTTATTCAGTTTGCCATGGGTGAAAAGATGATTTGTTCTGGAGAGGCTGTCAAAGGATGAAGAAGGACTTTTAGTTACCAAGTGAAGACAGACCATGGCTGAGAAGTGCAGCCCTACAGAGACTTAGTCTCTGAGAGAGGGCCACTGTGATGGAGCAGAAGCCATGAACTCAGACCTGATGTCTGCGGGCGTCAAGACAGGGAGTGAAGGGTAAGCTGCCCTCAGACCTCTTAGCCAAGGGTAATATGCACACACCACATCAAATTAAAATAAAAATGGGGGATAATGTGGCATTTAGTACATGACATCCTCTTTTTCCACGTTCAATCCTTGTTCCTACAGGTCTGGCTTGTCCTCAGTTTTTCATGATAGGAGCTGTTTTAAGTTGTAGAAATATGCTATTCTCATAGCATGAGAGGTCCTGCTCTCTAGCATGGAGTCAGGTATTACTTTAATTAACAGCAATGGTAGCTGTGACTACCTAAAGGGGAGATGGCCAGCTAAGAGCACCATTTAACATAAAAATAAATTAGATCTCAGGAAATGGGACCACAAGTACATAATACTTTATGGACAGACGCTGCTAAGCAGACAGCTCCCCTGACCTGAAGAGATTAATTTAATGCATATATGACACTCCCCATTTAAAGCATCACTCATATGAGCACAGTGTTCTTCTCCATTCTTCTGACTTTGTGCCAGAGAGAGGACAGCCCAGTTGCCTAGCTTTAAGAAAAATAGACCTTCAAACACACTACACCAGATTTCTGCACTAACCTATTTTGTAGCAGGGCTGGTAAACCTTAAACCCATAGGCCAATTTGTGTTTTAATTCATGCAGCAAATGGCCTTGTGACAAACTTGGTATTAACTCATTTATCATCTCTTTTTTCTGCTCAGCTCACTAGCTACAGCTTTATTTACAGCCTAAATGCTGAACTACAGATAGCTTGAGAGGCAGAATTTGAAATGAAAAATGAATGCACCTTAAAAACTTAGCACCTTGAGTGGTGATCTTGTCAAGCTTTACAGACTAAGCAGAATTGGGTTAGGCCTGCACTGAAAGGAGAGCTATCAAGAGGGAGAGGCAAGAGAAATCAGAAGGTGACATTCAGCTTTACTTTCACCAGGAGAGCAGAGGCAGTTCCCTGGTGTAGCCCTGGGCAGATCCTGAAGCAAAGCACATTAATGCTGTTAACTTCAGTTTTCAAGGCATTAGAGGAGAGTTTTGCATTTATGCTTTTTATAATTGCAGGTTTTTTCACCAGCTCCTTCCACATTGCATCCTCCTTTGGCAGTATTTGCAAGTCAGACTTGTAGTTCCTGACAAGCAAAAAGTGCTCATGTCTACAGCAAAGACCAGTGCTCTCCTTGTGAAGCATCCTGTGCACTTGTGTGTCTGTTTTCTAGTGAAACAAAGGAGCAACGCAACTGCTGCAAAGCTGAGACACCATGAACTTGTTCGGCTTAAAAAGAAAATGGACTAGAGGCAAGGAACAATGCAAAAAGAAAGAAAAATAAATATAAAAATGCTGTGATGATTGCGAACATATACAGGACTGAAAAGAAATAAATACCATTGCTTAGACAATTTTATTTTATTTTATTTTTACTTTTTAACCATATTTAGATTTTGTACAATGCAATCAGCCTCTTTGTTACCATTAGCACATCCCCATGTCTTTGCTTGGTTTCATGTGAAACCAAAGATTACATTATCTGTCTGCCAGACACTTCTCCACCCTTTTCACCCAATGCTTTTTAACCCTCTTCCAATGGGAGGGAGAATGTTAAAGACAGAAATTCCCACGAGCTTCCTGAGAGCTGGTGTCCAAAAAAATGGAGGAAAGCCGAATGAATGAGTGCTTCCAGTGAGGAAAAGCTGCAGTGGGAATTCATCTACTGAAATTGCGTTGCACAAGCATGTACCCACCAGCTAGCCACACAGCATGTGATGCAAGCCAACCAGCCAGTGCACATTGTGTCACCACACACAGGGCACGCCTGCCACATCAGCAGCCACATCCCCAGCCAGCAATGAGGAAACACGGGAGGTGAGCTGAAATGTGTGTCTAGGGTGGAAGTCCTAGTATACGCGGGCATTATCAGGATCAGAGAGGGCTAATGTAAAAAAGAAAAACAAACAACATACTCTTCGGAAATTTGGGGGCTTAGTTCCACTGGAATGATTTGGTTAAATGTATGTTCAATATTTGGCACCAGCACAAAATCCCCATGACAGTTTTAAGATCAAATGCTCATGTCTGATGGTGCCCAGCCATCAGACTGGCTGTAGGTGCCAACAGCTACAGGTGAAAACTCAGATCAGTAACTGAAAATCAAGCTCCTTACAGACTGAACAGGAATAAGCCCCAGACTGTGAAAACACTGTATCTGGTAGGCACTTTGTTGTGACTGTGCAGGTCCTCTCTGCTGATCAGTTCAGTCTCAGATGGTGTTCTTCATTTTATTTTGAACTTTGTTACTGCTAGAAACTAAAACTTCACCCTGGGCGGGTTTTTGTCTCACTGGGGGGATGGACCTTCATGCCTATTAGCGCTACTGCATGAAAGCAGGCTCTCCCATCATTTCCCAGTATTCTTTATGATGAACTTCCTTTGCTACTTAGCAGAAAACAACAAAACCTTCTTGCAAAGAGAAGAGGGCTCTGAAAGGCTAAAACCTCTGAAGTCCCCAGCTTTCACTTGAAGCTATATGACTTCCCAGAAGTCTGTTTTCTATTTCCACAGAAGTAAAGAAATATCTAAATCAACTGTTGTAGCCTATACCAAGCCAGCATCCTTGGCATGCATATTTTTATGAAATAGACTAACAACAAAATGCTACTCTCTCATAAAATTAAAGAGGATGGATGGTCTTGGTAATAGACATGACTCCAGTTCTTACCAGCTTCCTCAGCAAATCAAGTTATGCCACTGAGGCAACTTTTCAGCACTTGCCACTAATATGAACAGCAAAGTCCTCTGAGAGCTGATCCTGGCATCATAGCTGACAAGAAAAACATGGGGCAATTGGTCATGATAAAAACTGCACAGAGGTAAATTGCTTTCTCAAATGTCTTGGGGACAGTCCTTAGAATAACACAGAACTCAGCACAGAAAAAAAATACTGAAATACAGACTTTGAATTACTACATCCCTTGACTCATAAAATTATAATGGGGCAACAGAGGAAATCCCTCAGTGCACCTGACCCCAGTGAAGACACCTATGAAAGTTTGTAAACACTGAGCCACCTGCATGAAAAGTGAACCAGAGCAAAAAAAGGAAATAAATTTTTGCAGGTGCAGTGAGTTAAATGGGACAGATAGAGGTCTGAAGGGTGCTATGGGAAGGAGCAAGAGCAGGCATCTGGGTGTCAAAGGCAGGTGGGAGGCTGAAGTAGGAGAACAGGACCTCACTCCTTCCTCAGCAATGAGGCCAGCCCAGCTTTATGCTTGAGCAGTCTTCCCCACAGCAGCAAATTCCCCCATTATACTTCACTGCTGCTGCTGTGTGTGGCGGGGAGAATCCAAGACAGCACTATGAACTTCTTTAGAGCACAATGTTGCTGCTAAAGTACCATCTATTTTATCTTGACAAAACTGCTACCCTATGTAAGAGATGCTGGCACCGCCACGGGAGGTATAGAAAGGTATCTGATGGCATAACAAGCCCAGAGAGAGAGAGAGAGAGGGAAGTTATCACTTCGTAAGCTGTTAAATACAGCTTTTGCAGAGTGTAAGGTTTTCCTGGATGAGTACATGACATTTTTCAGTCTTTACCTTCCAGACGCTGGGAAAAAAATAATAATAAAAAAAAGGTTTAATCATTTTGACTTCACGAAACATGGCTTTCAACTAATGCAAGTTCTCCTCAAGTGTGTTTTTGTCCCTATTTTTTGACTTAGCATATAACTAAAATTTATAGGACTTAACAAAGCCCTCTTGCCTATGGATTTGCATCTTAATAGTGAACTTCTAGAAGAACTGTCTGCTCAGAGGGCCATTCTCCATCCTCACCTTAGACCAAAGGCACAAAGAGAGCTGCCAAGGGGCAAGGGTTGTAGTTTAAGGCAAAGGCAGTCACAAAGAATGTGACTGCAGCATTGGCTATAAAAGCGTTGTACTTCTAGTGTGGTCTCTTCCTCTACAGTAATTTATATCTGTTTTCTCCTATCCTGTACCCGAGACGTGGCTCCACCTGAAAGAGAGCCTGCTGCATAAAAAGGTAAGAGGTCCAGAATCCATTTTGAAGATGAAATTTCCAAAGCCATCTCAAAGATTTAGAATCATAGAATCATAGAATCATAGAATGTTTTGGGTTGGAAGGGACCCCTAGAGGTCATCTAGTCCAACCCCCCCGCAGGAGCAGGGACACTGCTAACTAGCTCAGGTTGCTCAGAGCCCCATCCAACCTGGCCTTGAATGCTTCCAGGGATGGAGCCTCCACTACCTCTCTGGGCAACTACCCTGGTTTAGTTTAAAACCATTACCCCTTGTCTTGTCACTGCTGGCCCTACTAAAAAGATTTAGATATGTGTCCATTGAATACAGTATATATCTAAAATCCTGATTCCATGTTTCTAATTTTTTTTTCTCAGAACTGTGGTTTTTCACTGTTACAAGTCTGCAATTTTCTTCTGCATCTTTTCTGGACAAAAATCAGATTTTCTTATAACTGGTTATCTGCTTAGTACACAAGATATACTAAGATACTTATCTTTTTTAAAAGAACAACAATTAGTTTTGGACAAGGACCAGTTAGGTTTGGTTTTAGCTATAGAAATATCTTTAAAATAACTATGTGGAGTGATACATTTGGATTACAAGATATGGCTTGAGGTATAGACAAAGGGAGGGGAAATTTGTGAAAGGTTCAGTCCGGGTAATATTCCAATTCACAAGCACTAAAATAACTTTCTTGGAAGCTAAATTGAAAGGCTGTGTTTGGGGGCATCCCTTTATTTGGATATTGTTTGCATGTACACGTGCATCTTGGCAGAGGTACTTTCCCAACAATGTCTCCTGGCTCTATATTGAGAACAGCAGCAGGCAAAGGAAAACTTGAAATATTTGCTGTGAACAGCTTTGTTCAAAACTCCCGTCAGTCA
Source organism: Egretta garzetta (assembly GCF_000687185.1). Lineage (NCBI taxonomy): Eukaryota > Metazoa > Chordata > Aves > Pelecaniformes > Ardeidae > Egretta > Egretta garzetta. The sequence goes on from NW_009258613.1 coordinate 3,639,020, forward strand.
CTGTTAATAAAACAAAACAGAACAAAACAAAAAGCCCAACTGATTCAGAAGGGCATGAGGAGTCTCACTCGAAACAATCGCTAGATGTGGTACAGAAGAAAGTCACTGGGAAAGCATGATCTGAGCCAAGCATGCATTCGAATGAGGGCACTTCTGCTGTCGGTGAACAGAGGCCATGAGTGAAAGCTGTTGCTAGCAAAAGGAGAAATCTTTCCTAAGCAACAGTATGTCCTGCAAATATCAGGAATTTGGTACATCTCAGAGAAAGACTGCAAAGCATTTTGCAAAACACAGATGAAGCCTCATAGTATTCAGAAAAGCAATCAGTGCAATTCATAGAGGAAAAAGCTGTTGAGAGATGAAGTTTCTTGACAGTGGTCATACATTACCATCAGGCAGTAGCTCTCTACTACATCACAACTGATTTCCTGAATCCTCTGAATGCAGACACTGTGCACAGATTCACGCTTTTACCTTACAACATTTTTCCTCTTATGAAGCTTTTCAGCACAGACTTTGACTTTCAGGCACACATGGCAGGCTCTTGCATTCACTGCATATCCATCACAAGCCCAAGTCTGCCTTTGCAGACCAATTGGGGGTCCCCAGCATCTCCAGAAGAGGTCATGCAGCCTCCACTGCTCAACTGCTTGCAGAAGAAAATGCTAGCCTAACAGAAGCTATTTAATTTAGTCTTTTAATCAATATATCAGGAATATAAAATACCATTTAACTAACCATCATAGGAAGGATTTATAGCAGCACTAGGTACTAAAGAGGAATATTAAATAACCAGGCTCTTCCTTGAACCAGAATTTAGACCCCAGTCCCTGAAAGGATGAAATATGTGGTTGTCTGGCTCCTCACTTACTGGAACTGAAGTGGGCTGTTGAGTCGTTAATAAATCAGGATGAATTTAACTATATTTCTGTCACTTTCATTTTAAAACTAATGGATAACTATTTTGACAGCATATTATAATCTGTACTGTCATATTATTAACAGCCATTATTTACCAGAGCATCACATATGACTGTTCAGTAGTGACCACTCACAAAACACACACTTTGCCTCTACCAACCACTTCCTGGGGGCTGGAGCTGGCATGGTCGTGTTGGGGGCAGCCAAAAGCACAAACATGACCAGCCACCACAGCACTCATTAAGCTGCACTAATCCACACCCCACCTCTCCTGTGACCATGCCTCAAGCCCTGTTCCATGGTTAGCCCAAGATCTAATGGAAATTTTGTGGCAAAAAAAAAAAAAAAACAACAATGAGCTGCGGACTTCCCTGGCTGGTGAAAGCGTTCTCATTGCGGGATCATCCTTCGCCCGTAATCATCTCAAAAGGAATCCTCGACAGATGTAACACTGGCAACTCCAGTGAATATAAAACATTAGAGAGAGGTCACCAAGAGCTCCATTTTTCATACCTCTCCCCTAGTGCTGCTACCTCCTCCCTGTAAATCTGCAGTTCAGTACCCAAATGCTTCCTTCACAGTCTGATTTCAAACTGGGAGCAATGCAATAGATACCGGAACACAAGTCTCCAAGTATATTTGTTCAAACTAATTCATTCCCTTTCTTTTGTGTCCTTGACATTGAGGTAGGGTGGAAGAAAATGTGTCATTTGATGACACATTACTTTTCCCCATCTCAATCCATCTTCCCCGATGCTTATTCAATAGTTACATGACTTGAATTCATCACGTCAAGTGTACACTAAAATTGAATTAAAACAATTTGAGTCAGAAGCATACAGATGCTCAGATGTTTCCCATAGCTAAGAACATCCTGTTACAGTAGCACAGCTGCAAATTTTGAAACATTTAAAAAGAAAATTGCTTTACATGGGGGAAGGGAAGGAGAGGAAAGTGCCTGGTTTTAAGCAGTTCATGTTCTGCATTATGCTGGCTGGTATATTTTTGAAGTTTTAGAGATGGGAATGCTGGGTAGAAAGGAGGAAAATTCCATTAGTGTCTCCATAAAGTGTTTTAAAGATGCTCTATAAAGTGTTTCACCACTGAAGAGCATTCTTCTAGCAATGTTCTGCAGGGGTAAATTAGACACATTCTTATTCCACTGGGAATTTAAAATAGAATTAAAGAACACATGTTTACGGAGGCTTTAAGAAAGGGATTTCTAATCAAATCTAGGTGACAAAAAAACCCAAACCACAGTGCTAGGGTCAGATTCTCAGCTGGTGCAAACTGGTAGTGCGATACAACTAAGAACCTGACCATGAATTTCTGATAAATTTCAGTTGTCATTTTTACATGTATTTGCATGAGAGCAAGGGGAGGTTACTTGGATTTACTGTTCACTTAATGGCACGAAGAGCTGACCCAAGGCAGAACTCAGAAGAATATGCTGAGCAGAATTATACCAGGGAAAAGGATCTGACAGTAAGTAATATTTGCAATCTAGTCCTCCTCCGCATAACTATGCTGCTCTACAGCAGATACAGCAGTAGTAATCATGATGCAAGATTTGCCTCCATGGACTTTACTCTGAGCCTCCTCTTCTGGGAAAAATCGGGACCCCACTTATTTTGCATGTTCAAACCTTTGCCTCTGCATTGTGTCTGTGAGCAAGGGTGTCATTTACTTCTATTAGTTCTTAAGTGCTGACATGTTATAATCATCTACGTATAGCTTCTTATTCATTTAGCATTGCATGCACATAAATAGCAGAGTATCAAGGCATTCCTCTTGCATAGTTTCTTATTTGTGCTACACAGAATCACTGTCAGGAGAATGCAGGCGAAAGTCTTGGCTTCACCAAAAACGATGGGTCTTTTGTCCTTGTTTTCAGAGGTAGCACAAGAGAAAAGGTGAAAGAAATCATTTCAGCTCTCCATAGGAGAAATGCTGTGAAGTTATGCTATCTTTCATGATATTTATCCATGTGTTTCCTTTTCACAGACTGCACATGAATGAAGAGATTGAGAAACTGAAAAGGCTGGGAACCTGTGGGAGTCCCCAGCCCTTTGCCCCTTTTTACTCTTCCAGGAGTAAATGGGTACTCAGGCAGCCAAGTCTTTTGTCCACATCTTTGTTCTTCCCAGCTAAACAGTAGCAGCTGAGAGAACTGTTCGTAAGGTTCCCTCATCCATGGCAACAGAAAAATAAAAGTGTCCAAATCACTGCTGTAAGCATCTTCTCATTCCTATAACCAAAAAAATGGGGCACAGGGTCTTCTGTAAGAAAATGACATCGTATGCGTGCTTTTTAAAAGCACCTTTCTCAACGATCCAGTTGTTTTATCTGATTATTTATTTTCAGGGAGTTGCATATGGCCCCTGTGAAGCGGCCTGTAGAACCCAGCTAGGCTGGATGGTTGTGTGTCCATTTCAGCTGGAAGAGTTCCCTTGGCCCCAGAGGATTTGGCCTTGGAAGTGACGAATGAGAGCGTGCCCCACTGACACAGGTATTGATTGTAACTCCAGAGGTTACAAGGCCTTTGGAAATGGACCGGACCATCTGGACCAAAACCTCCTCTTCTGGAAAATGCATCACAGGTTCTTTAGTGTTTGTCTGTCTCTGGGACAAGGATGCCTGGCACCACATGACAAGAACAAATGCAAGACTCAGCAGTCTCATACAGATGACACATATTAAATCATCAACCTGACCTGCAAATACACTCAGGATTAATCCCTAAAGGCATTTTTATCCAAGTTCTAACTTGGCTTGATATCAATTAATTTGGGACATATAACAAGATCACAGCAGGAGATGAAATGGCTGTATCTTCGCATGACCCAATTCTTAACTATTGAATTTTCTAATTAAAAAATGCATAAATAAAGAAGACATCCAAGAGCTTCTAAGTTCTTTTAATTAGAACATACAAATAAAGCCACACAAGAACATCCAGAGAAATGACAGTAATGCTAACCAAATGTGGATTCATTAAACAGTTGCTTACAGCACAGCTGGAGATCCCTTTTTATTCATACAGATTAGGATAAAAATTATCATTGTGTGTAAGTGAAAATCACGGCAACAACTTTCTTAAACTGAAGTACCTGAAAGTCAGCAGCTAATTCCTTATTAAAGCAATAAAGGAGGGTTAACTTTCAGAGGTTTAGAGAAGAATCACTTGGCTACAAGGAGGCAGCAAATGTCACCTGATATGTCCTAGGTTATCTGATCTGGCCTTGATAAAGTCCAGATCAGATTCCAGAAACGCAGGTCCCCTTCAGGTCCCATCTCATTTCTGCTACCCCATGTAGTTGTCTTAGATAACCAAGGACTTCTCATACTAGACACCCATGTTTAGGCAGCTGAATCATTTCCATCAAACAGCACTGCATCTCCAAGTAACGCTGATAACTCAAGACTTTTGGAAAGCCAATATTGGTTCCTGACCAATGAAATTGATTACTGGAGACCAACTTTTAAAAGTAGAAACAATTACATATATACCCAGATTACTGCCAAAGGAAATCTATAACATCCCTGACAAACATGGTTCATTCCAGCATAGGGTTATATCTGCCAAAGTACACCTAAGTCTCTATTTGAGGAACTCCTTCATTTCTTTGCCTGGAAATGAAACAACCGAGATGAAAGAAGTCTGTGATACCATAAGTAGCATGGAGACAGTGAAAGGGTGGACAACTACCAGCTGTCTTTTCCAATGAAATAGAAGGAATAACATAAACCCAGAAAGTGCCAGTTGAAAAAAAAAAAAAAAAAAGAAAAAATGAGATCATTCTTTACATACAATGTTTATAGGTGACTATAGATAGAAGCCATTACATAATGGAAGAGAAACCAGATGGGCATTACAAAGAAAAGAATCCTGAAGGCACCTTTACCTCCAGAAATTTCTGAGCCAGAACTCTTAGGAAATTGGGAAAGCATCCTGAGAAAATATCAGGATATGGTTATTCTAGTCTTAATCTCTTTCTCTGCATGCAGTTCAGATAAGTTATGGGAAGAAGATACTGAGCTGGTAGATCTTTTCTGATAACAAAGATCCTTACATTAGCAAAGTGCATATGTAATAAATGCTGCAAGTGTTCGCTCGGAATAAAGAAATACTGGTGACAAAAATTACCTAAACGTGTCTTGGTTTCCTTTCTTCTTTATTACTCTATGTTACCTACAGCATAGGGTGCAGATCAGTAAGATTACAGAAGACATAAGACATCTTAGTGGAAGGAAATACCATCCAAATTATTTTTTTTCCCCTTGACAGATGTCTCAGTTGCAGACAAACTTCTTGATATTTTTCTGATCCCACAGGTGAGATTCTCCTTGTTGGCTCATTTCACAGGTGACAGTAGGATTACGGCACAGAGCTGCAGCTGGGAACGTGCAGTAACCAGTGGGACTCCTCTGATAGATGTTGACCAGTCAGCCTGCTGCCCGGCTTTCAGCAGACCAGGGGGAATGTGTTGATGGACTCCCAAGGCACAACAGAGCTGGGAAAAAAATCACGTGAGTCTCCTGCCCAAGACCCGGGATTTGGCTGGTCTGTGGCTCATTTTCATTTAAACCCCTTTCTTTTCCAGGAAGCCAAGCAAATCCTATTGCTACAAATGGGAGAGGATTAGGAATGGTTACACAACGCAGACACTATTCTGGGTATTTCATAGTCTCTGGGACACATAGGAAGCTCTAGGAATTTCGAATTTATCAATTTCCTTTTTTCTTCTGAAATAAGCAGTTCCTGCAATAATCCAACCTCTTCACCCAGGGATTATGAATAGTTCAATTTTTATGCCTGTGCTACTATCCTGCTTACTCAATGCAACTTCTACTGCCATTTCGTGTACATCCTCAGCTCTACATGATCCCTCTGCTAGTGGTCAGCTGGTAAAACCTTTGACGTACTTAATGGAAAGTTAATCCCCACAGATTCAAGTGAAAAAGCTACCTGCTTCAACATCAGAACTGGACTCTAATCCCGCCAGGAAACGGCTACAGAGAGCGGTGTTTAAACTGCAGGAGTCAATCACCTAATTTGTGCTTACGCAGCACCTAGCACAACAGGGGTTCCCATTTCATGCAGCACTGTAATAGAAATAAATAATAATAAGGTTGCATCACTGATCTTGCTGTTTCTTGCCACTGTTTAATGAACTCTCATTATTATGTTAAGAAAATCCACATGTGTGTTCTGTAATTAGCCTTCTATCTGCCACATACCATAACTAGTCCTTACATTCTCCCCTAATGATACAGATACTAGCATGGGGGCTTACAAATGCATTCCTCTTTAAAGACAGACTTTATATGTTTCACTTCTTTTAATTACCTTCATTTTTAAATACGTGAAACAACAGTACTTTTCACATCTGGTCCTCCTATAATTTTACCTAACAGCTCCCCACACCCTTAGAAGGAAAATCTTTCATTTTAATTGCATATTAGACTTTATTTTCATAGGGGCAGACAGTTATTTATTCACTCAGCTAATTCCTCTAAGAAACAAAGCAGTCCAGCACTCACTCAGTTAAGTGCAGGGTAGCTGCTGCCACTGTCTCTGACATGGTTTAGATTCCCAGGAATCTGTGCTTTTCAAATTCCCCTATGTAAGTCTAGAGCCTCTCTACCAGCATTAGCAGGAGGATGAAGAATAGGATTGCTGGTACCAAAAAAGCCGTGTTTGGTCTCTGATTTCCACTCTTGTAGCTCCTGCAGCTAATCTTATCATCGTGGGGAATGAGATATATGCCTATTTGTCAGTAAAGAAATAAAGAGAGTTTGATAACATTGGAAAATCTGGTGTGCTATAAAATACCTGGCAATGCAAAGCGTGATTATATATGCAAGGAACTCCTAAAAATACCATAGCTCTTAAGAGAGGGTTCGTTACCTAGACAGATGAAATAGGTTTTCCTCAATACAAGCAACATCGACATTAAAGGAAAGAAATTATTTTTGATTATTTTGACTAAAGAGAGGGGAGGAAAGAGGAAAGTGAAGAGCAGACAGGAATACAGACAGTAGATGAAAGGAATGAAATAGCCCCTGGTGAGAAAATCACCTCATTAGGTGTGGCTTATTGGTCAGTATGATGCCTGTATCTAAAACTTCTGCCAATAAGCCTGCCGTATTCACAGTTTTGTACGTTATTGACTGATTTCTTGACAGATGGCATCAACCATCTCTGTCTCTCCCCATGAGGCCAGTCTGTCCAGGTGTGTTTCCCACAGCCCCTTCTAGAAACTGGGTATAAGTCAGAAGCTCCTGACTTGGAGGAGAAAGATCAAAAGCCCAAAGAATCAACACAGGTTGATGTGATGGGGCCCAGAGTGGTCAAAAATGTTCTTAACAAGAGGAAGTGTTGCTGCGCACACTGTCACGACGTCGTGAATCATTCCCTAAGCAAAGCCAGACACTCTTACAGCCAAAAATCATCTTCATCTCTGAATCTTTGTCTTTTTCCCCAATGGCTTTCCTACGTTTTTGCACTTGATTCTGGGCAGGCTTTGCTGGTACAGTGTATTTCCCTTGAGGAATCAAGACCTGCTCTGTTAACAGAAATGAGCAGCTGGTCTTCCGCAGGGAGGGATTGCCAGCAAACAAAAGGATTTTCCAGCATTTCCCACTAAAATGACTTTTGGCAGGAAAACGAGAATCATTCACAATGGAGCCATTTTTAAGTGATGTCTGTACCAATTTCCGCAGAAACAAAACATTTGATTAAAATTAAAAAGGCGGAAAGAGACAGCACAAAGAGACTGGTCCATAAGACCCTTCACCAGCCAGTCTTTCCCCAGTCTCTCCAGCTTCCTGTGGGAATTGCTCCACTTTGCATACATAATCACTGCTAACCCAAAGAAGAGAGAGAAAGAGAGATGCTGTGCACTTACTAACATGGCCTCATTGCTCCCCATCAACACCAGGTGCTGCCACACATGACCACCACCCATGACGTGGTTCCACAATTCCCACATTTAGCTTAGGGTTATTTTCACCCTGCTTTTGTGGTTCTTTAGCTAATAAATTAAAGCTTGGAGGAGGTCAGGTCCATGATTTCAACCAGGTAGAGTGGGAAGCAGAATTTCAGGTCCCCTCTCCTATCATTATCCCATCACTTGAGAAGACTCCCTCTCTGAAAGGCTTTGGTAGTTCTGATGAAAGGCAGGGAAGTCTGACTTCCCACACTTCTGTAACAGCTTTAGTTTCTTCTAGAGTTACATTAGCAATTAGAATCCAGTGTAGTCTGACTTTAGATTCAAGATGTCCTTGCCAATATTTTATAACTTTGTATGAGCACAACCACTTGTTTTACTCTAGTAATAGCCATTACAATTTCTCTTTATTTAACAAATTTACATGAAATTCATATGGTTTCTTGATTTATTTTCTCCTCATGACAGCAAAACATCTCAAGGGACAATAGCTTTCTTTAAAAAAATTCTAATGTTGACAAATGATGCTTCATTTTTTTGTCTGGGAAGGGTCGCTCATCAACTTGTGTGGGCGTGAAAGGGCTCTCAGCTATAGCTCCTCCTCAGACAGGTGACTTAGATCTCTGGTGTATGGACACCACAGTGAATCTGTTAAGTAAATCCAAGGTTTCCTAGAGAGCTGAATTTACTGAACATCCAATGGACATTGCACTGTACATGCAACAGTAGTCCTGTTTTGACCTCAGGAGCAAAAACCAGCAATTAACTTGGTTCTTCAGAGTATTTTGGAGTGAGGCAGAGAGCAGTAGGTGAAATGAACTGTTCCAGTGGTGGTAAGCAGCTCCCCACTCCCCTTTTTCCAGGTTGGCAGACATACGCCTATCGCATGGCAGGGTTGGGACCGAAGAAAGAGGGCTGGATGTATAGACCCCCCGTATAAACATGGTACTTCGTTGCTGCACAACTTTTTCTTAACAATTTCTTGTCCTTTAGCAAGGTCTTCTGTTTTCCGTTGCAACACTAGACCAAGCAAACCAGGGGACTGCTCCACAGCTTCATCATACCAGTGCTCACAGTCATTCCCCTACAACCTGCCCACATCTTCCCTTCAGTAATTCCAGTTAGTTACAGATAATTATACCACCTTGTACCATCCTGTGTAATTCCTCTTCCTCCTTGCTGTTTACACTTTTCAGAGATGCGTGGGTTGCCCACAGCAAGAACTTCACTCTGGCTCATTAACATTTAAAACCTCCAGCAAGATGTTTACAAGGTTACTTTTCTTTTAAGCCAACCTACTGTATGAGTTTTTCTATGCAGTTACGTATTCAGAGAATTAAAAAATACAGATATTGACAGGAAAATGGAAGACATAACAAAAGGAATAGAAAGAGTTTCCAGCATTGCTAAAATGCAGTGTAGGTTTTCTGTATTTTTATCTCTCATTTAGCTGGCTTGATTGCTATCTTTGTTTCTCCAGCATCAAATAAGAGGACATCGGTGCATTCTGTTCTACGTTATAGGATGCCTGTGGTCAAGTTACACTCGGTATGGAGAAGCAAGTCTAAATCGTGATATATACTGATCATTTCATAAAAAGATACAAGAAATTCCATCAACTCTGATCACCCTACTGGTCTGTGTGTTTCCTAATCTGGTGCAGTCACAAAACCCTGTTGTTTTAGTTATGCAAACAGTTTGCTGGTAAGGGTGTTTTGGAAAAAAAGAAAAGCCCAGCTGAAAAACAGCTCTACATGAGACACCCAAATTCTGTTTCAACATCTCCCATCAAAAATTAAAGCTAGCTTTAGAGAAGTCTGAAACCAGAGGCATTTTTTCCATACAAATATAGCCCTGCTTTCCATAAAACCTTGAATGTCTTAGGCCACCCAGGTGTTCGGCTGTTACATGAAAGTGCAATGAAGGCACCTGCACAGAAGAAGTCTGTGCCAGCAGCTTCAGCTGGCAGATGCACACAGCTCATCAGATGTTGCTTGCTGGGGCAGTAGTAAAAGGAGGGAGAAAGTTTCCATACTTCCCAAGGAAATCAAACTGTGGGAAGAAAATAAACATAGTCAGCCAAGGAAGGAAACAAGCACTTGAAGATCAGCCATGGTCCAAAGGATGCTGAAAATGTCTGTGATCTGCACAATTGCAAGCCCAGTCAGCAACAAACAGCCCGAGCCCTTCTAGCCTAAAACTGGATCGCATGAGCTGCTGATCTGCTTGCCTGTAAGAGAAAAAAGGAGCCTCATTTTTGGAGACCACAGTTCAGAATTTCAGCTGTGACTCTAATTTCCAGTATTTGCAGCAGACTCTTGTAAAAATAAGTTCCTTCTCTCTTAAAATGCCAACAAGAGTGATTGTTTTCCTATTTCAAATAGAAACCATGCAAGGTGTAGGGAGGAGTACAAAGGAATGACACCAAGGGCTCAATTCACTTATCCATATGTGGGTGTCTGGTGCCCCTGGAGGTGTCCAAGGGCCCTGAGACATCTACAGGACTGGCTGGTATGGCACAGGATTGGAGCCTTCCAGAAGGGCAACTGGAGGCAGCCACAATACCCTAGGACATCTTGCATGGTCCATATGGCTGAACCTGATGCTAATGGATGAGGTCACCTCATCTATCTATAAATGTCTGTATCCAAGAAAATTGCCTTGGCTTTTTTTACAGATCGTGAGGAGAAGCAGGTGCATGTAGATCACAGATTTCACAGCTTCTCTGCCCTATTTTAGGGTGAGAGAAATCTTCCCCGAAAGACTTGTTTCTCTTCATTGATTAGATAGGAAGCTCAGATGTGGGGTGGCCCAACTAAAAATGGTTTATCTAAATTGGAAGCACCTTACATCATCTGAGCATTGTTCACCACTGATGGCTACAAAAGGTGAAGGCTCATCTTTAGGTTCCCCTTCTAGCTGAAGAAAGGCTTGTCACATAGCCAGCAAGTTTAGAGTGTCACACATGTCAAAGTAGATGCTTGCCTTGCTGAGATGAATTATGCCTTTGCATTCACTCAGATTAATATTGCCTAAGGCTTGGTCTAAGCCTGGGGCAAGAAGAAAGTATGGAGAAAAGTGAAGATTTGTGACTGAGGGGAAATTAGAAGTGCTGCTGGAGTGTATGAGGTCCAGCATTATAAAGGGTGTCCATGGTCTGTAGCTCTAAGTTGCACATGAGCCCTTCTTTAGGTTGGGAACTCCAGAGAAAGATTATGGGAAAGAAAAAGGGACAGGAAAAAAGAGACGAAAGCTGATCTCTGCCCATTCCCTATCCTGAACAAGCTCACGTTCAAAGGGAAGTTCTGCTGCTCCTGCACCTCTGCCTTGTCACCCTACCAAAAGTTTGGGTCAAAGTTCAGATTAAATCAGGTTTTTTAATGAATCATTTAGTACTTACAAAATAGTAAAACATCCCACAGCATTAAGTTAGCAGTGATTAATGTTCCACAAAAGATTTCTGCACGTATGGATATCTCATGCAATATTTATCACAGCCCCACAAGTGTCTGGGTCAGCACTTTTATAATGAACCTCTAGAGCCTCTAATCTCAGACGGGTATAAATCAGGAATAGTGTGGAAAGGAGGGTCATAATCTATTCCTCCCCTGTGCGGGAGGGTTACAATGTTACAAAAATATTAAGTGTGCAATATTTCACAGATTGAAACTTAGAAAATTAGTCTTGAGGTTGCTTTTTAGTCTTCCTCATCATTGTTTTAGTGGAGAGCTGAGCTGGTGTCCACTTCATGTCACTCGCTGAGTAAAGGAATGCATCTCCTTTCATTAGGGCTCCTAATCCGAAGTGCTCCTGCATTCTCACTAAGGAGATTTAGTTGGAGAAGCTTAAATTGAGATTCATTAATTAACTACACACACTCTCCTCGTTCATTTCAGGGTTTACTAGAGAAGAGTGTCCTAGCACACTTCTACTTCAACCTGCCTCCTGGACAGACAGATGGGGGTTAAGACACACGTGTGAGGCTCACATCGGCGTGTCTTGCTGTGGGCCTCCAGGGAGAACATGTAGTTGTGCCATGCCTCAGTTTCCCTACCCATTACATGAGAAAATGCAGAAAACAGTTGTGCTCTAGGGTTGGTTTATACAGGTTCTCAAGGTTTTCTGTTAGCCCTGGATGTCCAGGTGATTTTTTTTTCTCCTTGCAAATATAGGAATAACTTTGTTTTCTAGGACAAATGCTTCTGAGATACTTAAAGATCAACTTTTCTCCACTTCTCACCTAGAGGGCTTCTTAAATCTAGGAAAAGTGATCCTGAAACTGCTAGCCTTGATGCAGTTTAGGGATTCAGGTAACTATCTCTACAAGTAGATCATTGCTTGGTGCAGTTTTCCCTCAATGCAATTCAGAAAATGATGCAGATTTACCCACTCACCATTCCAAAAAGGAGGCTGGAAGCAGGTGCTGAAAATTTGCCCTGGCCTCCTAGTTATATACAAGCTGAACTGTGTTGTATAAGGAGGATTTTCTGCAACTTCTTCCCTTATAAATCAATTTTAAGAACTGTTTACCTTAAGAACTGTTTACCTGCCAAACTCAAAGCAGCAGCAGTGTTAAAAGGTAGCCAGAGCTAAGGGGAGTCACCCAGCCACAGCTGTTCCTAGCCATCGTGTTAAAGAGTGATGGTCCTTCCTTGCAACACAACAAGACCTTCACTGTGCTCTCCTGGCTCTCCTCCTTCATGATTTCTCAAGAACGGTTGTTAAAGGAGAGGACAAGACTGTCATTTTATCGAGTTGCCACTTGGGTGGTCAGGGTCTGGTTTGCAGTAAGTGCACTGTCAGTACTTTCCCCATCTGTTCCTGGCTGAGCATGCGGGGTGTGAGAGCACAGATGCCACCTGGGGGCTGCCAGCTCCAGATTGAGATGCCTCAATGGAAACGTCTACAGAGGAGGTGTCTGTCTGGGAGAAACGTGTGGAAACCCAGTGCAGTCGAGGGAGTTTACAGAGCAATTCTGCTCACCCACACTAAGTACCTGCTAGCCCCACAGAGATGCCTCCAATATCCAAGGGTATTTCAGATAACATTAGATGTTTGTGTGCAGATCAACTCAGACCTGGATCTCTGTTCAGTATGAGAGTGTAGACACCCAGAGCACGCCGTAGACATCCAAACGTCTGAAGCTGAATCATACCCCTGGGGCTCAGTTCAGGTGCCTAAATATAGGCTGCTAGTGCCGTCTAGATGCTCTGAAGTGTCTGAGGACCTTTGAGCGAGCCACATCCTTCTGGCCAGGCAGCTGGAGGCTGGGCTGGATGCCTCAAGGCAGCTCTGATGGCTCAGAGAGCTGAACAGTGCTGCTAGCATCTTTGGTCAGCAGAGCCAGCACTGAAACCATTTGCAGAGCTATCAAAAAGTTTTCTGTTTGGGACGTTTGGGTCCCTTCATCTTTTAATCTTTGCACTGTGAATTTAGTTATGTGCATTTGCATGCTAAGGAGGTACCTTAGCTTCTCTTCAGTTATTTTCTGCAGGAAAAGTTGAAAGCAATAGTCTGTGCACTACAGGTTGTTAAAAATTAACTATTTCCTTTGGGTGTCAAAAAAACCCTCCTCATTAGAAATGGTTTCCAACAAAATGTTAAATTAATAACATCTCTTTTTCCTCTTCCTGCCTTTTCTTTTTGTTTCATCCTTTCTTTTTCCGTGATGAAGTGGAACCAAAAAAAAAGAGGAAACAGAATCTGGGATCACAGGAGAAAACAGAGCCCCAGATAAAATGAGGGAGAAAACTGCGGAAAGAAAATGCTTTTTTAAACTCTTCAGATCAGTCACAACAACAAAAGTTTCTTTCTAGAGCCCACTGAACAGCAGTGATTTCAGCTGTCTGCTTGTTTGGTGAAAAGATCTTTTTTAACAAATTTTCAGCTACTTTCAGACTCAACTAAAACAACATTCAGACAAGCTGATCTGCACCAACCACCTAAATGTGATTTCCAGCATCAAAGGGAGCTCCACCATTTGCTATAGAAGCCCTTTATGTTCTTACTACTATTTATGGACATTACAACAAACCAGACAGAAACCTGTCATTAAATAGGTAGTTCCCAAATAATGAGCTTCACATGCATGGCAGCGCAGATGCCATTTATCAGTCGTCTGCCACTGGTCCATAAAGCACTCCTGACTTTGTAGTGCAATGAGCTGTATCAGGGTGCTCTTTCCAGCCTAGTACCATGATTTCTCTCCCTCCTTTTGGTATCTGCAGGGAAAAACATATCCTTAGATAGATACACCACAGATATAGCAGTAAGCTGCACTCACCTAAAGGTACATAATAATAATTGCATAAAAAATATTTTCAAACCATTGATCAAGCTTTCCATGCAGTGGCAAGTCCTGAAATAGTGGCAATCCTACTGTGCAGATATCCAGAGATGGTACATTCATACCCTTATTACAAACATTGTTTCCTTCTAGTTTTTTACATGTAAGCTTCCATACCCCCATGTCTTGATATTGCAAATGCACGTTGCATTGCATATTGAAAAATGTCTGCTCTGTGATCTAAAGGACACGGATGCGACAGAGGTTAAGGACGTGGTGACACATCCTGTGGTTTCTCAGTGACCTCTGATAACAGAACCTGGAGTCTCAAACCTTGGTCTCTGTTTTCAGCCTCTCTGCAAATGCATGTGTTCAGAGGTCACTCTGCATTTCATTATTCACTTAAAAGGGGAAGACATGTCAACATATGCTGAAATATAAAAGATCCAATAAGCATGAGGACGCTAATATAAAACGGTTGTGGAAGCACCAGCAGACGGCAAAACAAACTCTGAGGCTACATCCGCATTAGCAAGTAGTGCAAGCCCAGAAAGAAATACATGAAGCTACAAAGATGTTGGATATTTGTTAGTTCAGCAAAACTTTTAACGCAACACTCCCTCACAAAGATTTCTCCTCAGAGATATTATTTTTCCCTGTGTAACACAAGGCATGATGAGGCAGACTGAAAAAACATTGGTTCTATTTAAAAGGAAGTGGTTAGGATATATGTTTAGGTTAGGTGGAGTGGAGGGCTTCTGATGGGCCAAGGAGCGGAGAACAAGGTCCATAGCTTTTCCTTGGGGCCTAGCATGGCCTTGGTCCAGAGAGAAAACCAAAACTGGAACCACAATAATCAATCCACCGAGAAGGAGGCACCTTGGACCCTGGTGACTCACAAAAGCAGGACTCCACATCAGCCT
>NW_009258613.1:3655005-3659234 GCF_000687185.1 Egretta garzetta
CTCCCCTATGAGGAAAGGCTGAGAGAGTTGGGCTTGTTCAGCCTGAAGAAGAGAAGACTGAGAGGGGATCTCATCAACGCATACAAATATCTTAAGGGCGGAAGTCAAGAGGACGGAAGCAGTCTGTTTGCAGTGGTGTCCAACGACAGGACTAGGGGCAATGGATGCAAACTGAAACACGAGAGGTTTCAGTTGAATATGAGGAAGAACTTCTTCACTCTGAGGGTGACAGAGCACTGGAACAGGCTGCCCAGGGAGGTTGTGGAGTCTCCTTCTCTGGAGATATTCAAAGCCCGCCTGGATGAAGTCCTGTGTAGCATGCTCTAGGTGAGCCTGCTTTAGCAGGGGGGTTGGACTAGATGATCTCCTGAGGTCCCTTCCAACCCTTACGATTCTGTGATTCTGTGATTCTGTGAAAACTATTTTATTCGGATTTAGACAGGAAACCCAGCACTTGATTTGAAGAAGCATTTTGTACCTAATATATGTTGAAGTTGCCAGAAAATGTGTCCACTTCTTTCACTGAGGTCAATAGCCTTGGTTCCACAAACAGAAAGTTTGTTGTTGGGTTTAATGCATTTAGGATTAACTCCTAAATGTTTTGTTCCACTGATGTGTTTTGAAAAACTGGTGGCTTAAAATGTGTTTGGCATCCAGTTCTTTCAAGAATTAGTTAATTCACAGGATATTAGTATTTATTATGTAGGTTACGGTGCTCTCCCTAACACATGATTTGTCTCAAATATGCAAAGAGTTTGTGACTTAGATCTACTGTTCCTTCTTCTGACTTCTTGGTATCACATTATATGGTCAATAAATTACTTTAAAACATTTAGGTGGTCCTGAAGTTAAAAAAACAAGATAAGAAACACCTCTGCAGAGAAATTATTCTTATATTATCAAAAAAAACCCCAAAACAACACTTTCTCAAGCAAAGGCAGCATTACACGGAGGCAATGAATCTAAAGAAAAACACCATGTCTGGAACTCTGCATATTGAATAATGGATTTGTTCTTTGTTCAAAAATTTTCTGTCCTGCAATGACTTTAATTCTCAGTGAGAGAGCTGAGTTTATATTATACTAAATTTAAAAGCTATAAAATCAGATGTTCCCTGATGTACTTCTATATTTTATCCCAAGTCAGGTTATAGTGGCATTGAATATAGTTATGTGACAAAACCTGTACTATATTATGCCATATTAATCCCTCTGTGAGACAATAAATATTCTGCTCCCATTAAAGTGGATCTTATTCATAGAAATAAAACAACCAACATTCTCAGCCATGCACACAACCTAAGAACTCCCTGAATTTATTGATGAAATAGAGTAAGTGTAATATGATAATACAAATAAATTGCTTCAGTTTCATCAGGTTGTTTTTTTTTTTAAACTATGAAGTATGAGCTCAACTGAATCTGCAAAGTCTGATACCTCAGAAGTAACTTATCCTTCTGGTCTCAGTGTACATGTACATGCCTCAGGATGCTCCTGCTAGCCAGGAGAAGGAGAGAAGCACCGAGTTGGCAGGAATTCCTTGAAGCAGCACAACACACGAAGTCCACAGAAGATTGTCTCCTCGCTACTGTTTTCTGCCTTTTCATCTGTTCACAGGAACTACCTGTCTCTTCCAATGAGACTGAGGTACAGCTGGTAGAAAATTCTCTGTCAACACCTCGTTTTGATGTCAAACTGGGTTTTCAACCAAGCAAAAGAGATTTGAGGGAAAAAAAAATCTGATTTTTCATCTGAAAATGCAAGTCTCCCAAAGAGCTCTTTCCTCTCAATTTCCAGCACTTTGGGGCTGAATAATTTTCAGGTTTGGAGAAAAATGCTTCTTTTGGTTGGCAGAAGTCACTGTCCTGCTGGTGCCCATTCAGTATAGAGTGCTCTGAGCCACTCCACTTGGGAGCTTTCAGTGACAGTGTCATCCTGCCTGGACCACAGTTAGTCTCACGAAACTCCACATCCTCACTGGGGCCCAGAGAGATAATGAATAAATCCTAATACTCAAGAAATCAATGAAAGACTCAATGACAGAAACCAGGTTTCTTGATTCCAGTTTAGTGCTCTCTTTATTAGAGGGAGAATATGTAATTACTTCTGTCCTAATAATCTGCTGGACAATCTCCTAATAAACACAGCAAGTGCAATGACTGTGTGGCCATTTGAAGATCCTGCTGTCTAAACTGTCATTGTAATATAATACCATGGTTGGAACATGAGTACTTTTAAATAGCTTTTAAAAAAATTAGCCTTATCCGTAGCAAGCCCATTTGCATGATTTAGGAACAGGCTCTCTCTAATGAGCCCACAATCCCCAGTTGCACAGACCGAAAACTTGCTTTTGATATTGTATTTTCTCAAAGTCCATAACCCTAATCATTCTAATAAATGTGATTTGTGCCCAGATCAGGAATTTGTTTTCCTGCAGGATGTTTCTTCTTCTTTTATGCTGGTCTGTCTACTTTGCTGTGAACTGATCTTATTTGTTTGAGTTATTTCTGATCAAAGGCCCGACATAAATAAATAACATGTAATGCAGTGTTCCTCTCTTATTAGATTTGGGGCCTCTGGAACTCAAAAAATAAAATTATGGTTTTATTACATTTCTTATCTTTCTAATGATTTAGTAAGCCAAGCAAAGGAATAGTTTGGAACGAACTTAAGTCAATGTTTTGACATCCCTTGCACCTAAGAAAAACCTAGCATCCAACGATGCAACATAAAGACTTAAAATTACTTCTACTGAACTGCCTGCCACCATAAGCTAGGATAGCAGTCAGAGAAAAGTTCCGCTTCCTTTAATTTCTTGCATTCTTTTCACCTTCCAGGTACCTGCTTTTTCTATTGGTCATGTTTGGCTTGTGAGATCCCCAGGGCAGAGACTGTGTTACATATTTTGCACTGTTCGCACAGTGTCCAGTAGATGAGGTCTTTATCCTTGAGAAAGGTTACTAGGCACTATGGCAATGAACCTAAGCAGCATTGCCTGGCATCTAAATGTTATTTTCCTCTTCACCATATGCTGCTCTTCCTGTCTCTAATTTGAAAATAGGAACTGAGGGTAATGTAATACAATTGCCTGTATGAAACATCTTACATGTCTTACGAGGGCTGAGAAAAGATGATCTCAAATTTCCATATTCTTGTATGTGGGCCTGGTGCCCATACTGGAAATTGCAAACTACCTGCACGGTGCACCAGAACTTGCCCATATGACTGCCCTTTCCCAGCAGGGTTTTCTCAGGTTTTTGTCTCAGCTGTTTTGGAAAAGCACTTGACAGATGGGTGCCGGACACTAAAAGTGCTGTGGAAAGTTGTCCAGGTTCGACTTGGGTTGCTGCAGCACCAAACAGAAATTTTTTTGAGGTTACAGCATTTGCGCCCAATTCACCTACACTGAACTGGAGACTTCAGCACAGTGATTTCCTCTTAGAGCCCAGGAAAGGTCACTGCAGACAAACACAAAACTATTTATGCTGATGTAACCTTGCCCAGGGCTCTTAAATGGTCCAGAAAAACAGTCCTGTTTCATACTCATTTTTGGCGCCCAATTCACCTACACTGAACTGGAGACTTCAGCACAGTGATTTCCTCTTAGAGCCCAGGAAAGGTCACTGCAGACAAACACAAAACTATTTATGCTGATGTAACCTTGCCCAGGGCTCTTAAATGGTCCAGAAAAACAGTCCTGTTTCATACTCATTTTGGGAGTACAGGCGGACTTCTCCGATGTCCACTGAGAGTGCAGGAATGAAAATAAAAGGTTAGAGCCGAGGGCTGAGATAAAGACAGTTTAATAAGAGAAAATAATAATAATAGTAATAATGAGAATGATAACAGAATATACAGAATATACAAAACGAATGATGCACAATGCAATTGCTCACCACCCGCCGACCGATGCCCAGCCCGTCCTGAGCTGCGATCACCCCCCAAGCCGCGATCACTCTTCCTGCAACCGACCGACCAACTAACCCCCCCGAGCATGACATTATATGGTATGGAATAGCTCTTTGGTCAGTTTGGGTTAGCTGTCCTAGCTGTGCTCCCTCCCAGCTTGTTATGCCCCTGGCCGAGCAGGAGAAGCTCAAAAAGTCCTTGAGTAGTCTGAGCGCTACTTGGCAACAACTAAACATCAGTGTGTTATCAACATTCTTCTGGTACTAAATCCAAAACACAGCACTATGCTAGCTACTATGAAGAAAATTAACTCTATCCCAG
>NW_009258613.1:3664179-3664416 GCF_000687185.1 Egretta garzetta
TGTCCTGGTTTCGGCTGGGATAGAGTTAATTTTCTTCACAGTAGCTAGCATAGTGCTGTGTTTTGGATTTAGTACCAGAAGAATGTTGATAACACACTGATGTTTTCAGCTGTTGCCAAGTAGTGCTCAGACTACTCAAGGACTTTTTGAGCTTCTCCTGCTCGGCCAGGGGCATAACAAATACAGCACAGCTAGGACAGCTAACCCAAACTGACCAAAGGGCTATTCCATACCATA
>NW_009258613.1:3664651-3684750 GCF_000687185.1 Egretta garzetta
TCATTCGTTTTGTATATTCTGTATATTCTGTTATCATTCTCATTATTACTATTATTATTATTTTCTCTTATTAAACTGTCTTTATCTCAGCCCTCGGCTCTAACCTTTTATTTTCTTTCCGATTCTCTCCCCCATCCCACTGAGGGAGGGGGGAGTGAGCGAGCGGCTGCGTGGTGCTGAGTTGCCAGCCGGGTTAAACCACGACATCTGTACGTATGGGGATTATAAAGGGAGTTAAGCATCCAGCTCCCTCCACTGTGTTTGTATGTACTTTCTTACTTAATTTATCTTTTCAGGCACATCTCAGCCTTATAGAGGTTTCTGTGCATGAAAAGTGGAAGGCGGGTACTGCTTTTGGATAACAGCACCAATTTCAGAAGCCAAAGATAAGAAAATACAGGTGAGGCTAAAAATATCTGCATGAACCTTCTCAAGAGAATGAAATGTAGCAGACAAAGGCATAATGTTTATAGCTGAGTGCTCTTTCCTACACTTAAGGCAAAATTCCAATTTCATTGAAAGATATGAAGAAATTAAATTTATGTGGAGTCAAGATTTCACCTCTATTTCTTTTCTCCAGTACTACGTCTTCATGCAAAAGTAGAAATTAAATCAAAATGGTCCTTATTTGATGTAAAGAAATATTTTCAGCTTCTGAGATTTTAGAAAGGCCTCACTATTAAATTTAGTACAGGCATCCTGAGAAAAGGGATGTTAAAAACTTCCACAGAAAAAAAGATGGATATTTTTCATTTAACTGTGACCAAATCTAGCAGAATAAATTGTAGCAATAGGGCTCTTTAAAACACACATGTTCATATATTTGCATAAACATAAAATCACACTGCAATCTGGAGCTCAGAACATTCTTTATTACGTTTGATAGGGTAGGACCAAAAGGACACCAAGAATGGTGCCCCTGGTGTTGGGTAATGTACAAATGCAAAGCAGCAAGTGGTCTCTGCCCTGAAGAAAAAACTAAGAATTATTTTCACATTCCCTTTCTTGAATCCAAAAACTAAAAAATGAAGTAAATACACCAAGACTTGGTAAAGAAAATAAAAACATGCTGTAGGGAGTGAGGATACTACAGACTATCTGAGGATATTACAGACCTTTTCCATCATCACTAAACTAGCCTGATCCTCTAGCTGCTTTAGCAAGATGCTGTAATTTAGAAAGTTATTCAATAATTGCACATGCACAAACCTTCATTTGTCTCCCCTATGCTCATGCATTATGATGAAGCCTTTAATTACAAATGAACATATATTATGTTCCTAATGATGAGCCGGCAGGGAAGAAAACTGGCCTGGCTGAACAGAGAGCTTTGGCTGGATCTCAGAAAGGAGAGGAAAGTCTATGAGCTTTGGAAGAAGGGGAAGGCACCTCAGGAGGACTACAAGGATGTTGCGAGGTCATACAGGGAGAAAATTAGAAGGGCTAAAGCCCAACTAGAACTTAAATTGGCCAATTCTGTGAAAGATAATAAAAAATGTTTCTATAAATACATTAACAACAAAAGGAGAGCCATGGACAATCTCCAACCTTTACTGGATGCAGGGGGAACCATAGTGACAAAGGATGAGGAAAAGGATGAGGTACTTAATGTCTTCTTTGCCTCAGTCTTTAATAGTAAGGTCAGCTGTTCTCCGGGTACCCAGCTCCCTTAGCCAGAAGACAGGGAGCAGAACAAAGCTCCCATGATCCAAGAGGAAATGGTTAGTGACCTGCTCAGCCAATTAGACATACACAAGTCTAAGGGACCGGACGGGGTCCACCCAAGGGTACTGAGGGAGCTGGCGGAAGTGCTCACCAAGCCCCTTTCCATCATCTATCAGCAGTCCTGGATGACTGGGGAAGTTCCACTTGACTGGAGGTTGGCAAATGTGGCACCCATTTACAAGAAGGGATGGAGGGAGGATCCAGGGAAGTACAGGCCTGCCAGTCTGACCTCGGTGCTGGGGAAGGTCATGGAGCAGGTCATCTTGAGTACCATCACACAGCACCTCCAGGACAACCAGGTGATCAGGCCCACTCAGCAGGGGTTTATGAAAGGCAGGTCCTGCTTGACTACCCTGATCTCCTTCTGTGACAAGGTGACCGACTTAGTGGATGAGGGAAAGGCTGTGGATGTTTTCTACCTACACTTTAGTAAAGTGTTTGACACCATTTCCCACAGCATTCTCCTGGAGAAACTGGCTGCTTATGGCTTGGGTGAGCGTATACTTTGCTGGGTAAAAAAACTGACTGGATGGTCAGGCCCAAAGAGTGGTGGTGAAGGACGTTAAATCCAATTGGTGGCTGGTCACAAGTGGTGTTCCCCAGGGCTCGGTACTGAGTCCAGTTGTGTTTAATATCTTTACCAATGATAAAGGATGAGGGGATTGAGTATACCCTCAGTAAGTTTGCAGATGACACCAAGCTGGGCAGGAGTGTTGATCTACTTGGGGGTAGAAAGGCTCTACAGAGGGACCTGGACAGGCTGGGTCGATGGGCTGAGGCCAATTGTATGAGGTTAACAAGGCCAACTGCCTAGTCCTGCCCTTGGGTCACAACAATCCCAAGCAATGTTGCAGGCTTGGGGAAGAGTGACTGGAAAGCTGCTTGGCAGAAAAGGACCTGGGGGTACTGGTTGACAGCCGGCTGAATATGAGCCAGCAGTGTGCCCAGGTGGCCAAGAAGGCCAACAGCATCCTGGCTTGCATAAAGAATAGTGTGGTCAGCAGGACCAGGGAGGTCATCCTTCCCCTTTTCTCAGCACTGGTGAGGCCACCCCTCAAATACTGTGTTCAGCTTTGGGCCCCTCACTACAAGAAGGACATTGAGGTGCTGGAGTGTGTCCAGAGAAGGGCAACGAAGCTGGTGAGAGGTCTGGAGCACAAGTCTTACGAGGAGTGGCTGAGGGAGCTGAGGTTGTTTAGCCTGGGGAAGAGGAAAGTGAGGGGAGACCTTATCTCCCTCTACAGCTGCCTGAAAGGAGGCTGTAGTGAGGTGGGGGTCGGTCTCTTCTCCCAAGTAGCAGCCATAGGATGAGACGAAATGGCCCCAAGTTGCACCAGGGTAGGTTTAGATTGGAAGTTAGGAAAAATGTCTTCACTCAAAGGATTATCAGGCACTGGAATAGGCTGCCCAGGGAAGTGCTTGAGTCCCCATCCCTAGAGGTATTTAAAAGACGGGTAAACGGGGTGCTTAGAGACATGGTTTTAGTGGTGGACAGGTATGGTTGGGCTCGATGATCTTAAAGGTTTTTTCCAATCCAATGATTCTATGATTCTATGATTTTTACAGGTGTCACAACTTAATGCACAGAGGAAATGAGGCACACCAGGCAAACCTCTAAATAGTGTTACCATATATCTGCACCCTGTATCTGCACTGTGTAAAACCTTGCTGAACACTTCAAAACCCTGCTAAAAAAATAAGACTATTAGTTTCCTCACATCCCTGCAAGCTTCACAGACACACACAAAAATTTCTTTTCATAAATCTGCTGTGACATCAGAGCGGTCCCAGATTTATTTTAATTGGGGGGGAGGGGGGTGCGAACTGAGGTCCAGAGGACTAGATCAAAAGAACAATTTCATTTTTGACGTCTCAGAATAAGGACGCCACATTTCATTTTTCTATTCTCAGAGTTTTTATCAGTCCACAGCACAGCCCTCACTGACTTTGGCTGCAGCGAGAAGCGATCAGCGCTCCTGCAAGTTCGATGTGTTGTCCCATCCTCCCCCACACACCCCCAGCCCTTCTCCTCCTGGGGCATCAGGGAAGAAAGTCAGCCTGCTCTCCTCTTCCAGCCTCCTGCCCCTCCGTGGGAAGGAACTGTCTTCAGGGGAGTCCAGCCGAGACCCTCCAGCTCGAGGAGAATCAGAGCTGTCAGAATCCAGGAAGAAGTTAGCTGCCAAATTTCAATGAGTTTCTTGTGAGAGATCAGGATTTTTCAAAACTCAGAATTTCTCCATATATGGACACTTCTATAGGAATGGCAAATGGAATATCCCAGGCATAAAGGCAACATTTCTTACTGGTACTAAACCCACATTCATAAAGATGCTATAAATTCTGATGTAGCATCCTTTTTTAACATGTAGAATAAATATTTCCTGATGTCATTTTGTGAAAAGTTGGGGTTTTGCTGAAAATTTAAAAAGGTCTGGTGGCAGATTTTCAGCTGGGCTCAGTGGTCAAAATTTTGCCAGTACTGTCTAATTAGTATTAATGACAGACATCAATCCTGCCTATATCTGATACACAAGGACCTGCCTTCTTATTGTCACTAGGGGATACAGAAGTGCAGCAATTTTGGGGGAAAAAAATCAGATTCCTGTATTCATTGAGTCTCTTGTTCCTCCTGCTACCCAGCTTTTAAGAGGCAGGCGAACAGCTGAGATTTGAAGCTTCCAGGCACCGGGGACTTAAGGGGGATTTTGCACCCAGACTGAAAGAGCTGTGTGAGCTCCGCGCTCCCACCGCCAGCTCCTGCCTCGCCGCAGCCCGGCTCCGTGCGCCCAGACACGGCCGCCTGCTACCACACGTGCTGATGCAATCTCCTCAAAATACAACGTGTGACTTTTTCTTCAGGCAGTCAAGACTCAGCTCATCAATTAACGGTTGCAGCATTGCTTCCAGCTGCCATTTCAGTCAAGGGCAATTCTCTCCTTGGGTTTGCAAGGAAGCAGGGCTGGGGTCAGGAAGGGCATGTCCTCAACCACCTTAAAACCAGTAGAAAAGGGGACTGCAAAAGAGCTGACGTTAACATACATGAAAAATATTATCTGTTTGTGGGTCTGAATTTCTCTGTATGGAAGTTACCTGCTCTGAGGGTTTAGGTAAAACTTGCATTTGGTGGTTTGCAGGACGTTGTGCATTCACAATATGCAAGGCAAGGGCAATACGAAGACATCTGTGAGGCAAAGCAGGTATGGGTTTCTCAATAGTTTTTCCACTTAGGTACACTGTTGTTCTGCTAACCCTGAGGCAAGCAGGGGCTGACTAGCTGTAGCTAGCAGCAGCTACGATGGCACCAAAGCTGAGCTCAGAATCCTGCTGAGATGGGTCAGCTTGGGCTGAGCAAACAGCTCCCACCTTCCTGCAGTGGGCCAAGGCTTCCTATGAGGGCTCTCACACTGCTCTTTTCATCAGCATACCTGAAGGATTCAGGAGAGGAAGGCTCAATATCCCACCTACCTGGGGAAGCCAAGATATGCTCTGGGTGAGCCAGCAGGGCAGTGGCAAAGCTGAACATTGAAAGTTCTTCCAGGCGGAAGTCAAGAGTACCTGATCTGTGCTGTGCAGCCGCAGTGCTTGGCTGGCAATATTTTTTAATGGTGTTTTTTTGTTAATGTGCCTGAAGACCTTCGGGTTTGCATTAAGGGCTACTCTCTATGAGTACTTAAACATCAATATTCAGTTGAACATATCTCAGTAAGAATGAACCCGTGCCAAATCTGTGCAGTGTTCTTTGGTGCCCAACCTTCAAAGTGCATCCTTCTCTCCTCTCATGAATTCCCATGTGCACCCCTTTACACTATACCTTACCCCCTGCTAATATTTCAAAGCTTTGCCTCTCCATTTGTGTGTCCATCTTTTCCATGGGGAGGCAGGTGGCGTGGGGCAGCTCTAGCAAAGGGTGGGAGAAATATTCAGGGCAACAATATTCCCTAGATATTGAAGGATAAATAATACAGTGGAAGGAGGCTCATTTAAAATAGAATGGGTTTGTTTTATTTGATTTCACTGTACTCTGGTTGATATCAGCAAGAACCTTCTGTTTACTCTTCTCATCTCTATTTGTATTAAGATTGGGGGATATTCACAGGCGGTGAAGAGAGCAGAAACAGAAAGGGAAAAGAGATGCATGTGTAACATCCCAGGCTTAGTCCTCCATTTTGTACACTAAGGTTTTTATCTCCATCACCTCAGAGCTAACTGTTAGAACTAAGAGTCAGTCATTAGGGAGAGGTGGGAAGAAAAGTCTAATCTGCTGATTTATTAAAATATGTTAATACTTTATACTGTAAATCTTGAACAGGATGTGTGTGTAGGCAGTTGTTTGCATCCGCACAACGTCCTATTCATGGCTGAATGGAGCAGGGAGGTAGGCACTGGGGGGCGGGGGGAAAGTGGATATTACCTTCACCCAAATGACGTGCAAAAACCAGCTTCTACTTTCAGAAAATTCAACGTTCTTGTTCTGTTGGCCACTTTCAGTATATTTATACTGTCAGACAACTTAGTATCACACTTCATGCCCAGGTGACCACTACCTGGAACAGGAGTGTAGATGTAGCCCTTAAGGTTGGCTCAGCTTTGGTCTCCGAGGAGCTCTTTGGGCTTTGCTTTTCCAGGGCAAAACTTCTATGTCCTGTCTGTGGGCTCCTTCGCTCAGAAAAAAAAAAAAATTCAGTACTGCTCTCTCAGCTGCAATCAGCTGGGGATGCCAAAATGAGACATTAAATGCTGTATATTATATTTGTTGACATAGGCAATCGATATGACAGCATACGTGAGTAAAAACTCAGACATAAATACAGTCATTCCACCCTACACATCTCTGTCAGGCTTTCTCAAGCCAGATGGAAACAATACAACTTCATTGAACTGGTTCACACTGGGAAAGTTTCCCTCCTGCCAGCAAAAAAAAAAAACCCACAGCCAAGGTATTTCAGTTATTTTCTGTGATTTGCTTTTTTCAGCCAAAGATCAGATTTTAGAGCTCTTGACCACAGCTTGAAACTCTGTAACAGTGGTGATGTATCAGTTAGCATCTTTAACTTCAGCTGTGGTTTGGGTAACTTTGGGACATCTCAGCTGGGTACTGGTGGGACTCTGCATGACCTGGTTTTAAGGTCTTAAGAGGAAATTTAAGACACAACCTTTGCTTTGGGAACACTGACACAAGCAAAATAAGACTGATATGGTAGCAGTTGATTCTTCCCTCAAATGCTATTCCCTCAAGGTATCCCAAGAAATTTAAATTCAGGAATGTCAGTCTCAACTGAATATAATTTTCAAAGCAGTATCTGAAATGCTCAGTGATGAGTCAACAATCTTTTCTGGTTTGGTCCAAGAACTTGAGACTTCTTGTTTTGATGTTTGCCATTCAAAATGTTCCTGAACACTTTCTAAAATGGAAAAAAAAAAAAGTAATTTTAACTTTGAGTTCCAGTTACGGACAAATACACAAAAACATTTAAACTTGTCATAGTGAACAAGTTTAGGGCTGGAGTTTTTTTTCTACTCAGCTGCTGATATCATCTGGTATAAGACCAGTGAGGATTATGCAGTTTAATTGCTCAGGTAAATGAATTTATTAATTGGCTGACAAATAGTTAACAATCCCAGAAAAAGAATTAACAATTGGCAAGGAAGAAGTTGATGGAGAATTTAACAGCCTCAGAACATACAGAACAATTTGTACTTTCAATTTTTTTTCTTTTTCTCATAATGCTACTGCTGATACCCAGTTGTGATTAAGGATGCGTTTACCTCCAATCCCAAAAAGCGTCACCTAGAAAAGACTCAGATCCCCATCTTTAATGAGAGGCTTTCAACCACTGAAGGGGAAGTGGGGCAGATATTGCAGTAAGACTATTTTATTCCTGCACAGAACACTTTTGTGCAACCAACTTGCAGAAAGCTGCTGGTTTCACCTATAGCTGAGAAAGGTTCAAACCAGACTTGATTCCTAGAATGACCTTCAATATGAAATGTTCCATAAAACTTTCCTTCTGCTGTGCGAAAATTGCTCATTTCAGAAATATCCCCACTAGGTCTGTCAGTGTCACAAAACTTAACAGAGATTATTCAGGGTCATGCTGCAAATGCAATACATGTCCAAAATGGAAAAACATCTCTGCAACTTCAGATTGCAATTGAAGAGCCTGATCCTGCAGCACAGACAGTTTCTCACCCACGCCAAAGAGGTGACCTTTGGAGCACCTTCCATTACATTTCATATTTTCTGATTGCAAGGAAAATACATGGGGATGGATCTTGTTCTGAGATTAATCTGCACTGTGCTGCTAATGTCACAGCTTCCAGAAAAGAGGAAGCCAGTGCAGCCTAATAGCTCAACTGCTGGTAGAGAATAGCCACACATTTTATTATCATCTCCTGACTTTTGGAAGCCTTGTGATGTTTATGCACTTGGGATCTGACTTCTCAAAGCTTGAGAGGTTCCTTGTGAGCCCTGAAAAATTCTGGGGCTGGGAAGCAAAAGTCAGAGTAATGAAATGCCTTTCCAACTGCAGGCTTTTCTGATGATGACCGGCAGCTGAAAGGGATCCCACAAGTTTCCTGGCTCCATCACCCTCTCCTCCTTGGACCCATCAACCCCAGGTTGAAAGTCCCTCCATCTGCATCAATATGAATAATGCAAACCCATGAATCATATCATGACACACCGAAGCATCGTCTCAGGCTGAGCTAACCCAACCCCTGCCCTTTCTCGAGGTCAGCAGGCTGCTGCTGTGGGGTGAGCTGAGTCACACTCCAGATTTTGACTACGCTGCATTCACACCTCATCATTCAGTGCCCTTCGAGCTGCCCCAGCATCCCACCTGGCCTCCAGCTGCCAGTCCAGAAGGCTTTGGATTTCTTGCCCATCCTGTATCAATCCCAAAATCAATCCCTGCACCTGCCCACTCCGTGGGGATGTCTCATACACTGAGATGCCCACAGACAGCCATCTGAATCAAGCCCCAGATAACCACTGACTAAAATGGGAGCTGAGACTAGTAGGCATCTCCACTTAGGTGTCTTAAATTTAACGGAATCTCATCCATATTTTTTGATCCTTATGTTTGTGCATCAGCCTTGGAAAATGGGAGCAAATGCAACTTATATAGTCCAAAATAGGTGTGCTACGCGATATGCTCCTTTTCTCACAGAGTGGTGGGGTTTTAAGTGGCTGAAGCAGAGATGCTGTAGGCCAAAACATGTGTGATGCATTCATGAAAACATAGAAAGGGGGAAAAGAAGGAAGTTTTTGTTTCCACAGATGTTTTCCTGAGGGCATCACCACTGAAAATGCTGCCTTGGTCTGTTACAACACACATTTTGGGAGAAACAAAGTCTTATTTTAGATACACGGAGTTTTTAAGCCTTGAGGGAACCCTCATGGTCACATAGGGTATTTGACCTCCTGCATCACGCAGGCCATGGCTCCTCCCCACAGAGCTTGCTTCAAACCCAAAACTTCTATGTGACATTTTGCCTGTCATTGTGGAAGACAAATACTTTTAAACTGACTTTTAAACAAGTGAAGAATCCACCACTATCACATCCACTAAGTTGTTTCAGTGCTCAGATAGCTTTTCTGTGCATTTTTTTAACAGCAGTTGCCTCAGTTTCTACCTACTGGCTCTTTCTTCTTGCTTTTTCTGCTACACCAATCTATTCTCAGCAATGCCTTCCCCCTGTAGTTTTCCACAAACTCCTCTTAAATGAACTTCAGAGAACCTTTCCCTGGATAAATTAAATATTTCCATCTTCTGAGGTCTCTTTCTCAAAAGCACATTCTGAAAACCTAAGATACGCCTTGTTATACTTCACCCAAACCTTTCAATTTTTTTCAAAAACTTCTATTAAGGTTGGACACAGTACAGTGTCCACCAAATTAAGCTGCCTCCGTGATAGTCTCCTACTCCTACAGTCAGGATCCTATTCTCCCTGTTATCTATTGATTGATTAAGAATCCCCAGCAAATGACTTTGAAAATAATTCTTTGGACAAAGTCCTATAAGTATTTTACTACATTCTGCACATGTAATTACCATCATCATATTTCTGAGAAGGGAAAAAGTCGTTTCATGAATTCAACAGTATCATACTGTATTCACCAAATGAACATTAAATGAGACAAGACCACGTCTAAAATTTCTTTTGCTCCTCTTTTCCCTCTATG
Organism: Egretta garzetta; assembly: GCF_000687185.1. Taxonomy (NCBI): domain Eukaryota; kingdom Metazoa; phylum Chordata; class Aves; order Pelecaniformes; family Ardeidae; genus Egretta; species Egretta garzetta. The sequence goes on from NW_009258613.1 coordinate 3,674,562, forward strand.
CTTTAAGCTTTCTAACACAAACCAGAAATTGGTCCGGAAAGCAAAGTAGCAGATATTCAAGGCTGTGTTAATTGGGCTCCCTGTCTCCCTGCCACAGCCAGACATAACACTGTTTACAGCCAGATGCAAAGAAGTAATTGTATCTGTGGCTGAATGGAAACCAGCAAGCAGCTTCAAATGCAAACAGAATGGAGATACAGAGGTTATCCCTTTCATACGTCATATGGCAACAGATTGGGGAATCTTCTGCATTTCCCACCAAGAAGCTAATTAAAATGAGGGGAAGAGGGAAAGACATTTCTCAAAATATGTGCTGTAATTATGTAAATAATGAGAGAAAACAAACCTCTGTGCTTGCACTTGGGAAAATAACGAAAAGCTGCCTATTTACTGCCAGCTCCCCTGGCCCCAGATGCTCTGCGCAAGGACTGCTGCTGGCCCAGTTCTCTTCACACTCTACACCCAGTTTACCCAAGCTTAATATCACTAATTGCAATGGTATCATTCTAACTGGAGAGGCAAATCCTCCGTGACTGATTACCAAGTATTTCCTCAGGTCCCTGATCCGCAGGTAGGAAATGCTCATTAGCAAACGAACAGCATTCACTGGAGAATTACAAGATGAAGCTTCACTCTGGTCCTTTACCACCCCCTCCACCATCCCATTCTTCGGTCATCAGGACAACTTAGAATCATAGAATCATTTAGGTTGGAAAAGACCTTTAAGATCATCAAGTCCAACCGTTAACCTCCACTGCCATTAACCTCCCTCTATTTGAGGTACAGGGACAAGGCAACACCCACCACCCAAACTGCAGGCTGCAGTGAAACAGCTCTTCAGTGAACTGAACAATCCTGTTATAAAATTGTTGACTGGTAAAACAGAAGGAAGTCAGCTGTCGAAGTGATTGCGTAAAAGAATGATTAATGACAATACTTGAGCTATTTTCTTGCAGATGAGGTTATTGGGAAGGACACACTGAAATTAACTTTCTTCACTTACTTACTCCATCTTTAGGAATTAATTACAGCTCTAGAAAGCAGGAGATAAAAGGCTGCGAAAACTACAGAAGACCTTAACAGTGTGGCCACAAGCCCAAGCCACATATTAGAATGGAAGCTCTCAAGTTGCATGATAGGGTAAAAAAATGAGGCGAAGGGTAGCTACACAAATGGCAACACTAGAAAGATTGCTGGGCCATTGCTCCTGAGGCAATATCCCCAGGGATATGCTGAGGAGTGGATTCTTCTGGGCTAACAAGGGAATTTGGGAACCGTCACTGGCAGCAGGAGCTTAACCCAGAGCAGCAGAGGTACCAACAGCAAGGGGAGCACCAGTACAGACCCCAGGCAAGAGCTACGTTCCTCAAACTGAGCCCCAAAGGAGACTGTGAGGGATGCACGCACCAGCAGAGCTTTGCTGTGCTGCAATAGGTCTCGTTGCATTGTTTATTTTATGCCTCAGGTCTGAGAGACTGAGCAGAAACTGAAACACTTTTGTCCCCCAGCACGCCCAGGTCAGACACTGAGCGCAGGGCTCACACAACTGCTCCCTCCTTTCCAACCAATGCCTGTACCTTACCCCCTTGCAGTCCACGGTTATGACCTCTCTTCTGCCCCCAGATACCACAATTTGCCAATTTGCATGCCATCTGTCCCCAGCATGGAAAAGACCTCAAGAGAAGTGGTGTTTGTGGCAGGGGAGGAGCATGGCATGTAATAAGACCTCATGTTCAGAAGATGCCTCCTAGGTGGACCATTTCCTCCACTTCAGCATCACCTCCCAGTGACAGCTTAGAGCTGTTGACACTCTCACATCATCTGGGACCACACAGGAACCATTCCAGTCCCATCCCCTGAAGAAGAAAATCCTTCAGAGGTCAGACCCTAAAGTGCATAGGGAGAGGAAAATTCAGACATACTGTGCAGTGTCTGAAAGGGAAGCAGGAGAACAGCAGTAGGAGATAGATACAGGGGCTCCAGCTATGGTCATCAATGAGCACAGATATTATCAATGCATGGCAGGTCTGAGACTATTTGTGAATGCAGGAATGACTCAGCCAGTCCCACAGCAGAGACCGTGCAGCTAATATATCCTTTGCATAGAAGATAAAAGCTTTGAAAAAAAAGCCTACAGACCCAATGACAAAGGCAAAATCTAATGCAGACTCTGACTACAAGAGCAGAAAGGATGCAGAGGAAATTTTGTCATTTGATGGATGCTAAAAAACAATAATCCACCTTTTTTAGAGCCATTTTCAGAGAGGTTTAAAGGCTTTGGAAGAGGGGAGTAGACAGAACGCATAACCAGGACTGACAAACTGAAAAAATGAGTAAACTGGACCTCCACTTTGGGTGCTTGGGGAAGAGACTGCAAGTGGTTATTTTATTCTGAAAAGGGGACCTTTTGATGTGGACAGCCATGCTCCTTGCACACTTGAGAAAGGTATCATCTCAGACTACCTGCATCGGTAGAGATATTAAAGTCATGGTGAATCAAATCTCAAAACTATGAAACTGCACCCTTCCATGGACAAAGGAGTAACAGGAAATGTTAGATCAGGATAAAAACATTAATGAGATGGACACTTCTCAGTTTTATTGGCAAATGAGCCTGGAAAATCAGAGGTACCAGCAGAAGCACTCACAAGGTCACTATCTGAAACAGCATCAAGAACTTGGTATCTTCCATTGACTTCCATCTAATCCCTGACCAAATGTCTTTGACCCAATCTAGTCCCAGCTCAAGAAGGTGTTTAAACATGGGCTTGATGTTAAAGCATTAAAGGTCAAATGTCTAAAAGCATCTCTAACTAACAAATGCATGTCTGACGGTTTGTGCTATTTGGATTCCATGGCCCTTTTAAAAAGTCACCTAAAGCAGGACTTAAAGACATCCTCATTTCCTCTGTGGGCTGGATCTAGGCACATATTAAATCCATTTAAGGGTTTTGCTAACCTAAAGCTTTAATCTGCTTGTAACTTGCTCCCTACCTTGATACCAGAGACAATAATGTTTTCCTTCCTTCCATCATTTCTCTATCTCGTTAACAGCAGTTTCCTAGGCATTAAAGTCTTCAGTTGTGAGGACTGAAAATTCCCTAGAGCAAGAATTGTATCTCATTATCTGTTTTAATAATGCATAACAAAAAATTGGCAATATCCTAATACAAAAAGCAAGATCAAACAAATAAATATATTCTTTAACAAAATTAAACCCTTCTCAAATGCACATTCCTTCCTCCTCAAAAGATCAAAACAAAATGGTTTTTAAAATAATATATTCAATCTTCCCAGAAACTATGTCATCTTTTGTTCTAAAAAGCAAGAGCTGGCAAATGTGTTTTGCTATTGAATGGGAAAGAAGCTCGAAGATACTAGCCATAAACTGTTTATCTTCCCAATAAATTAGAATCCCCCAATCTACTTCTCTTCCTTTCCTCTGTGAACAGGCAGGAAATGTATCTCACCAGAACGTGCTACTTGAGGAAGAAGCAACAGCTCTTAAAAAAACAGAGGGCTCTCACATGAATTCTGCAACATACCTATTGGTAATGCTGACTCTGAGGTATTTACGAGCCATGTACATAGCATTTAACATGCAACATTCAAAGTACCAGTGTCTGTATTGAATAAAAGACAAAAATGGACGATCTGACTGAAAGTTGAATTCAGATGTTCTTCTCATCTGCATGTACCCAGCAGAAAATCCCCTAAGAGAATTTCAGTATCTGGGTCCAAGTCCAGGGAATTCAGCCCTGTTTCTTTTCAGCAATACCCTTCTCCAAGAGACTAACCTCCTGTTTAACTTTGATTCATTTCCAGAAAGCCCTGGTTCTCCTCCAGAGAGTGATCAGCTCAGGTAACCCTCCTTTGGGCCAAACACCAGTGTATTGTAACAATCCAAGTGAGGTATGGGCCACCAGTCTGGGTCCAAGCGCTCCTCTTGTGCTTGTCCATACATGCCCCCTCTTCCCTTGCCTGCTGCCACTCTTCTCACCTACAAGGATCCTTCTTTTCCTGTAACCCACACCACCAAGCTAATTCTGTTGGGCCATGATGAATGAAAAAATATCATCTCCCCAAACAAGACTGATGATTTCTCTTTTTAAATTAAGAAAAAATGGGGTGCATTTTGCCAGCTCAAAGTTGAGCATCCAAGCCCTTGGAAGGCAGCATCTCTAGGCATGATATAGGGATCTTCACCACCTCACTTGTAGTTTCAAGGCTCCCAACGTTTTTGTGCAAAGTCCCCTTTTTCAGGGAATGGAGTTCTTTCACTCATGGTCTCTGCTTTGAAGGTACTTTTTCTCTGGGATAAAGCTTTTATCCCTGGGATGAGGATTAGGCCTGATCCTTCCTCTGATATTTTTTTAGTCTGCAAATATTCCTGAAGTGTACTGGCCTTCTAGGTCCAGGAGCACTGGCAGGGCTGAGCCCTCTGCCTGCTCTGCATTATCCTTGTACTGGTGGGGATGGACATGGTCTCATAGTTAATCTGATTTAAGACTAACTTTGACTAAGAATACCTTATTTCCCAGTGAAAATACACCATTTCCTGACACTCGGTGTCAAACTGAGTCAGGCATCAGAGTCATTATTGCTCTACTTAATGCCTCCCACCCAGGATGCTAATGACTCAAGCTATGGAAGTACCCTTGCAATAAGGAAGGAAGCACAGAGGCTGAGATGTGCAGAGACATACGAAAGGCTGCTGCTCTTTTCCCAAAAGCCATAGTCCTGGAGGTAAGGCGTCTATAGCCCTTTTCCCCCTTTCAAAACCATAGCCTACACAAACCACCCAAACCCACTCTACAAGCAATTCAGATACCGACTTTCAATTTCTAGAGTTAACCTACATTAGCTGGTGTCCTGAGAGGTGGTGCCTGCCAGGCTACAGAGCTTGCAAAATTCACTTCCCCTCCCACCTGCATCACATGACCTGGGAGAGACCCAAGGAAAATAATTTTCTGTTACACACTAACCTCCTTTGAAACGCACTTTGAGAAACCTTGCACTTGAGGCTTATATAAGAGCTAGATGTTATTATTATTATCATCATCATTATTATCTTTATTATTATTATTGCTAGTATTAGAAGTCCACTAGACGAGCTTGATAGCACTGCACAATACAGCACTGAGCAGTCAAAGAGAGGTTTTACACCAAGAAATATCTTTAAAACAAGCTCAGTGGTGAAACACCCAACCATCACATTTCGCTTTACCGTTGCACGACTGCACACAGCACAAAAAATATCAATTAATTCCCACACCAGCAGGGAGGGAGGAACTGCCAGTTCAGACCAGCCCTTGGGTCTCTGTAGTTACAGCATCTCATCTCCCACAGGAGTTCAGGGGAAGGTATAAGAAATCTCACGGAGGATACCCAGAACCGAGGAATCTAACCTCAGGGAAATTCTCTTTCTAGCCTCATGTCATTTGGAAGTTAAAGCTAAAATGATGAGGCGTCGCTCCTCATCAAAGGCAGACAGGTAGCAGCACCTTGTTGATCTGACAGCTAAAGGAGATGGGATGCTAAATGATTTGCTTAAGGCATTAGGGCCACGTTTATACTGAGGAGACTCCCTACAATGTGACCACATCAGTGGAAAATCCTTAATGCAGTTGTCTGCACTGGCTCAGGGCAGGGCTTAAACTGCTGTAAACCCCACTGGAGTCTATTTTCAGATTAAAAGACATCACCTGTATGTGCAGAGTGCCTTCGGGCTGGCACAAGTGGCAGAACCCAGTACCAATACCTTTTGCTTAAAACCACACCAGACCGCAGTCCTGCGCTTGATCAGCCAGAATCTCAGCAAAATCCTGGTCTCACTGTGTAAGATTTTGATTCAGCTGACGTTATGATACAACCTATTGTAACAGCGATCGGAAGCAAATCACTCATGTGGGGAGAGCGTTCCCTTTCCTACCGTTCCTGCAATTCACGCTGCGCAGCATTGCAGCGGCCAGCAACAGGCTGGGCTGTGTCACGGGGAAACCCCTCTGCTCTCGTCACAGATTTATGGCTGCCCGTGACAAGCAGATATATCTTTAGCTTTGGCTAGAAGATGCTTGTGAGGCTGTCTAAATAATTCATTTTTAAGAGCTCATGTCAGCCTTTCCAAGGGCACGCTCCAGCGAGAGCTGCCTCCTGCAGCTGACAGCCAGAAGGCCCCTCGGTGCATAATGCAGCCTCAAGCTCGTATGGAAAACGTGCATCGAGACGAAGGCAGCTCCATCCTACGGCATTGCAAACAGCAGGCGTAATGAATAAATTCAAATGCCTGAGACAGACCGTTGTCTCATTCTGCTCCTGCTGTCTGCAGTACTGCTGCTGTTTTGCTATTTGCACAACAAACAAAGCCCTGATCTGCTCGATACGCTGGGATCAATATTGCTCTTTGGCAGGCTACGCAGTTATGCACAGTAATGAAAGCTAAAAGAAGATAACTGGGGCTTCCCAGGAAAACAGAGAGCTATTCTATCACCATTAGGACCCCACTGGTAAAGGATTGTTAACAATATGTTAATCATTTCTTCATCGAGCCCGTAAATGCAGCCACAACGCAGCTTTTGAGAAGACACTAGGCGGGATGTAAAGATTTCAAATGACGGAGAATTTTCCACGCTCTCATTAGAGCACAGACGCTTCCAGCCAGACCAGCCGCATTGCCCCTGTTTCACAAAGGACTAAGTTCAGCATCAGAGAAGCAACTTTTGAAGGTCACAAAGAGCACATAACGGCAGAAGAAAGACGTGCTCCACCTTGGTCCTGTCTCTAAGCGAGCATTCAAATGTGGCCAGCAATTCTGCAGGTGGCACTGCAGCCTCCGCCCTCTTAAAAACCACCCAGATCACTTCAGCATCGTTTAATGATGCAAATACGAGGGAATGGGAAGTACCAGCTGGTTAATAAAATCCTGGGCAACATCCTCAGCCCTTTCCATGGTGTGCTGCAGAGCCGTTACCAGCAGATCCCAGAAAAAAAAACAGTTTATTGGACAGCAATAAACATGTCAGGTGGAAAAAAAAAAAAAGTAAGTTGAATTAATTGGCAAGGAGATTGTCTCCGAGCTAACTGAAACCTAGACTAGGTTCACAGGAGAATAAAACCCCAGCAGTAACCTCGGGGCGGGGGGGAGGGGGGAGGTGTTGTAATTTTGAAAAATTCAGCTGCAGCAACATTTTCCTTTGTGGAGGCTTTGCCTGCCTCGTCCCAGGCAGTCCATTTGCATGCACAGAGTGCCTGCACAGCTACACGGCAGGGAAACCCCCATCTGCTCCCCTTGGATTTACGCTCAGCCATGACAAATGACTTTAGCTTCAACTTTCTGCTAGGAGATGCATATAGAAAATGAGGTCAAAAAGGCTCACTTTAAATTATTCATCGTGAAAAATTCAGCCTGGCTTTTCTAAGCCTGTGCAGCCGGAGAGGAACCACCAGCTCCCCGGAGCCAGAAGAGCGGATCCGTACGTTTGCTCTGTTGCCTATAGCTCTGCTCTATATGAGGGACTGCGAACGCGGCACCACAGCAGCAGTGTGGGAGTGGGGAGATCTGGACTACTCTGTTCCAAGCACCAACTGTCTCCGTGTGTCAGAGGCATTGATTTGGAGATCAGAAGGGACTGGGTTGAAGCTGGAAAATCTCCGCAGTGAAATCCCTGATCCACGCGACGTGAGAGGCCAGACTAAATTGATCATAGTGGGGGGAACGCAGGAAAATCTCTGAGGGACTACTAGGATCGTCTGCCCTGATTTCATGGCATAACGCAGAAATTAACACACAAATTTTCTGGAATCCATTCAGTTATTATTGGTTAAGCGAAACAGAAAGGGAGCTATTCTCAGTGAAAAGACTTGCTGGCAGACAGCATTTGGATGAGCCTCCTCGGTTAATCTGTCCTAGCAGTTAATCAGTCACTTTAAATACATAGACCTTTCCTTCAGTGCAAACTGTGTTGACATGACTTTGCCTGTCCCTGTGTACAAGGGCCTCACTCCCCACATCTATTCCAGTTTTACTGCAGCACAGTACTTCTCCACTTACTAGTGGAGATGACATACCAGCTGCTGGAAGACAGAAGAAAAACTTCAAGCATATAAAAATGCATAGGAAAACAACATTTTGGCATCGATGGAAGCCACAAAGTTTTAAGTCAGTTAGTAGCATCGCTGCACTTTTGGTGCAGCGTGGTAAAAGGCAGAGGGAATCCTCATAAAAGGACGCGCTAGGCTGGGAAACGCAGGGGCCATAAAATCAAGTGTGTGTAATCTACAGCAAAGATGCTGTACGTGCTGTCATGTATTTATCTGGTTTGTTGGCTATTTCTGTAGGCTCACTCTCTTTCCAGCTGCCTTCCTCTTTCCAGAGGGATTGATTGACTCTCATTTTTCCTCAGGCTCCACATACTCTTTTACAAGCACCTTACATGACACAACAACCTAATTTCAGTTTATTTTTCCAAGCAAATGGTATGTCTGCAGTTTGGGACTTGGCGACTCTAAAGAGAGCAAGAGCTTTGGTATAAGCTAGCAACTTATTGATCTCCATTGGGAAATAGCAAAGGGTCATTCCAAAGTGCCAGCCACTGCCAGGGTCCCGTTAGCTCCACAAACCTGACACATTTCGGTGTCAGACTCTTATAATTATGCTACTGAGTGCCATTGCTAATCTTGTTTTAAAGAATTTTAGTACATGTGTATGCTTTCATCTCTGCCTACATCATCTTATTTTGAGCATCAAGACAGATGAAGTCCTAAATAATAAAAGTTGGGGGTTTTTTTAAACAGATAAAAAAGATTTCATTTTCTTGGGAAACACCTCTTGCTCACTTTTTGCCTGGGTCCACTTTTTGGGAACCCAGACCTAGACGACATTGATTGCAGGGATGCGCTTAATTTTAAACCGACCTGTAAGTTTTGAAGAGGTCCACTCATACACCTTAAGTTGTTAAAACTGGAAGAAAGCAAAGCACAAGTTGTGTGCCTTACAGAGCCAGCATTCAAACACCAGCATCAACAAACACAGGGACTTGTCCTAGGGGTCACGGGAGGGTGTAGCTGCCTGCTTAATGACTTCAAAGCAAGTATTTCCTGTGGAAGGCTGTTTTGTAAATGAGTTACAAGATAAGGAAAGTAGAATCAGAAAAGTTATTCCAAGCATAAATGTCAGAAGAAAAAAATGTGGAATCTCAACTTTGCCCAGCATTCAAAAGCGCTCCCCTACATGGTGCATGTATCAATTCATGAATCGGATAATGAGCGTCACCAGTACAGTCCACAAATGGGGCTGGACAGCCAAAGGTAGTAGCAGTCCTGCACTGGACATCGTTAGTCGTGATGGGAAATAACATTAGAAACAGCCTCATAACCTTTCGAGCTTATACTTTGGGAATTGGAGCCTGGTCTTGGAAGGTAGGGAACGTCCCCAGTGCCATTCATTTCAGTAGCAGCTGAAGAAATTTAATGCCCTCTGGGAGGCATGACTCTGTGCATGAGGTTGGGCTTTTGCATCAAATGAAGAGTGAAGGAAGGAGGGAGAGAAAATAATGCTATAATGATGGCCACAGAATAGGCTTTATTTACTCTCCTGGAACTACATAAATACCAGTCTGCAGTCAGCTAAATGCATTGCCTGCTCAAACATTTTTATAAGCATGAAATTTACTCAGCTGTACCCATAACTTAATAGGCCAATTATTGACAAAAACACACTGACTACACCGGGATTAAGAGCTAAACATAGGTTTTCTTAAAACCGCATCACGTAGTTAAAAAGCTACATGGTCATTATTGTTAATAGTATAAAGGCAATGCCTAGAGGCATCAGCGCAGATCAGAAACAAGCATGCCAGGACCTGTCTAAATAGAATCAGAAAAGTTATTTCAAGCATAGATGTTAGAAGAAAAAAAAACGTGGAATCTCGATTTTGCCCAGCATTCCAAAATGCTCCCCTGCATGGTGTATATATTCATTTATGAATCAGATAATGAACATCACCAGTACAGTCCACAAATGGGGCTGGACAGCCAAAGGTAGTATCAGTCCTGCACTGGACATCGTGAGGGCAATGCACGCCAGAACTGGCTAAGAATATCAGAAGAGGCAGAAAAATATGGGGGAGGGACAGCAGGTAGCAGGAGCGCTGCAAGGAGAGATGCAAGTGCCACCCAAGTGTCGTGAATT
>NW_009258613.1:3684997-3695479 GCF_000687185.1 Egretta garzetta
GGAAGATCGTGCTGGAGATTTCTCACCAGCCCACAGTCTGGATGTCCTGGGCGCCTCGGGAGGGTCTGCACAGATTCACTTCTGTTAACATCCCACAGGCTCTCACACACTCCCAGGTGCTTTGTTCCCGTTGCCTTTTTTAAGCTCTCCAAGTCTGGTAACGCTTCTGCTTACTTAGCAGTTGCTTTTCCTCCCTCAGCTGTCACATTCTTTTCGTGCCCTCCCAAGGGTGCTTTCCTCAGCTTTCCTTATGTCCTTTCTGTCCTGTTCAGCGAGCCCTAAATCTCACAGCGCGGAGAGGTGGGAAGTTCATCGCAAGTTATGCACGTTACCTTCTGCTCCTGGCAGCTGGAGGGTGCCTGAACTACAGGATAAGCTGTGTATCTGCTCCTGTCTGTGATGCAAATCGCTTCCCATCACCAGCGTCTCAAACCCCAAATGGACAACAGTTTGGAGGGAAAATTAGGACTTAGGCTTAAATAACATGTGAAAGTGTTTAAGTGCTGGACCCTGAGCAGGTCACTTCATTTCGCCAGCTCTGCCAGTGCTGCTCTGCCGGAGCAACCCAAACCTAGATTGGCTGCCTGTCCACACTCCGCACATGCTCCTGGGTGATCACCTGGTAGTCCTGGAGGATGAAATATAAGTGCACCCTCCCCAAATAATCCACAGGAGCAGGTTGGGGCACAAGCCTTGCGCTCAGCTCCTGTTCCAGCAGAACCATCTGCCCCATCCATCTTTATAGCATCGTCCCCTGACTGATGTTTGGCAGAGACAAAGGCTCCCTAAAATTACCCTGAGATTTGTCTGCCACGAGGTTGCTAGGATTTGGACAGGGTAACATAAGGGTTAGCTTAGGTTGCCTGTAGACATAGGAGCACAAGCTGCGGGTGATAGGAGCTCAGGTTCAGCGCCCTGACCAAGCCACTGAGTCTCTGGTCTGGCACCAATAATAAAACGAGGCTGAATTTTTTACTGATCTTTCTCCCTTTCTCTTAGCTGGGACCGTGTTGGGGTTTTTTTGGCACTGGAGTGTACCTAACTATGTGCAGCACTAGCCTCAGAGAGTCTAAGCTTGTTTGCCCACCGCATTACAGGATTCACTCCAGAACCTACTGCACCAGGGCCCATCTCCCCGGACACCTCTTGGCTTGTGCCATCTTTCATCTCCCAGCTGGGGACAAACACCAACTCAAATGACTTTCAGGGAACACAAGGAAGGATGACTGCTTGTCATTTTAAGGGAGTCCTAAGATACAAGGCATTGGGCACATAATTATGCATGCCAATCACCATGCATTGTATGAATGCAGCTATTTAACTTACTCATTTGCATATGCATTAATCCACATTATGTATGAAGAAGTGGTGCTCGCAGAGACAAATTAAGCATGCAATACAATGGCTAAATTGTTTAAATAACATGAATGTTTATCATTTGGTTCCCTGTGTGCAAGACAGGGCTGTTAATAATTAGTTTCCTACCTCCAAAAGAGCACGCATGTTAATTAATTAATAGTTGCAAAGCACTTTGAAGTTGCAAAGCACCATAAGAAAGCTATCCATTATTATGTATGGTAAATGTACTTCTAAATGAAATAATTTGCCTATTTAAAATCATTCCCCTCCCAACATCCCCTAGAATCCCTTATCCATAATATTAATTAGCATCTAATAAAAAAAATGTGTGTTTAAATATTCATTTGGAGTTTCAGGAGCAGAACTGTTTTTCTACCCCCACTGTGCCAAGGATAAGATAGAGTGGCATGTTAAAGTACATGCACAAATACAGTTGTATTATCCAGGTACCACAGACAGGGCAAAGAAAAAGGCGTACAAGGGAGGAGAGAGTCCAGGCTTATATTGTCTTAATCTGGACCAAAAGACCCAGGTTTAGCTAGCAGCTCTGTGGCGAATTCCTGTGTGACCTTGGACATTTCATGACCTACAGGTTGGGATGCATCAGCCAACTCACCAAGCTGCAGCCCCCAAAACCAAAGGGGTCACATGAGTAAACCAGCCAGGGTGCCTTCATTGTCAACAGAGAGTCTGATGCTTCAGTGGCATAATCCAGCCCAGCATTTCATGCATGGGATGAGTTGCTCCTCTGAGGTGCCAGTCTCTCTCCTAGGAGGTGCTCCTGATGCCATCAACAATAAGCCAAGCCTAGAGCTCCATCTTTCCTGCGTTCCTCAAACATAGTCTCAAGATGTATCAGAAAGCAGCTCTGGAGCTTTATCTCATGTCATATGCCAGCTTTTCTTATGGATATACTGTCCCTTATCTTTGGACTCCAGGCCTCAAAAGCTCATGATGTGCAATACTTTGGTGGTTTGCTATTGCCTCACAAGGCAGACTGTCTTCTTCTAAATAACAGCCTAGGTAAATATTTACCTAACATATGAGAAATTGAATCAAATGTGAAGAGTCACCCAGGCTACTGAGAGCGAAACAGCTCAGCAGGCCCTCAGGAGCCTGCAGTAGCTCTAATTTGCTGCTGCAGAAGCACTCTGCAAAGAAAGCAAGCACCACCACAATGCTTCTGTGCTGCCTGAAAGAGGTATTTGATGTTCAGGATGCTGAAAAGAAGACTTTCAGACTGGAAGCTTATGGGGTTCATCTTCTCAGGATTTCCTGTGCTTTCCAGGCACTGAGAAAGAGCTGAAGAGCCATGTTCTGCAATGAGAAATGGGCATGTAAAATCTTTTGAAACCTGGGGTAAAGCCTTTCAGCCTGCTGAGCCCCACTCAGGGATGTGGGTGAAGGTTGCCCCACTGAAACCAGAGGCACCCACAGCCTCTGGCTTCCATGCTTTGATATTTCCCAGCTGTAGCATGATAACAGGGTAGGACTAAACCCTCCTAAATCTGCCATCAACTTATTAGGTGACAACAAACAAGTCACTTCACGCCTTTGGATCACACTTCAACATGAAGAAGGAGAACTGGGTACTACCTGTTATCAGTTCCTAAATCTCACTGGAGAATTAAGTGACCTGATCCACAGGCATCATATTCATTACAGGTGACCTCACTTGAGATCCCTTTCTTGGGCGAGTGCAGTCAGTAATAAAACTTCCCCAGATATTCTAAAAATAATAGGTAATTTCTTGAAAAAGGAAATCTTCCACCTAGCATAGTGTAACTTAATACTAGACCTCATTTTGATGGACAAAGAAAAATCAATTGATGACCTACAAATGAGTGGTTGCCTAGATACTGATGATTATGATGATGATAATCTTTTTACATTTATTGTGTGCAAACAGAACATGCCAGTGACCAGCAGTATAGGAATTTTTGAAAGGGCTAATTTTTGCCAACATACTGAGACTGTCAGCATCACTGTCAGGGACACAAATTTAAAGCAAGAAGTCCTAACATAAGACTGTAGTGGGAATTTTCTCAAATTTTCTACTGGAGGCTCCAAAAGCCGGAATCCCCCCGTTATGGCAGTGCTCTGCTGGGGAAAAAAAAAAAAAACAAAAACAAAAACAAAAAAACCTTCTTAAATATTGAAAGGGAGTATGGAAGTGGCAGTAAGGCATTAGTTATTATATATTTGTAGAGTCAGGCAGAAAATGGAAAGGAAATGGCAATTAATATAACTTACAAAACACATGACTGATAATGGGGAAATGAAGGGAACAATGAAATGACCAATACAGCTAGAAATAATTACAGCATATTTTTCAATGTGAGTTATTGCTAGAGGCACACAGAAAAATTGTTCTTAGGCAAGTAGAAAAAGTAGAAATTTTTAAAGGATAGATATTTTTGTCTGTATATCAAACTGAGCAGGAATTTTATACCGAGGGTGGAACAGAAAGATTGCCATCTGTGATGAAAAGGGGATGTGAGGTAGCATTTGCTAAAATTAAACATTTTTTAAAAACAACAGACACATATCTTGCACCAAGAGCCTTTAAGGCATGAGGAACTCTCAGTAAAGTTAATTTCAACAAATCTTGGGAAACAAAGAACATTTCAGATGACTGCAGGACTACCAACATAATTTGAATACTGAAAAGTATACAAGGGGTGGACTAGGGAATTATAAACCAACCAAGCTGATGTTAACCATGGGAAATAATACAATGCTGAATTCTAGACTATATCAACAAAAAATTTGAGTCAAAAATGTATTTAAGCCCTTCAGCATGATCTCATGGCAAGTGGGTTTTTCAAACTATCCCTTTTTTGGATTAAAGAACTGTTGATCAATTAATTATAGTGCTTGTATTTAAAAGCATGTGACTTAGTACCACACAGCATTTTTTACTTTAAAAACTCGCAGTTGCGTATAATAGATGGGCTACAACTGGCTTACGGACAGATGGATGTTAATGGGACTTATTTTTTAGAAGTTCCCAAGAACTGGTCCTTGGTCTAGTACTGGTTTTATTTTTATCACTGTGGTCACTGATAGATTGCCTTCACCAGTAAAGTCTGCAGCGATACACAGACCAGCAGGTAGAAAGTAATGAGAACAAGTCACTACTACAAAACACATCAACTGCCACAGCTACAAAACCAACCACGAACCCAGATACGGTGCTTCAGATGGATTCTTCATGGATTATGGTCGCAACATGGACTCTTGCTGCATTAATAAAAAGGAGCAGGGGATGTGTGATTTATAAGAAGAGGGATATCAAACAAAAGTGAATATATAGAGAGACAAAGGTAAGAAGAAATGGGTTTCAATTAGACATGGAGGAAAACTGTCCAACGGGAAAGGTAATGAAATGGAGGCAGATGGTCTAAAGCGTTATTCACGCAACATGATTTCAGATATTTGAGAAGAGGTTAGACAAATACCTTTCACAAATCACACAGATATGTTGATGTGCTTTGGTTTCTGGTTTAGGAGTGGACTAGATGCCCAGCTAAGGTTCCACCCAATCTTACGTTTTGAGGTTATACTGAGTATGGGGAAGGCTGCCTGATTGCGGCCTTCCAGTACTTAAAGGGGGCTCATAGGAAAGATGGGGAAAATCTTTTTAGTAGGGCCAGCTGTGACAGGACAAGGGGTAATGGCTTTAAACTAAGACAGGGTAGGTTTAGACTGGATATAAGGGAGAAATTCTTTACAATGAGAGTGGTGAAACACTGGAACGGGGTGCCCGGAGAGGTGGTGGAGGTCCCATCCCTGGAAACATTCAAGACCAGGTTGGACGGGGCTCTGAGCAACCTGAGCTAGTTAGTGGTGTCCCTGCTCACTGCAGGGGGGTTGGACTCGATGACCTCTAGGGGTCCCTTCCAACCCAAAATATTCTATGATTCTATGATTGTCTAGAATGCATCTACTCCTGGTGTTCAGAACATGAAAAGACTGGGAGGAGTTCAAGGGAGTGCTATAAAAAGGTAAAATAATCAGGGGTTTCACACATCCTTCCTCCCAAAGTCCATTTCCTTCCAAAGTGTAAATATTACCTTCCAAGCTGGTTTAATAAAAAACTGGACTCCACAGGAGAGAAAATGTTACTTTTCATACATTTTTCTCAGCCCTACATCACGACAGTGGCTTTTTAATGTTCCTAAACTACATATGACATCTAGTGAAGCTTGTTAATAACATAGGATAATAATCCACTAGATTCTAATGAAATTTTAGAAGCAATTAAAAAAAAAAACATTAAAATATCCTGGATATCTATATAGAGACTTGGGGTTTTTTCCTCCTCCTTCTCCATCAAATCATTGGCCCCAAACTTAACACAAAGGGGCTAGTCAATCACCGCCATTTTTATCTAATCTCTTTGTCATCATTTATCTGCACAGCTTTAAAACCAAAAGCTGTACGTGGCAGCATCAGATGCTTCCCCTTTGTGCATTGCTCTCATCACCTGTCGCACTTCTCTTGTTTAAACCTTTAACGGGAGTCTTCAGCACTCCTGCAAAATAATTTATGCGTTTTCCCCACCTCTGCAACTACCTTGTGACAAGAACAAGAAGAAATCAAGGAGGAGGCTGTAATTAATGCACTTCCACCGTCTGAAATTAATGCCGTAAAGTCAGTGCCCAGCCTTGTCACAAACACAACAGCAGCTTCGCCTCTACTGACAGAGCAGCGCAGTTACAAACACGGCTTGCTCTGACCATGAATCATCAGCGAATCTTAGTCACACACCTTAGCCTATGTCTGGGATTAATTCTGCAGTTTACGGTAAAGGAAGACTATAAATCTGACAACTGTACAAAGAAAATCTGTTTGACTGATCCCTTCCTAAAGCTGGGGCTTAGCTTCACTGAACAACCCCATGCACTGAATCCTTCAGATGTGAAGTTAAATTTAAAAAAAAAAAAATGTGAATTTGTCCTATTAAGGTTATCACTTCTTAAGAGGAAAAACTCATCTGTTCTAACATGGATAAGTGGAAATCAAGGATAGAAGTATCTAAAAAGGAGATTTTAAAATAAATTGATTAAGCAAAGAGCAAAACATTACCAGAATTATACCTGGAGCATCTTCAAACAGTTTGGAGGGAAATTACGGGAATTTGTAGGGGAAATTATGGGAATTCATAAGGAGTTCATAGGGAACTGCTAATCAGAGAGGAAAACTCACTGACACCACCTCAGGGGACTGGTAGGTAATGAATGTTGTAGCCTGCTTTTGTAAAACAGGTGAGCCAAGACCTGTAGGCTTCACTGGAGATGCAGGTGAGGTGTCCAGGAGACACTGGCCACCAAGGGACTCCTCAGTGCCACTGGCTCTGCTGCCCAGCACTCAGACAACAGGGCTGGACAGGGACCTCAGGAGATTCCAGAAGTTGGGTTCCAACATGTGCCAGAGCTTTCTCCAGAGGAGCAAAGATTAGCTTTGAGATTTCCAATATTCTAAGGTATAAAGTAAGAAAAAAAAATTATCTATATATTTTTAAGGACTCTTCTTGCCTATATTACTTTTCCTATTATAAATCATGAGGGGAAAAAAAGAACCCGAGTTTAAATTTAACTGACAATTTTCAAGAAACCTTTAAGAGAAGCAAGTACATCCATAACAAGGTCTCTCATGTCCCATATTTCTGTTGTCTCTCTCATTTGTTATAATCATAAACTGGCAGGTGGAAGGAGAGTCCTTATGCCGTGTGCTTATGCAGTGCCTGGGAAAATTAGAAGCCTGGTCTTCACTGAGGACTTAAAACCACTGATGTCAGTAAATCACAAGACAGTAAGAAGCTGTCTGAGTTAACTTTTGGTTCATATATTACAGAACAAGGTGGCAAAAATTGTGAAGAGGTCCAAAAAAAGTCACAAGGTTGGTTTTTGGGTCTTTTCCTCTTAGATCCACAAACGTTATCTTTTCAGTAAGCTGTTAAGATAGAAGATGACTGCTCCCTTTAATTATGCTGGAAAAGTGAGGAATGGGGGAAGCAGAAGAGCTGTTTGAACTGAAAACCAGCATTGGCAAAAGGCAGAAATGAATATACACAGGCTGTGCATAAATATAGATATGGAATTGAAAGGTTTTGAGCCACTAAAATAGCAGAAGCCTTGAACAGCCTTCAAATAGCAGCCGTGGGAGCAAACCAGCAGGATCCATGTACCCGTCAGTGATGTGCAGATGTGCCCAGGCTCTCTGTACACCATTTGCTCTTGGGAACTGCCTGGCTACAGAGGCACAGACCTCAGTTCAGGTTAATTTGTGGAGCTTTTCAGCCTTTTTGCTTCCTTCTCAGCCTCCTTCCTGGCCCCTGTAGAGCCCTGTTCTCAGCTGCTGCTGACACCTGAGCTCACCATTCCACACCAGTGCCAGTCCAGCACTGCACTGCAGTCCTGTTCCGAGTCCGGTATGGACAGCCTCTAATTAGCTTTCACAAAGACTTTATTCATTTAAGAAAAAGATCACATTATGTTCCTGCCTTGGATAGAAGAGAACAGAACTCAGTCCCTGCAAAGATTTCCTTCCTGTCCTGGATTCTTACATTGCTGGCTGCTTCTTTTCAGAGAAACAAATTAAAATCTCCTCCACCCCAATATTTTTGTCATTAGCTTGCCAAGGGAGTCTGAGAGCTATAAAGTCTCTTCTGATGTCCAGATGAAGGCAGAGCTTTCTGAGCACATGAGGGAAGGACCCAGTTTTACCCCATGGCTGTACAACGCACAGCCCCATGTGGTCCTCGTTCACCAGGACACTGGCCAGGTGCTCCTGCAGTATCACACAAGTAAATGGGATATCAGCTCACACAATATCTACCGAACAGTCTGGTCACTTTTTCCACTTAACTACATCAACTGTTTCTCCTTCTGCCCTCATAATCTCACCCACACCATTTTTTTTAGACTATGAACCTGTTAGGTTTCAAGAAACGTCTGTATTTTTGCTCTTCTGGAAAGATACAATAGCAGCAGCCCGTCAGAGAACTAAGTCCCCAGGAGAAATGAGAAGATTATGATTTCTTTCTTATCTTTTTTTTTTTTTTTTAAAGCATATTTGAGAGAGCTGGAAGTATTCATTTCCCAGTTTTGTATCTTGGAAAGCTTATACATACATCTCTGTGGCTGCTTGGAAATGTAAACCTTCCAAAGTCAAAAAGAATAAATAAAGAAGATTAGCATATATGTATAAAAGCTGCTATAATTATCACAAAAGGGCTTTCGTGGTTAGGACTGCAAGAAACACTGCAAGTATCTTGGGATCTGCACTAAAACTCAGAGTCGGCACCACTAAGAGTCATTTTTTAAAAGATAGCCAGGTCATCTGTAATTCGAAATTCAATCAATAAATGTGTTGGAATTTCTTTTCAAGTGTGTTTGCCTAATGGTGATAAAATAGAGACACTATAGGTCTAAAGGGATTTTTTTTTCTAATTAGGAGCACATACAAAAGATTTGTTTGGAAATGACTTTACAACTTTTAATTCCTAAATAGGTGTTAGCAACAACAGCTATGAAACTAATTTTTGTAGAAGGATCCCTGTACTTTCTCCAAACACTAGGATGCAGGCAATGCCAGCAAAAGATACATTCAAGGTTGTGCCTTTCTATTTTAACAAAGGCTGTTTTATAACCCAGAGGAAAACTGGAATATTTGACTGATCTTTATATAATCTGCTTGTTTTCAATACCTACCTTTTCAGCTTTCCTGGCTATAAATAGTCCTCTCTCACATGACACAGCATACCCACAGGTCCCTTGCATCTCTACACGTGGTAGATACCCCAAGGAGTCTGCAGGAGGGGTTTACAAATCGTTCCTGCGCTGCCTGAATTTCAAGAAGGATATGGGCATGGGCATGAGCATGGACACGGACAAGAAGAAACCACAGAGGAACCGTGAGCTCCAAAGGGTAGTGATCTCCCAGGCACAGGGCTGACTACACCAGATCTCCTCTCTGCCATGGGATCCAGTCCTGACTGCGGAGCACACCGCACCGATACCGCCTGCTGCGAAGAGACGTTTCACAAAACCACAATTAACATTTAAAACAGCAATTACAGTGAAGACCTCCTTAGAAAAGATGCCCAAATCTGTTTTCAATAAGAGCATTTTAATTGCTTTAAAGTTTTTATTAAAATCCCAACAGACCAATTACAGTCAATTGTTTCCAGCCTCTACCTGCCTAGTAATCACTCAGTTCACAACAGAGAAAGATATGTGCTCCATTACGTGCTCCCCTCTCCCTCTCTGGTAACCACGTTTTGTACTCAATTCTGTTCCCCAGGTAGTCTAGCAAGTTTGGATTATCAACCTCTTTTGCTAACAATATTCTACCTTACATTAAATTTAGGTGCTCATATATCAAAGGATTTATGCCATCTAAAAGAACAAGGGAATAACCACACACCCCCCACAAAAAAAGCCCATCTCATGCCCAAGGAAACACCATATCCAAAAAAAATCAGTTTATAGAAAATAATATGTTTGAAAAAGAGGTGACAACTTTAAGCAGAAAATAAAAACGCTGGGTAAAATACTCTTTGCATTGGAGGCTTACATCACCTGTGGTGGAAACAGCTAGCAAATCCTCACCATTCACATAACCAGCCATTCAGCTCTTCATGCCATGGCAACAGTACCATTAAATTAACCACCCTGTCAAACAGAAGAAGCTTGTAAGGA
Source organism: Egretta garzetta (assembly GCF_000687185.1). Lineage (NCBI taxonomy): Eukaryota > Metazoa > Chordata > Aves > Pelecaniformes > Ardeidae > Egretta > Egretta garzetta. The sequence continues at coordinate 3,695,065 of NW_009258613.1, forward strand.
GTCACCACCCTGGGCTGCATCAGAGGCCCACGGTGGGCAGGTAGGGCTGCAGGCACAGGAGCCACAATGAGGTGCTCCACGGATGTGGCACTGCCCATGAGGATCATGCCCACATACCTCCTGCACTCGCCGCAGCCAGACAAGGGCCTGAGAGGTGACCGCAATACGGTCGTATGAATAGCTAGAGGTGACCAGGTTGGACGGGGCTCTGAGCAACCTGATCTAGTTAGCGGTGTCCCTGCTCACTGCATGGGGGTTGGACTAGAGGACCTCTAGGGGTCCCTTCCAACCCAAAACATTCTATGATTCTATGAATGAAAGAAGTCTGTAAGGGGAGATGACTACCTGCAAACACTTCTCCCTTCTGAGATGTAAAGGGCTGAGTCTGTGCCTTGCAGGTCTGTGAGTTTACAGG
>NW_009258613.1:3695504-3712276 GCF_000687185.1 Egretta garzetta
CTGTAAAAGTACATTATACAACAGGGAATAAGCTTGATAGTTACTATCCATGGTGAGATATCAGCATTGTACTATAGTCCTGGAAACTTTTACCAACAATAGCTTCAGAAGTGGAGGATAACGGCTGTTTTAATGACATTGCCTTAACACACCAAAATGAAGAAAAAAAACCAAACAGATTTTGATTTTTCTTGTTTATAATAAATGCGTTAGCGAGCCACATTGTTCAACACCAATAGAGTCATTTGTGAAGTCAATGGTGACATTTTAAATGGTTACACATCCAAGTTAAAGACGTATGTAGATACACTGAGCAGCTTCTCTTGGTACCTTTTCAGTTTGCCAAGTCAGAAGTATGGCATAAAAGCTTTCTGTACCTTGGAAGTTTTTTGGGTTTTTGTGGAGGGAGTTGTTTGGGTTTTTTTAATAGCTAACTACTACAAGAAATGATGGAAATCCAAAAGACATTTTATCCAGCTCACTTCTAATGTTTTTCAACTGTTGTCTCCAGGATAAGCTCTCTTTATTCATTCCTCCACAACCAGCAATTTTCTAGCCAGAGATTTAAACAAACCAGTGAGCAGTGGTGTGCCATATCGACATTTCTAACATTAGTTGCACACTGATAATTCTGATTTCCAACCTCTGCTCCTCCCTGTGGCAGTTGGACTACAAAGCCAAAGGACAGTACACTGAAAGATCATAGAATCATAGAATCATAGAATCATAGAATGTTTCGGGTTGGAAGGGACCCTTAGAGGTCATCTAGTCCAACACCCCTGCAGTGAGCAGGGACACCACTAACTAGCTCAGGTTGCTCAGAGCCCCATCCAACCTGGTCTTGAATGTTTCCAGGGATGGGGCCTCCACTACCTCTCTGGGCAACCTGTTCCAGTGTTTCACTACCCTTATTGTAAAGAATTTCTTTTTTATATCTAGTCTAAACCTATCCTGCTTCAGTTTAAAACAAAGATGCTGATAGGCAGAACATCTTAGGCCTTTGCCAGAAACACATTTTTGGCATTTATGCACTACAGGCCTCTGCAGCAAGTTCATTTCTTAGTTCACTTCATCTTCACCAGAAGATCCAGCCAACATCCAGCTCAGCTTATGATACATGGAAATGCCACTGTTTCTTCTGAGAGCCCTTCAATGTGCTGTTCAGAGCTGCTAAATCATCTTCCCTTCCATTCATGTCGTCAATGATAACCTCCAATGCGTTAACAGACCAGACAAGGATCCTTCTAGAAAAACCATCTGCAGTTGAATCAAGAGAGGTACTGGGGCTCTTTTTTTTTTTTTTTTTTCCCTGAGACACAACAAACATCTTGCAGCAGAAAGTGCTGATTTGTGCACTACTGAAGCAAGATCTTCAGAGCCCTGCAAGGTTCATCCAGGATCTCCCCATATTTCACAGCTAAGACTGAGGAGCAGTCACTGAGCAGAGGTGCGCCACTCGGAGCACTCCACTACATTTTGCAAAGCACAGCACACCGTCCCTAGGAAAGCTTTACCATTGAGGGCTGGGCCTCAGTGCTGATGCTGAAGCACAACCCAAATGCTCAGAGACCATCAGACAGAAATGTACCCCTGAGTCATGACTCCTCCTGTGCTTTCTCTTGCCTCTTGCTGGGAAGAGCAGTTTCTCCCAGATCTGTGCCAAGCCTTATGGATCATGTGTCAGATCTTTACTGCACACACCCCAAATGCATCACTTGCACTGGCATAAGCTGGAAGATGCAAAGATACGTGGAGCTACCTCACTGGCTTTTCTAATAGCTTTTCTTCAAATTGTCCATTCCTGTGGTATACACAACATTATTAACAGTTTACACTGAGGGCAAACTGGGAGTACTGCCAATGGTTCTTGTTTCACTCCTCTTCCTCTGGATCCACCCATTAATTCCTCTATTACACTGAAACTGTAAGGTCTTTGGGGCAAAGACCAGTTTGTTGTTCTGAGTCTGAACAGATTTTAGCCCAGTGAGAGCACAGACTGTAACTACGTTCTTGCTGCTGATGCAACACAAACATTTTAATTAAAGTCCGACTTCTGACGAACTGGCCTTCCATTTTCTCTGCTTGCTCCCCCTCCCCTAATTACTGAAAAATTAGCAAAGTTCAGCCATTGACCCTCCATAGCTCAGTTATCAGTGTCATCCCAGTGTAACAAGTTTTGGCCATTGAAATTCCAAAACCAATCTACTGCCTTCCCTTGCCAGCCCTTCTGGCCCATCTCTCCTCACCGTAGCTTTCCACCCCAGATAAAACAGACACCTTGCAACACGACCTGCTTGTTGAGAAGATGAAGATTGCTGCCCGCGAGAGCTAGGCAGGCCAGTGTAATCCCACACCTGTGTAAATGATGCCCACATTGCCTGCGTACAGCAGCACCACATACGGCGTCCAGGCATACAAAACCCACAGCCTATCTGCATAAATCAACAACAGAACCAACGTACACGAGCTAAGCGCTTGCCATCAGAAGGATCACAACCCACCTTGAGATTTGTGCATAGGATTCAGCCCATACATCTCCCAAAAATTCAGCAGTAGCTGCCATGAAATGCTGTTGCTCACCAGCTCATGGTGGCCCAGAAGGGGAAGAAAATCCCAGTGCTACGCACTCACTCTCTTCTCAGTCGATTCCCTAAATCCTCTGCATTTCCATCAAAGATGGGCCACTGCAGTCCAGGAGGGGCAGAGAGGAGGTAGACCACAGGTAGGGGCAGACGATGCACACAGGCTGTGTGTCCTAAATTCTTCAGTCCCCCAGTGGCATAGGCCCAGGGAAACATGAGGGAACAGCAGAGTTCAGGTAAGTGAATTAAATGTATCTTCCTAATCCACCTGGAGCTTTTATATGACTCTGAGTGAGATGTGGCTGAAAAGCACGGTTTGAGAATGAAGGTGGATGGGACCTCCAGACCAGACAGAAACACAAACCCAGCGGGCCCTGGCAAACAGGCTCCATCCGTCCCATGCTGTGTCCGAGCAGCCTGCTGCCTAGGAGTACAGCCAGTGGCATGACCATGTACAGGACACCAGCCACAAAACAATATATGTTCCCAGATGAATGCCATCACTTTTTTACCCCATTCTCTCCAGCACTATGAGCGGAATAGCCTCCAAGTCCTGAAATTAGTTGCTCCTTCATCCCTGGTGAGATGAATTGGTATAAAAGAAGCTGAATTAGCGGCTGTGAGATCTCACAGCCTTTAGCTGGTTTGCCTTCTCTGCCTGGGAGTGAACATAGCATAAGCAACAAGTTTGTGTGTCCACACCTTTCACCACCAATGAGTCCCACCTGGGCTTGGAGTCAACCTTCTCAGGAACCATGACAAAGCAGAGGTACCCCAAGTCATTTAACCTATGGCATAGCCAAAGACACTGCTAGCAAGGATGTCAGGTTGGGGATGGCTTTTGTGTATCAATTCAAGGACAGTTAGAGGGAATGGTCTCTCCAGTGGTCCCTGACTTTTAATTCCCAATGTCTTCCCAGAACACATCATGAAGGGCTGAAAGCCCAGGTCTTGGAGAACATTTACCAATGTTGAACCATTGCTGTCACTGCAGTGACACCACTCTTTTCCACCAGTGATATCAACTTCTCCTACTTACTCGTCTGCTTTTTTCACACTTTCCTTTTCACTGCCTGTCCCCTGCACAAGGATGGAGCAATCTGTGAGAACCAGCAAACCCGGCGCTATGCTCCTTCCAGTCTTCCCTTGCAAGAGGCTGGTCTCTGCACCATGCATGCAAAACACTAATAATACTGGAGCATTGAGAATACTGATCATTATGGTAATCATAACTGTTTTCTTTAAATTATACCTGCCCCAGCTGGTAATCATAGTAATTTTTCATGTCTTGTTATGTATGAACCTGGACACATCTTGGGGCAAGGATCCTCTGTGCTCTGTATGGGCAGCGCACAGCACAGGAGACACATCTGGGCAGGGTGGGCTGTGTGGCGCTGAGGAGGTCAGGTGTGCCTGCGTCTCACCAGCTTCTCGGGAGAAGGTTGGAGTGTTTATGGAAGCAATGTGATGGGACCTAAAAGTGCCAGAAGGAGCCTGGGTTACTCTGGGCAGTATAGGGATGCATAGCCCACAGAGCTTTCATCTCTGCTTGTCCCTGAAGTTACTTCTACAGTGTGTGTAAATACACCATAAATAATTTCTGGGTTAGTAAAAAGGTACTTACTGCATCCAAATAGGAATATGAGCTGTGGTCACTGTGTGCTCCTACGTCATTTCAAGCACACTTTCATACATATGTAGGACATAACCTTTGCCATCCCAGCCACCTCCCATTTATTTCAGCTCATCACATAAATGCGCATTGCTAATAATTTCCTTATTGCCACTAAAAATGATTCAGGAGCTTGAAAAAGGTGCCACAGCATGAGGATTAAACTCCACATAAAAGCCTGATTTTATGCTAGATTTGCTGACCAAAACAAGGCCAGTGACTTTCCTCTGCCCAATCTTAAAAAGAAAAACCCAACCAAACACCGCCAACCTGCAGGGAGCGTCCTGTAGATGACATAAAACCATAAAGAGAGTATTACAAAAGGTCTTGCACCTTGATACCATGTTGCAGGGCAAGGCATTATATGAGTCACAGAAGTAAAGAAACTCATTTAAGAGAGGGACTGTCAGGCCATGAGAGAGAACAGCTAAAACATCACCCCACTCCTGTGCCTTCCACAGTGCAGCAAACTCCCAGGCTTATTGATGTTGCTCTTAATCCCCCAGATTGTGGAGACAAGATACATCATGGCAGACGATGTCATTTTTTTATTAAAAAAAATAAGAAGAAAGTAGAACTTTTGCTTCATTTTTACAAAGAAAAGCTGGAAAACCTGACCACGTGGTACCAGGCTGAAGAACCACAGTCCAACTGGTAAAGAAAATCCCCTCATGGGCAGCAATTTCAACCAGCGATGTTTAACGCAGACACGTTTTCAGGCCTGATTCAGCATGAGGTTCCAGACGCCATCCCTCCTGGACTATGCCACCAAAGCCTGGGGCTCTGTCCTCAGGGGGAAAGGAGGTGAAACAGTTGCTTGTTAACCTTTTCTAAACCATGGCGCTGCCGCACAGTGAGGACCGACTGCGATGGCATCATTGGTGAACTTCTGGATGCAGGGGTAGAAGCTCTAAGCTTGCTTTCTCTTTATAGATATTCTTGCGTGGTTGTTATTTGAGGTAACAGGGAGACTTCTCCGAAGAGCTTTTAAGCAGAAGTGTAACCTGCCTTGTGTCTCACTGGCATCCCTTTTTATAGCTCAAGAGCAGACGAAGCTATTCCTCTTTTTTCTCCATGAAGCCACATTTAACATGCCTTGAATATCTTGCTCCTTTAGTCTCCCTCTTTATTCTTTAGATCTTCTTTAGGATTTGCAGCTAAACCAGGAGTGTGTAGGGGGGCGAGAGGGAGGTTCGCCGCCCCAGGATCAGCCCCAAATTGGCACAAAGCACACTGTCCTTGCCCTTCAGCTCCGAGGGCCGTGTTCCACACTTAAAATAACAAATGAAGTTTAACTCTCCCCTCCTGCTGTTCAGGTGCCAGCATGTAACTCATGGCTCTGTGCTGCCAAGTGAAGATGACAACTGTGACGTGTATGAAGAAGATGGATACACCTCAGAAATCACGGTCCCCCGGCTGCCCACAGAGCAGGAATAGCTCAAACAACAAACAGCTATTTTCCACCACTACCTGGCCAAGACACCTCACTGCTGACCAGGTTTGTCCTCAGTCCACCCAGAGCACACGGGGTCCCCCACATAGGCCCACAGCAACAACAGGTTTTACACTGAAGACACTTTGCAATTAGAGAGAAATAGGCAACTTGCCTGAAACAGGCACCGAAGCACCAGGAGGGCAATTAAGTTGTTTTCTCTATACAAGCAGCACCTTCATTAAGTAGCTCCTAACACATTCACCTGCAAGAGTAGCCTTAATTTCCCTCTTCCTTCTGTTTTCCCTCTCACAGCACAGTTGATCTTCTTCCATCTCCCTTTTGCAGCTTTATTCCCAACATCTCCCTTGCCTCCTTCTCCAGCCCGGCTGCTGGTTTAGCATCATCACTGGAACTGCATTCACAGCTGCTGGTTTCTTCCCTGCACCATTGCTGCTCTTACCTCACACTAAAGAAACATTGGCTTTTTCCTTCCCCCCCTGCCACTTTTATTTTTTTTAACCAAGTGGGCTGAAAACCATTCTTTTCTCCCTCTGGACAAGGCAAAAACCAGACAGGTCCATCTGTTCTCTTTGCAGGATCAGTGGCAAAAAGACTGCATGGACACCCAAAAATTACATCCCACTCTTCAACAGAGCTGACAGCTCTGAAGGAATGACCATATTGTAATTACATTTTTAAATAACTCGGAGATGCAGCTAGATATTTGTGCTCTAGAGAGGATAACATTGACTTGGGGCCCTTTCCAGACAAAAAATCCCCACATCCTGGCAATTATTATTTGGATATCAGTGTAAGGACCACATTGCCCAGAAGGACCAGCAACCATTTCTGACCTCAGTCCTGCAAAGCTATGCTACACAAGCTTTGATTTCTGCATGTGCATGGAGCCTGGGGGATGTCAGCAGAATCCCATGGGAACATGGGGTGAACCTAAGAGGCACAATAACAAGATTTATGTACAAGACTGATTCAGAATCCAATGCTGCAGAAATTTGGTGGTCTTTGTTCATTTATTTACCTGATCTGAAAAAGCATTTCAGACTGTATGAGATTTTAATGTTTGGGGCAGTCATCTTAAGGCCAAAAAGGACGGCTCTGTTTTAACCTCTTGTCCAGAGTATCATAGAATCATAAAATAATAGAATCATAGAATGGTTTGGGTTGGAAGGGACCTTAAAGATCATCTAGTTCTAACGTCCCTGCCATGGGCAGGGCACCTTCCAGTAGGCCAGGTTGCTCAAAGTCTTATCCGACCTGGCTTTGAACACTTCCAGGGAGGAGAAAATCACACCTTCTCTGAGCAACCTGTTCCAGTGCTTCACCACCCTCATAGCGAATAATTTCTTCCTTATGTCTAATCTAAATCTACCCTCTTTAAGTTTAAAACCATTACCCCTTGTCCTATCACTACATGCCCTTTTAAGAAGTCCCTCTCCAGCTTCCTTGTAGGTCTCCTTCAGGTACTGGAAGGCTGCTGTAAGGTCTCCCCACAGCCTTCTCTCCTCCAGGCTGAACAACCCCAACTCTCTCAGCCTGTCTTCATAGGAGAGGTGCTCCAGCCCTCGGATCATCTTCAAGTACTTTGTAAAGTTGTTGTCCCTGCAAGGCCTTCAACAATGTGATTAGGATGAAATTCATCTCACTTAAAGTTAGTGCTTATAATGTAGGTGCCTACATCTAAGCTGTGTATTGAAGCTCCTGTCAAGGGAGATCTATTTATTCAGTATCATCCTGGTGATCAGGATGTGATTTATCAGTGTCATCATTAACTTCAGGATGAGCTGAACAATCACCAATACTTCTATAGCAGTGGTCTATACTGGCAACTGAGGAGATTGAAATGACTCTGCCACGTTTAGACACTTACAGGGAAGACACCTATATTTAGTCCTAAGAATCCCAGCCCAATTACTGTTACTGCTACTATTTATGCTATGTTACATTATGCTGTTAACAATCCAGTTAAGAAACAAGTGAATCTCTTTTTCCTGCATTACTTTGTCACTCGTTTGCTTATCTGTTGCTAAATTAAAACCAAACCAAACCAAACCAAACATATTCCTAGTCGCAACGCAAAGTCCTGCTTAATCACCAGTCAACAATATGCAGAATTATTGATTTAAGCCCATATTTTGCAGCTAAGCTACAGCCTATGGCTGTCTTCTGGAAAATTCTCCAAATTTGGTTTAAAAATGACAAGTGGAAAATTGATAATTTCTCATGCAAATTCTTCCAGCAGATTTCTGCTCCCCTATTAGACCTTATCTATAGCCTGAATTTATCTTTCATCATCTTCCAACCGTTGCTATAACATCATTCATGCAATTAAACAGCCCTCTACTATCACAGAAACTCCCAGTCTTCATAGCCTGGAACAAACATTGATGGAGCACTCAGATTAATGCTTATAAACACATTATCTACTTCAAGTTGCTTGGAAATTAACTCATGATAGAATAAGTGAAAACAAGCACCGCCAATGAAGATGAGCACTGACACATTTCCATCTGCCCAAAATCTTTTCATCCTAATAATGTTTTTTTAGAGTTACTGTTTCCAGAAAACTGTAAGACATTACTCTATAGCAGAAGAGCTTTTCTATGGTCTCCAGCAAAATGTTGCTTTGGAGGTGATAACGTACTGCTTTGGTCTCTGGGAGCAATGTTGTGTTCTCACCTCGTTTGCTGGGGAACGTGGTGATTCAGGCAGTAAGACGCGCCGTTCAGACCTGCCTATATGCTCACTCGCTAGGGAAAGTTGCTGCCCATTTATTGTTACATCAGGAGCTCCTGTCCTTTATTTCTCTTGGTTATCAACACTGGCAGCAAAGAGATCTGCAAACCAGGACCTCATATTATCATCTTGACTCTGGGAGCAACAGCTGCAGGTGCAGTTCAGGCTGTGTATGAGTAGCATGCAGATTTTGGAACAGCCTGTAAGTGGTGCTCCTAAGCCCCTTCCTCCTACCATGGAGACCAGGAATGTGGAAAAACTCAAGGGAAATAGTAGCTCAGTTTGCACCCTTTCTGGGAAGAGAGATGGGTGTCCACCTCCACTTCATGTTCCCTCTTTCTGGAGAGAACCACTGAGTCACCGCAAGAAATCTGTTACCTACACAGGTCATCAATACATCACTCTTTCCTCAATACCACCATCACCCCTGGAGCAAGAGTGATCAGGAGCAGTGACTCAGAATCATGTGGGTCTGAATCACAACTCTAAGAGCTTGTCCCACAGCGATGCTGTTTGCGTAGGGACTCTAACTTTGGGCTGTGCCCAAAGTCACAGACTGGTCCAGCAGGAGCACCTTACCACCAAATGCAGAATTCAACACTGAGGAGCTGTGCAACCAAAAAAGAAACACTAATGATGACAAAACACAAGGTGATTCAGAGATAATTCCTGCCCCTAGACTACCTTGCACCATATGGACAAAGTAATTCTGAGGGAATCAGAGGCACAATCTTAATGCTGACACAGGTGAATTCAGTCAGAGTCCAGTTAAGTTATAAAAAGTATAAAAAAGACCAAAAAGTAAATACAGCTATGTCTGGGTAAGGGACAAATTGTCACGTCAGCTCCATCAACCTGCTGTCAGCACTTAGGCCAATTGAATTGAAGTCAGACTGAACTCTACATAAAGTACAAAAGGATGAGGGGTCGCACAAAAAGCACAGCTGGATGATCCAGTGATTGTTGCCTTCGGTAGTGAGGTGATGAATGACACCAAAGGAAGGAGAGAAGATGGGATTGAGTGAGGAAGGGACAGGGAGAAAGAGATGGGAAAGACAGGAGGAGTTGTAGAGTAGGGATAAATTACTGAAGACTGAATTATTCTTCTTAACAATAAAAAAATTGCTGGAAAATGTCAAATTACAATGGCGGCAGTAAAAAAAATTGAGAACCCTTTGAGAAAGGGTTCCTATTTTCAATGAACTCTACTGATTGCACTAAAGATTATCCCTAGCATTTTCCAGTGTCAATACTCTGAATATAGACAACATTGGTGCTAGTTAGCCTAGTGGCAAGCAACTTTCTTTGTGATTAATATGAGGGTTGTTTCCTCTAGTGTGCTGACCTGCCCAGCATCTCTGTTCAGATGTTACATCCCACTTCTGCCCATGCATATTCAGGATTGAATGGAGTGGGAAGAGAAGAAGACTCTCCGTGACTCTGGGCCTAGAAGTCTGCCCGTTATGAGAAATGCATAAAACAACATATTCTGTGAAGTGCAACCAAATCTATCACTGCTCCCAATATAAAGTAGTTCAAATCTTGGAGATGCACAAAACTTAACTGAACACAGCACTGAGCAACCTGATTTGACTTTGAAGTTAGCCCTGTTCTGTGGATTGGACTGGAGACCTTCCGAACTAAATCGTTTTATGGTTGCAATTGTCACCTCCCTCCTACAGCCCCAACATCAGACATGACCTACACCAAGAAATAGGCAGAAAGACAGTGTTTTGCTTGCTCAACTTCCCCAGCTTACCTGCAGTGTATTTGTTAACTAAATAACTGCATCTATGAGGGAGGAAAAATCCTCTCTCCACTTTGGGGAGCAGGGAGGGAAAGAAAGACTCCTTGCTTATATAAGCCAGCTCCCAACATGAAGGAAACAAGCTGCGAACACCATGGTGTGAGTACTGGAAACTCTGGGACAGGCTGGTGTTCACTTTTTTCCTTGCCAGGGGATGTTCCTCCTTCCTACTTACCCCATTCCTCAAGCTGTCTTACCTTATTGGGAGGGCAAATTTGTTGTGGCAGGGAAGTACCTCACCAGAGGTTCAGGACCCTGACCTTGGCCTCTGGCCAAGCAGAATGTCAGTAAAAAATGAAAAGATTTTGTAGTGGGTCCAGAACAAGCTTGCGGTACAGCAGCCAAATCCAATTGTTCTTCTAACTTTAATAGATTTATACTCTACATTTGCACTGACATGACTAAAAGAGGTTGCTGGCTCAGTATTTCTGCAAAAATAAGCAAAACACAAACTAGCAGCTGTTGAAGAAATACACCACCATCCAAAAATGCTTCCTTATGTCAGGGCATTTTCATGCATTCAAATTTTGTACAGTTCTCCGATGATTTCCGTATTAGGTCCAATTATGCTAGTTTACTGATTCAGCTGGTGTATGGAAGTGAGTATGGCCTTTAAAATACTGAACAGTGCTTACATATCTACAATGTCTCCAGCTTTACAGAGAAAACTATAGCACATAAAAAACAGTCTAAGCCTATGAACGACCACCACAATCACCTTCATTCAGCCCAGGCCATTCAACTTGACCTTCTACTTTTGTTACAGGCTTCATAAGGACAATGTCCAAGCCACTCACAAAGTGGTTTTTTGATCCCTAAAAGACACCTTCCAGAAAACAGTGTTGTCTGTTCATTGATTTGGGAAGCTAATTTTGAGTGGTGGAGGACAAAAGGAGCAATGCAACTGGAATTCAGGAACAGGAAGAAAGAGGACTGCTGCTGGCAAACTCCCACCATGGTAACTCCTGTGGCCAGGTAAATCCTGAATGGCCACAAGAAGATGGAGGGAAAACAGAGACAATCACACTCCTTGGATTTGAAGCTCAGTGCATGAGGTAGTTAAGTCTGGGTTTGAGCATGACCTCAAGACCAACTGCAATTGTGATTACAAACCAAGAGCAAATTTATGGGAGGGCTCAAAGAGATAGACCCCACAGCAAACCAGAGAAAAAAGGCAAGGTGGAAAGGTCTTACTTTTAGAGGTAGGCCTCATCTGTCTGAAAGTGTCTTTCACTGCAGAGATCGAGTCACCTCAGCTCCTGCTATAGACAATGGAGAGTTGCTCAGTGGAGCTGAAGGGGTGATTTATCTCCATGTGAAGCAGACCCCTACATCTGGTTGGATGAATTGCACCATAAAATCTATTCACCGTATTGACTAATCTCCACTGACTATAAAGAGACCTTAAATACCCATTGTACACACAGAACCATACATGAACATATCTAAATTTAGTATGGCTTTGAGTTTTGCCTCTCAGGTCAGGCAAAAAGTTTTCCATCCCTCAGGTGTTTTCAGTCAAGATACCTAAATACAAGTTAGTCACCTGTGGTCTCCCTTGCAGTCAGTGAAAAGTTGCAGGCACTGCAAGAGGTGATTAACTTCACCTGTTTTAGAATCGTCCTTAGGATGAGATTAATTGCACTCCAGAAATTTCTATTTCCTGTTTTATTTCAGCAGCTCTAAAAGGAGTCCAGACAGCTACCTCAGATAAGGCACTAGATGGATGGGCCACGTTGTGAATGTTGAGAGACAGCCTCTCAAACTGTGAGGAAAAGCAGGGAAATCCAGTTTTTTAAAGTAATCTAGCAATGAAGAGCATAATGTATTTGAGAATGCACTATGTGATAATGCTGTATTCTGAGAGCAGAAACCGCCATGAGCATGAGGCTGCCAGACCCCACCGCTGCGCAGTGCCATTGCACCCAGGACCTGCCAGTAAGGAGTGAGGCAAAATCAAGAGAAATGCCCAAATATCAGCAACAACGCAACTAGTAATATCTTCTTCTGTGTTTTACGCAAATCGTAAAAAGTTTGGTAATGAATGATCAGTAGGCTCTTCCTCCTGCATTAGTACCACAAAAAATTATCCCTTTGTTAACGTGCCAAGATGTGAGGGTGAAATATATCTGAACCTCCATGGGAGTTTGATCAGCACAAGGAGTGTTGAAACAGAAAAGGCAAAAGCCTTGACAAAATCCCATGAACAGGAAGAGGAAAAGGTATAGAAAATAAAATGTGTTATTGGACACACACATAGGATGAAACCTGTATTATTTTAGTGGGTTCCTTGGGTCCTTATCTAACTGAAGGGTCTTATCCCAAAGCAAAGTGGCTTTTTGCACAGACCCAGGAGGACATCCTTGAAGTGATAAGATCTCATGATTACGTCTATTCTAGTAACCCAAAGGTGCTCAGACCTGCTCTCTGTCCATGAGGCCTGCTGGCGTGACCAGTGTCCATATCACCAACCTCACCTGCCCCCAAAGCAGGAGCCACACACAGACTCCTACAGGGAGCGGTCCCAGGTCTGCAGCAACACTTGATCTGTGCCCCATCATTTAGCTGTCTCAGACTAAAGCCATGGCACGGGTCATCTGGCAATGTGTTATTGGCCAGTGTGTGCCGCTGCTCGGGAACATCCCCAGCACAGCTTTGCCAAATAGTCTAGACATAGTTAATGACTACTCTAGGTGTGAGAAAAGCTGCTGCCGTATCTGCAGTGCAAGGATGGTCCTGAGCCGTGGCCCCACGCATCTGGTGCGGCTGTGCAGATGGCGTCTGAGGTCTGATCAGGGAGCCTCGGCCAGTTGCATGCATTGAAATTCTTCCAGCACGTCTCACGAGAGCAGCAGTGTTAGCAAAGGTAGAAGAGCAAATTCCAGCTCTTGTAATTACCTTCCTAAATTAATTCCCCTGCAGTTTCAATCAGCTGCTCTTGACATTCCCTCATCAGGGTGTAATCCCTCCTCATAAACACTCTGAGCGGTGCATGGAGAGGCAGGAGGGGAACAAAGATAAGCAGAGCTGATGCTGCACTCCTGGGAGCCTGGTGGGCAGCTCCCCACCGTGCGCGTTGGGGATTTCACTATCATCCCCGCTGAAAACAGAAAATTTTAGACTCTCTGTATTTGCAGTGAGTGGGGCATGCCCCGTAAAGAGTCTTCTGGTTTCAGATTAACGTCTCTGTCCTTCACCTGAAGTTAGGTATAACACAAACCTAATGGCTCCTATAAAATATATAGGACCTGGATGGATCAGGGCATTGAAGCTTTGCTTTAGCTCTGCTCTAGGGGTGGACGGCACTAGGAACATTGAATTATTTTGTTATACAACCTACACACTTACCATGTCAAAAGCATGAAAAATCTGAGATGGGAAGATAACAACTAAATGCTACCACTGAAGTACATAGAATCATAGAATCATAGAATCATAGAATGTTTTGGGCTGGAAGGGACCCCTAGAGGTCACCTAGTCCAATCCTCCTGCAGTGAGCAGGGACACCACTAACTAGATCAGGTTGCTCAGAGCCCCGTCTAACCTGGCCTTGAATGTTTCCAGGGACGGGGCCTCCACTACCTCTCTGGGCAACCCCTTCCAGTGTTTCACCACCCTCATTGTAAAGAATTTCTTCCTTATATCCAGTCTAAACCTACCCTGGTTTAGTTTAAAACCACACCCCTTGTCCTGTCACATAGATAAACAAAGCCCAACAATCAGGTTTAAACAAAAGGAAGTGAGGAAATATTTGCTGGTTTGCATAGGTGCAACGTCTCATAAAAATCTTAGTCCTAGTGTTAAGTCAGATGACCCACAGAAACTACATGAAATGGAAAACTGGCTTCAGAGCTATAAACAAAGCCATAACAAATGATATCATATTAGCCAGGAAGGAGGGAAGTTGTTATTTAGTGAAATACTGAATGGATTTTCTTAGTTCTGGTCTTATTAAGTGCTTCCTTAATGATCTATAAAAAGAATTAAATTGAATGTTAACAAAATTACAAGGTACTAATCTGGAAGGTGATCAAAACACCAGTGAGGACAGAAAAAGGAGAGATGAAAAGCACCTGGAATCAGAAAACACCACTGGAAAGTCAATATGGCAATTGCAAACTAGTACAGCTTGGCAAAGGAATGCGAAACACACCCATACAGCTCTCGGCGACAACTCTGAAAATAGGGAGGACAAATGAGATACAAGTGCCCATAAAATGAAGTAAAATCTGTAAAGTCAAAGGAAGCAAAAGACAACAGCCAGCCCAAACCGGGTTAGGATTCCTCCACTGCCACTGCCATACCATGGAACTGTAATGCTCCACACCACCATGTACCAGCAACCTAGAAAGACTTTGGCAAGATTAATGCATGTAGGAGAGGGGAGTGAAAGCACATTCCACCTCTAGCGACACTGGATGCTTCTCATGTTGGGGTCTCAGCATGTCTCCAAACTGAAATTCAGCAATGTTGGAGATACGCAACTCCACTTCAGCATGGTTTTAAAAACTCACACAAACAAGCAAAAGGCAGTATCTCTAAGGAGGGCAAGGTTTTGTCTTGGTCACTGTAACTTTAACTTGGTGGCTATTAAGGTATGGGAGGGATGAAGGCTTGTGACAAATCCTGTGGAGAACTGTAGCTTATGAGGATCTCACACGGCCCAAGTAGAGCAGTGAGTTGCTTGTGCAGAGGAAGATGATGATACCTAGTGCTGCTTTCCACCAAATCTCAGTCACACTCTTCTGCTTTGGATGACCTCAGTGTCACCTTGGATAGGTTCCTCCTGACATCAGTAGGACCTTTCACTTCCTCCAAGTTAAACACACTCTTAAGTAGTTTGCTCGCTTCAGGCTGGGGAAGGCAATTTACAGATTTCCAGCCTGAAATTTCTCCCAAAGTGCCTTTTTTCAAAAGAGGTTACCGTGAACCTAAATATCCCTGGGCATGTCCCTCTCCACAGAAAAGGCAAAGTTTTCCAGCTATCATCCTAAGACAGAAAGCAGCATATACTTAACGGCTCTTGTGGACCATATTCCCTGTAAAGCTATTAATATTTAAGTTATCCCATTTAATACAGTATCTGCCAGAAGCAATAGCAGATGCAATGTCTCCGTGGCTCCATTCCTTCCGCAAAGTTACACGCACAAGAAGGGAATATAGTATAGCATTATTAAATACAAGAATAAACATTATGATTTATTTATACTATGCAAGGCAGATCATGGCAGTATCCAACCACCCAGCTGCCTAGCTCTAACTAAGGTCACCAATCTATTAGGTTTCGAAACAAGATATAAATGATCTTAACACTCACTTGACTGATTTTGTTTGGAAAGCTTCTTAAAGCTGTTAAATTAGATCCAAATTAGTCAAGTCCAGACCTTGCCCTTGAATATGCATTCCATCACCTGACCTTGCACATACATCTCAACACTGGAAAAGACTTTTTACTGATCAAGAAGTACCGAATTGTGCTCTACACACATGCACAGGTTTGTACATTGGCTAAGCTATGAATAAAGGTGATTTAATGAAGTGATGTTTGAAGACAGGGCACCCCAAAGAAAGCACAGAACGATGGCAGGTGAGTAGCTTCTGGTGTGACGTTTGGGAGAGGCCGGCGCTGCTGGGCACCTGCATGTTCACTTACACACACTCAAGCATACAGTGGCATATAACTGGCATTATAGGTATGTGAGGATTCTTTAATCCAGCTGTTGATATGTGTAGTCTTTAGTTACTATTTTTTCCATTAGATTTGGTCTGAACGTTTCTACATTATGCACCAAAATGAGCAAAATGAGCACGGAAAGTTTCTCCCTGTTAAATTTTTGAAACGCCTCCCTAATCTCCATCTCAGATTAAAACAAGCGTAAAACCCGTGTGGCCTCACAGTCAGGCAGCTGACCCGGAGGTGCCCATGCTGTGCCCCACGAGGATCTGGGGTTTGCTGGGAGGAGCAAGAGAGGCACAAGAAGAGGCTGCGATGGCTTTTATGAGCCAAGTGGTACCTCCAGCCAGAGCCCCGGCCGCTGTGCTGGCAGTACTGCAATAAGCCTAGTCCTGGGCTTTATTGCTGATGGTGCCTCCGGGACTGTCAGGGCAGCACCGAGATGGCGCTACTCTTCACTACCAAGTTTCTCAAAAGAGAAGAAAACCATGATTTGCTGGCTGCTGGAGGGGCTTTGCTGTATCCCCTCTCATCAAAATGATGACATTTGGGACCGCTCAGTTTTATAGAAACCACGCCAGGGGCTCTGACTGCTTTCTGAGGTGCTTATTCCTGGGCTGAGCTGACAGCATCGGAAAACTGACTGCTGAACGTTTGCTGTCGCTGGCGGCACCGATGCTCCGCCCGCACGTCGTGCCCTGCCTCGTGCACCGCCGGCCTCAGAGGGCCTCACCGCCCATCCGGATGAGGCCACGTGGCCGCATCGCGTGGCGCTGAGCAGGGGCTTGCACGTGCAGAAGGGCGCTGAGGGACCTGCATCCCCAGGGGTTTTGGGGGCACAGGCACAC
>NW_009258613.1:3712389-3717465 GCF_000687185.1 Egretta garzetta
TCCCGCGAGCCCATCGAGCAGGCGTGAAGCAGCACCAAAACTCGGCAAGTTAGCAGCGTAGCCATGGCAACGCCGAGCGCGCGGGCTGACCGACCCGACCCACGGGTACCCGCTCCGGGAGTGGGTCTCGCTGTTGGCACCGATGCCCTAGCACGGAGATATGAGGCTGGAGGTGAAAACACACCTATTGCCACCGAAGGGCCAGGGCTGTCATTTCAGAGGCAGTTCGGGTGCTTGAACAAGCGTTGGGCACCTAGGAGCTGCTGAAGCGACTCTGAAGCTGCAGTTAGGGATCGCAAGCCGCTCGTATTATACAGCCTGCACCTTCCCCAGGGTCTCCTGCCCCTTCTTATTCCTACCAGTAAACTCTGGCTTTCGGCAGCCGATGACCACAGCCAGTGACGCTGGCGGCTGATCCCGGCAGCTGAGATGATACAGTCACATCTCGCTAAACCACACGCAAACCCGGGGCGGACTCCACAAGCCTCGATGGAGATGCAATAGCAGAGGTGTGCGGTGAGGTCTCCAGTGACTAAGACTTCATTATTTTTTACAAAGTATACTGCGGAATATTTATCCGTGCATTATGATGAATTAGCATAAATAATTAAGAGAACTCATATTGGTGAACACATAAGCAAAGGGCACTTGCTAATGGACCAGACTTGCTCTGCTGCTCCGGGGAGTCACTTAGAGACAAGTCCATGCCAAACAGGCCAAGGAAGGATTCATATTTATCCTTCTTTTTACCCTGAGCCTGTTCCCATCTCACCCCAGACGGCTGACACAGGCTGGTGCATCAGCGCATCTGAAGGAGCATCTCCTGAAGGGCAAAGAGGAAAACAGTGGAAAGTCCCCGGACCTTCAACCTGTTCCCCAAGTCCCTCAACACTCTTTTTTTTCTGCAAACAACCCACCCACGATCAGTCATGCAAGAGGTGCTTGCCGGTGCTTCCCAGAAATACTGACGATTTGATGGATCACATGACTCTGCCTCCTCTTTTTATTCCAGGTATTAAGTGGTATCGAAAGAAGATTGCATGGCAAACAGGGAAGGGTTTTCAAGTGTTCCCCATGGCTTCCCTCTCTCATCAGCAAGTATGCCGTGGTGATCTACACCAGCAGAGTGCAGCCAATATTGCACACTTTCCCAAAAAAGAAAATCTAATCCCAAGCCTTTTCTCAGTCTTATGTTTTCCATGAAAGTAAAGGCTGCAGTTGTCTCAAAGGATGGTATGAAAACAAGAATATCTCCCAGCTACCTCTGCTTCAGCCTCTCTTTTCTTTAAGCCAGGTTGAAATTGCAATTGCAGGCTTGATCTGTATTTTGTTACCTTTCTGGACTTTGTCCATTATCTACCGAATCTTTTGTGCTCACAGTTAAAAATAAACTGGAAAATCAAAATCTTACTCATTTTCAATTTTTCATTCGATTCACCCATCTTTCTGTACATAAATAAAGCATTTGGAAGGCTCGTGGAGGCAAACAGGTCTTGAGTCGGTCTTCCTGGCCAAAGTACACATCCCACGATGCACAACCGCAGGGGTTCCCTGCAATATATCGCGCTGCTCAACACAAAGGAAAATACAGTACATCCCAGGAGCAGCGGTTATTCCTACAGGGATACTAGCTCAGAAAAAAGCAGGGATAGACTGTAGCCTGACCTGCAGCCCTCCCAGAGACATTTCAAATTAAAAACCTCAAAGCTTAAAAGATTTTTTTTTTATTTTTATTTTTTTACTGAAAATGTTAAGCAGGAGTTTAGCTTTACGGAGGTGAAATTTTTCATAGGAAAATAATTTTTTTCTTACCAACTACACCATTAGGATATTGCCATATTGCCAAGAAGTCGGAGAACCTTGGTGTCCTAGCAGAGGGGAACTTCACGGGTGTTCTGTAAATCTCCTGTCTAGCAGAGCTGCCAGAGAATAAATGTTTTCAGATGGTGAAGGAAACAGAGTCAGCTTCTTTAGGACTGAATCACCTTTCTCTTTGCTATAAGGATAGGCTTGGACAAACTCACTTGTGCAGAACGAGGAAGGAGAAAGAACCGCAAGGAAAAATATCTCACGTCACTTTCCGTAAATCACTGCCAGTGAAAGCTGAACACTAAAATTGCCGCCAGGGATTTCTCCCCGGCATCTGTGCTCCTAGGGCTGGGTAGGGCCTGATCCTGTTTATGCTTTCTCATCGAATTATTTCAATGGATGGAATCATTTCAGTAGATCTAACCCCACCTAAACTAAAGTGAGCGTTTACAACAGGCACCGTGTCAAACCTTATTTATGTGAACATTATGACCATGAGATACCCAAAGACTCATGACCCCTTTGCAGCCATGTGGGCATCACTGTACGATTTAATGAGATCCTGTCTGTACCACCCTTTTAAAAGTTCTGGCATCCAAAGCTTTTGCAAAGACATTTGCAAAGCCCCTTCCTGCCCCCACACAACACTCTCAGCACGTCCTGGAAGTTGCAACCCTCTTCCATCAGCAGCTTCCCACCTCCTAAATCCTGGGATAAACACAGCACTGGAGTCCTTTGCACCATCCTTCATTAAACACCTCAGAACGCTTGAATCTATACGGAATTCATCACATCCACCTATGCTGCAATCCCTTTTGGCCCTCAGCTGCTTATTCTCTGGGGTTTTGTACATGAGAGCAACTTTCTTACTCTTAATTTTTGGTTGCATGGTGTTTGTTGCAAAGTTACTCAGAAGATTGAAACAAAGTGTAACCTGTCATTAAGATAAATGGGACTTTTCTTGAAAATTAAAACAGCATCAAATCTGCAGATTTTACGGAAAGGCTGGCAATCTCTCACCTACCCAAGGGAAAGTGTAAACTCTTCTAGTGTGAAAAGAAGCACTGGGGGGCTGTGGGGAAGGCACTGCGCAGAGTCACAGCAGCACCTCCAACATGAGAGTGACTCCTCTTCAGAAGGAAAAAGGTTAAGAGACAATTCATTTGAAAGCAAGAACAACAACGCTGGGTATCAACTTAGGTGCTGCTCCCCCACGGCACTGCTCCTGCTCTCGAGCAGGTCATCGGTCTCCGGTTGCAGGAACAAGCTCTGAAGCCTGTTAGCAAGATCTCAGCATGCTCTTCCATCACTCTTGGCAGATTTCTGTAGCAGGGTTTGATCCTACAGCGAGGTAAGAGCCCACGACTTCTACCCAGTTCAGAAGGAGCTGAGACTGAACAGAAACAGTGTGGCCACCAGCAGCCTGGGACTGCTGAGCCCCCCTGGGTGTCCTGGGAGGGGACGGGATGTCTGTGCTGGGCTGGCAGACCAAGACTTGTGTTATTTTACTTCCTTTAAGGATAAAGGACTTCTAAAAGTGAATTTTTTCATTAATGTTTGACACCGATTTTCTTAACAGGACTGCAGCTGACTTCAGCGGGAGTGGGTCAGACTCACACCTCAGTTTTGCAGGACTGGCCACAGAGAAGTTGGCTTCACAGAGCATCGGGCCCACTCCTAAGAAGGATTGAACCTTGCAAACATACTGAATTTTTTTCCCATTCTATGATCCATATTGCATAACGATCTTAAGGTTATACATCTAGAGAGCTATTTAAAATGAATGTCATAACTCGGAAATTCTTACACCATTGCAAATAAACGTGAACCTCCCAGCTCGCCTGAGCCTCTCCAGACTCATCCGCTGTCCTATTGCTTATATCCAGACATGAGCCCTGGCATGGGCTTGACCCAGCTGCTGCAGTTGCCCACAAGCAGAGGGGTGCCAAGTGCTCCTAATGCCCTGGCATGTCCTAAAGCCTCACGTATGGGGGGGTGGGTGTGTGTGTGTTTGTGTCTGACCAAAGGCAGGATGAAGGGGGTGCCCCTCCATCCAGACGTGGCTCTCCCCGACAAGAAGCAGCATGAGGCAACGCTGAGTACGACTGAACAGCAAGCTCCGGACCAAAGACTCTTCCCAGCATCGCACACCCCAAATGCTGTGGCTCCCTGCCTGCAAGCACAAGTTTTCCTATGGCAAAAAGGGGCGAAAGAACTGAAAAAAAATGTCACGACATCCAGTGTCCACGTTTTCACAGAAATTAAGCTAGAAAGAAAGAACCTTTGTCCCAAAACACACTTTATGAAAACACTGAAAAGAGGGGAACAGCAATGAGTGAGTGGTACACAGCAGCGCTTCAGCAGCGAACGCTGCCTTTTGCTCCTCGCCCCGCGGCTAAATCCCTGCAAACATCAACGAGAAATTCGCCTGAAGGTAAAAATCACAGCCCTACACTCACAGTGTTCATTTGCAAGTGCAAGGACCACACCAGAGATCAGGGCTTCCCGAGATCCAGCTCCAGGCTCACAGACCATGCAGCCTAGAGCACTTTGTCTTCTCTGGCAAATAAACCCGTTTCAGAAATTGCTCTTTAAACCCTCTGTCACACGGAGCTCTGTACACGTTAGAGAATTAAAGAAAAACAGCAACACCGTGATCACTGACAATCCCTTGGGCTTCCAAACGTATTCACAACACTAAAAACCGCATTTATTTTAAGAGGACTCTGCCAACTCCATCGTTACGCTGCAAACAGATTTATTTCTTCTATATTCCTTATGAAAACTTTAGGGAACAGGATTTTTAGGAATGCAAACCAGCGGTCATTAACTTGACCTGTCACCTTTGGGCCACAAAACGAGTTTGTTTCACCTCAGTTCGCTTGCGGCCGGCTGAAGTTTTCTGGCTTGAGAGCGGTGCAACACTCGGGTTTTGTGCACTGCAGGGTGACGCTTACTGGACCAAAACCCTGATGGTTTTCACTTGACACTTGCAACGAGTGTAGGAGTGGGCTCGCTGGGGGGGGTGTAACAGCCAGTTTAACCGCCCGCAATGCTCTAGGCTGCACTGAAGCCGGCAGCGTCCCCTTAAAGCGCTTGGAGCCCTAAAACTGCTCGGAGCTCGGTCTCTGCCATCCCTTTCCCAGGGTCTGAGACAGGCAGGGCTCGCCCGTGCCGCTCCAAGGCGACGCGGCCGTACGGGCAGGAGGGAGACACGGGCTGGAGCGAAGCCGCTCGTTTTGGAAAACCCGACGACAGGGAAACCAG
>NW_009258613.1:3718846-3768145 GCF_000687185.1 Egretta garzetta
GCCGCTTCTTGCGGGGGTCTCTTGCGGGAGATGCTGCTTCAGCCCCCGCCCGAGCTGTGGTCCCCGGCCCGGGATCCCCGGGGGATCTGCCCCGACCCGTCGGACCTGAGAGCTCCCTCCCCCCGCTTCGGCATGGGCACCAGCACCCCAACCCAGTGGCGGGACTAAGTCCTGAAGGGATGCGATTTTGGCTGCAAGGAAAATGGGAACAGACAGCTTTTGTGCGCCCTGCAGCCTTGGTACCCTGGGATTTCTGCCACACCAGAAACATCCCCTCTCCCTCTTAGAGCTGCTCTTGAGCAAAAACCTGCCTGCGGGGCTGAGCATTCGCATAGCTACACCTTGAGAGGATACAAAGGGTCTAATCGAGCTTTTCTTTCTTGCCAGATAACAAAACAAAATAAAAAAAAAATATTAAAAAAAAAAAAAAAAAAGACAAAGCCTTACAGATTGCTGGTTGTTTTCATGAGACGTCCCCCTCCTCCAGATGGGGGAGTTTTCCTGGTATCTCCTGAAGAGATGCCAAGACACCCAAGAGCCCTTCCAGGCTCAGAAGAGAAGCAGATTGGCCACCTACTCTAGCTGCCGCTGCGCCAGTCCCCAGGGGATTTATGGTCTGAGCAGTCCTTCCCCTGGTTCCCGCACCAGGAAGGACAACAGATGGAAAGGGAGCTCCTGGAGGTGATTTTTGGTGCCATCACAGGGCTGCAGGGGCCGTACTGCCTTGGATCAGACTATAGGCCACTATGGGAGATGTCCCAGGTCACCCAAAAATGATGCTTCCGCCGTTGCATTGCTGGGTGGGAGAAGTGCTGTTTCCTCTCTGATATTTGGACCCTCTGAGGGTCCAAGGGCTGTTTCCCCTCTGATATTTGGACCCTCTGAGGGTCCAAATTGAGCAGATTCAGTGCCAAAGAAGGAAAAAATAGCGCTCACAGCCTGGAGCTCCCCTCTGCTACCGTTCCCCTCCCAGTCTGTAGCTAACACGTCTGCCTTCAGCTCTGCAAGCTCCAGCATTGATATGTCTCAGTCACCATCCGATTTCGAACCTTCGCAACCCCAAGGGATTTGTCCGCAAGCAGATGTGAGCAGCCAGCGCGGTATCTCACCCACCCGGCTATCGCGGCAGCAGCCGGCGTCAGGTTAGCTGAGATCTCCGTGACACTATCAGCAAGAAGTGGCTGACCCCAGCGCGGCACCGGGAACGCGCGCGTTCTGCTCCCCGCTCGGCTAACATCTATCAGCATCATTTGAATGTCATTTATAGCTGTATTCCCAAGGAGGGCTGTGGGAGGCTAGGAAGTTTTGATAACTAGGCCATTTATCTCTCTCCAGCTCCTGTTCTACCTCAGTACAATAGCGATGATACTTCCCAGTACCACAGGGGAGCTGTAAGCATTAGCGAGGATGTATGGGGCGCTGAGAATAGAGCACTTACTTCCGATAACACCCTATGCCTTAACCTTCATCCCAGCATTACATAGGAAGAGGCAGGAGGAGAAGGGCGAAGGGAAGAAAATTTATAGCTAACCAATTCATCACAGTTTTGAACCACAACCGTAAATGTTCAGACTGAAATAGGGATAGTAAATAATTTCCATGGGGGAGAGTGTGTGTGGGGGGGGGGGCGTAAATTATTTTCCCTTGCAAAGGGTTGTACTAATGTCAAATGGCAATAGGTGATTGATGGGCAGGCACAGCAGCTTGTTTGGCTTTTATAGCCCTTACGCCAGGGACACAACACTTTTCAACAGCAATTACACGTTGAGCTTTTAAGACCCGACAGGAAGGAGTTTCCACCTCTTCTCCAAATTCAAAATCCCATCGCTCAGTGTCAGGAATTCTCCTCCTCCACACTCCATCTGGGATAACACTTGTGCAGATGTACCCGTACTGGCTGGGAAGCCGTGTAACGCCAGGGGAGCTAGCTAAAGCCTCCTAAATCAGCGCAAAGGCACGCAGCAGTTACAAGGGGATCTGACTTAGACCCTAGCGCTGATGCTACAGTACCTCATCGGCGGTACCGCTGCTTGGGATCCCAATCCTATCGCACACCTGCTGGCAAAGCTCCCGCTGACGTCAGAGGGAGTTTGGCCAGATGGAGCACTCCAGGCTATGATTTGGCTTGATGAGCAATTACGCTCCATTACTATTATTTATGATGTGTTGCTGGCAGTACCCAGCGCGCGCAGGTTTGATATCCACCTCCTTGGCTGACACTGGAGATGTCTGTAATCAAAAGCGAGTGCTTCTGCCGAGCTGGAGTTTGCAGCCAGAAGGCTGGAACAGGCTCTGCTGGGAGCGCGCAGAGGGGCCGGTGATAAGCCTGTCATTGTCAAACAGAAAAACTGGTTCAGTCGGGGAGGTTATAGTCTAAAATTGGAGGAAAACCGAAAGGGATGATATCCGTTGGTCAAACAATATGGCTTTATCTTGGCTTATTCATAGATCAGCTGGATTCCTGTGAATGACGAAGCACAGGACGGCTTGGTAAACCACATGCAAACACACAGAGTATGTTTTAGTAGAGCCACATGCATATTCAGCTGGAACATCTGGGCCGTGTTTACAAGAAGGAAAGCTACAAATGGAAAACCGGTTACTCTGCGAAAGACTTCAGGAGTAAAATGGGCAAACAGCTGCTCACGAGCTTCAGCGACAGAGGAGCAGAGATTTGGCACTTGAGAAAAAGGTCAGGGAGCTATCTAGGAATCAGGAACAGAAAGCAACACTGTCTACAGCGTGAGTGAAACCATTATTAAAATGCCATGTCCTATTTTAGTAGGACATGCTTTGAGAAAGGTGCTGAAGAACCACAGGGATCGTTCCCTGGGATAAAAGATTTGAAGCTTGAGGACCTCTTGACCTAGCAGTCTTGGATATAACAAGACCCAGCGCATAGAGGGTACAGCTATAGGAGAACCGTAGAAGTAAGTGGATCTCAATTTCAGTGTGAGCACACAAATGGTGTCAGATTTTGTTGCCTTTCTCTTTCCATCCTTCTGCTGGCTCCTCCATCTTATCGAGCAAAATGTTTGCAGTGCTTCAAGGCTTCTCGTCTCTTATTGAGGGTGACAAGACTAATCCTACTTCCAGCTGGTCTCTAACACCAACCTCTGCTCAACCTTTGGTAGAAGTTCCCTCATGCTCCCTCCTCCAAAGCTCCAAAGGCTTTGAGGAGGATGCCATCCACACATAAACCTACCTCACGATCCCTTTCAACCATTTGGTTAAAACTCACTACTGGGATGCCCACAAAATCTACCAACATGCCTGTGCCCAGCCTGGAAGCACCTACTGATGAACGCCAAATGAGGCCGTGTAAGTCTAGGGCGCAGCACTGGTACCCCAGCTAATTCAGGCAGTAGGAGCAGCTTAGCCATAAAAGAGACCTGGAGCCCCATGGGGGCTGGTTTAGGGGATTGCTGTTGCAGAGGCAGCACTGTGCTGCTGCAGCTGTGCTGTTCAAACACCCAACCTAGCTCATGTGCTGGGACTTCAGCGTTCAGCAGCATAGATGCACTCAAGCATTTCCTCTCTTCTCTTTTTGCATCCGTGTCCTCCTTCTTCTTTATAGCTACACGTCAAGCTCTTTTTTTTAGGGCATGTTTCTTAGGGTTTAGCACTGAGGGAATCTAAGCTGTGGTTATTTCTCCTGCCTGCTAAACTGACACAAAATGAAGCCTAGCAGTCAATCCGTGGAACAGCCTAGTGAGGCACGAAACACTCTCAGACTTGGTCTTAAGTCAGAGTTGTAGGTTTGATCTCTATTTTTAAGAGCTATGGCCTAGTTTAACGCAAAGTTGCAGTCTGTGATCTGCAGATGGTCAAAGTGATCAAAATGTCACTTTCTGGCTTGCAGATCTTTGCATGAACTCCACAAAACCAGGCCAAGCAGAACAGCACACAAAAGTCTTGTTGGGGAGACTGAAATCAGTGGCTGCTCCTCAAGTTTGCTGATGGAAGAGGGGTGGAGATGTCCATGAAATCTTAAAGCTGTGCAGAAATGTAAAAGATAGTTATGCCAGCCAGCTCTTCCTTCCCTAGACTGCAGATGAGCCTGATGGAAAGTAGCTGCTGCCTCAAGCTGTTTTCCTTTTCTCTGCAGCGACAAGGTGCAGCTGGAAACCAGAGCCTACGTTAGCTCCCGTTCAGGGTTGGAATAGCTGCAGGGCTGGCGCTGCTGGTCCCAAACTGCACAAAACTCACTAAAAGAAAAAGCAAAACAAAACAAAAAACCACCAAAACAAAACACCAACTGTAAAACACCTTCATAGAAACAGTGCTCACTTGAGGGAAGGACTTACCAGGATGGGTCCCCTGGTCGGAGAGCTGGCAGGTCAAATGTTCCCTGGATTGCAACCGCAGCAGCTTTGACCTAGCAGACACTATCACTGCCTGTCAGCGGTGGAGATGAGTTCACCAAAATCACCTGTGCCAACTCTGCACTCCCTGAGCTAGTCCCTGGCACTCGGCCATCTGCTGAGCACAAGAGGTGGCCGCCTGTGCCTCCCACAGAAATGGGAGACCAGCCACCAGCCGTCATTGCCTTGCTGCCTACTAGCTTCATGGAAAACATAAAGAGGAGAATAAATCTCCACCACTACAAATTACTGCATGGACAAAAGAAAATCAATACGCTGTAACTTCACACCGTCTTGATGCCATTAAAAGATCGTTGCAAACCAATCAAAAGAGCATCCATAATTCGCTCATGCTCACCCTACTAAATCCATGGCACAGTGCAGAAAGCATGTGTGCATCCATAATCCCATCCCATCATTTTGCACAGTACTTGTCTTTGAGACAGAAGGAGGGATTTCAGCCAGCAAGGTTTATGCATTGTATGGGCCATGTCCAGCAGCAACTCCAGACCCTGAACTCCAGGGTCCTTCCTTGCTCTGCCTGTCCCAGTCCTTAACTTTCTTGAAAAAAATACTCATCCTAAACTTTTTTATTCCTCAACCCACTGAGCAGAGCATGCTTAACCTTTTCAGGCTTTTGGATCTGCCTTACTATTATTCATTTCCAGGCATGCACATGAGGCACGGCAGCACTGGAACATCAAAAGTCAAAGAGATGCCTGAAAAAATAGCGCGGTTCTTCAGGGGAGGAAAACAAGGAAATAAAGATGTGTCTTCATGGGTCTTTCACATTCCCTCATCTAAAATCATCCTGACTGTCAGTGAGTGAAAGTGAGGTGAGAGTCTCACTTCCAGGTGTTGGGACATCACGGGATCAGCCTGAAATCCTGACATTTGAACTCCCATCGCTACAGCTGGCAACTCTGAGGAATAAGTAGTGGAATCATTATTGACTGAAATCATTTTTCCATTTCTTTTCAGATATTTTTTCCAGATTGTGTCTAATACAATATAGTCTCTCTTTGTCAAAGTGAGTCTATCAATTGGATATTTTCCCTTAACGACAGAATAATGGATTGAAATGTCAGTACTGGAAATCTGATTGCGCTATGGATTAACAACAAAAGAGGTCACTCTAGAGTTACCAGCAGGCAGCAGCCTGTGACTGCTTTTACAAAGGGCTTCCGCCAGATTCCCTCTTTGCCTTCAGACCTGAAGAAGTCATGTCTGTAAGGACATGTCTTTCAAGGAACCTACCTACTGGTTTCCTTTATTCTGCCTACTTTTAAACAAGGGAGCAGCCTGGCTTAGCAAACCAGTACCTCTCTTGGGTATTTTCTGGAAATATTTATCCAGTGCTCCTAAATTTATGCTGAATGGGAGTGGCCACACAGCATGATTTGAAGTAGGAGCGGGGGGAAGGGTAGTCACATATGGGAGAAACCTTTAAATATCAGTTTATGTTTGCTATAAACTGACCTGTTGCAAATTCCTCAGTCAAGTCCCTTTTAGTGGAGGCAGACAAAGAGAGGCCTTTGCTTTCAGTGTCTTGGGTGTCAGAATTATGTTTCTCCATGATGTGGGCTCCATCACTGTTGGTAAAACATGGGGAAGATTGAATACTGGTACAACATCACCACCAGCTCTGGGCGGGACCATAACTGGTTGTACAAAGCATCACACAAACTGAAATGGTGATGTTGGCTGTCAAGCCATCATGGCATAGTGTGCTTTACAACACTCAGTTCCAGTAGAGTCCTAATAACTTCAGCTGGAGCTCTCTCTGATGGATAGAAAATAGTCTTCAGATATTCACAGAATCACAGAATCACAGAATCAGAGACTAGTTGAGGTTGGGAAGGACCTCTGGAGGTCATCTGGCCTAACCCCCCTGCTCCAGCAGGACCACCTAGAGCCAGTTGCCCAGGACCGTGTCCAAATGGCTTTTGAATATATACAAGGCTGGGGACTTCACAATTAAATATTACCTCATTTCTGATTTCTGAATACCCAGCTACATAAAGGATTGATTGAAGTACCTGACGTATATTTTAATTTCAAGGAATTTAACTCAGAAGTGCGCTCTGATTCACAGCTGTCAGCTCTTCACATGTTGAGCCCAACTCTGCTTTGCAAAGCTATCCTTATTTCACATTGAGTCCTTGAGAAGAGGACGTCCTTTGAAAGAGCCCGTGGGCTGGCAATGATTCTGTGAGCAAAGTTTCTGTCCCCTGTCTTTGGTAGCAGCAAGATTTCACTCCAGTCTTCCAAGGATGCCACTTAACACCTTCCCCAAGTATAGGAAGAAATTGCCCTGTGTTAGGATAGCTTCTGTCTTCGCAAATGTAAAAGTGAAAATCTATTTCCAACCTCCCTTTCCTTGCCCAGTTGTCTCTAACGTGACACAAAAACCATCACCAACTTCCCTCTCTCATCAGGAGCAATCTCTGATAAGCAGCTCCTTAAGGGTTTTCTGAACACTGCAGCTCTGAAGGACCGGCAAAAACCTTCAGGTCCACATCACATACATGCCCCAGTTTTCAGGTGGCTTTTCTCTGTGCAGACATTCTTCTGCACAGGCGGACACAGGTCTCCTGCCCCTGTGGTCTCTTCATGCTGAAAACAACAGTGAGCTACACAATGCCAGGAGCTTACAAATTTCTTTGTACCTGGTTTACAGCTGAACAGACCCACCCTGATACACACGTCCCCTTTGAATGATGCTCCCAAATCTATGGTTTGTTCTCAAATGTTGCCTTTCTATTTCATAATTTGCACCTTCTGTGTGCTAGTTTTCAGTAGGAGAAATGGATTATCATTGATTGTAGAAAAGTGCACTTTATTGCACAAAGGTAAATATTGATCAACCTGCGCGGTACCAAAATCAACTTCAGGCAAGAAACTATGGCGTGGCTATGCTCTTGCTGCAGCTGCCAGCTATAGCATAATGCTTGTAGCTCAGTGAGCAAGGGATGCACCAGGAATCTGCCAAATTGAGTATTTATTTCCTGGACAGCAAATGTCCGCACCTCCCACCTCAAATGATGCAGGGCCCTTCACCGTCAGAGCACCCTGTTTCTAATACCAATAACTTTGCTGTTCTTAAAAGAACTGATTAGGAAGTAGCCATAAGGGCAAGGTAGCAAGGCTCTGCTTTGCAGCCACCGTCTGCCTACCCAGCATGTCACACTTGCTGGAACAGCACAAATGTGGGTCTGGGTGAGTCCAGGGTGCCTGTCCAGAGACAATATGGATTTGCTCTTTAAATCTCGTTATTGCTTAGCTTGATTTCAGAATGGAATATGCAAAGAAACCATGATCAGAGACAGAGTGTCGAGAAGACACAGCAGGAAGGAATAAGATTTGGTCTCATCTATTCAGGAGGAGAGCTGATTTGGCAATTAATAGGTGTAGCACTTAAAAAGCCTTGCTTTCTCTTCCTACTATTACTTATTCCTTGTGTGGCTGTGATCAACGTCACTCTGTATCCCATTCAGTGAGCAGTTGTTGGTCTTGTTCCTTAGGACTTGGTCCTGTGCTTCATTTTCTTCTTCGGCCAGTGCGTAATGTTCACTGGAGCATCAGGGCTTTAGTGCTTTGAGACTACAACATCTGGCGCTATACAGGGCCTGGCATGATCAATGGGATCCCTCAGCGCTGCCAGGACAGTAATGCTACATTATTAATAAGCAGGTGAACAAGGAGGTAGATAGCAGTGCAGTTCTTAAGTACGTGGATTGAGGTACCAACGGCGAAAGCACATCTGCTAGCCTCATCTCCACCAGATGGTTCCTTTCAGTGCCTGAAGTTACTGTCATTTATTTCATCGGTAATTTAGATCATGGCTTGCTGAGGAGTGGACACATCCCAGGTACAAGACTAGTGGTCTGCACCTGAAAACTTTGCTGGGAACATAAATCCACAGAAATTCTTCAGCAGTTAGTTAAACACTCCCAGAGTTTTCTTTTGAATGGTATGAACTGATTAAAAAGATTTTTTTTATCAACATGTGATAAGTTAAGCTCTTTTTTATTATTACTCTTTCTTGGAAACAAGCTTTGGGAGAAGGTGACAAATCACTTTTTGTTCACCAGAAATAGTTTGAAAGCTGATTTTTTTTTTTCAGTTTAAAAAATAAAAAACAGGTAAGTTTAGTAAGAAGTTGTTAAAAGGCTGAGCAAACAATAATTCCATTTCAGTGTCTGAGCAACTCCTCATGCTCAGAGTTTCAGGGAGGTTTAAACCAGGACACTGCTTTCTCCATGGGGTGGGCACCGAGGACGTGCCTGGCTGGCCAGGGCAGCATCGCCCAGCAGCAGTGCTGATCTGTGGAGCCCGTAAACTGGGAAGATTTGATGCATTTTTGACTGAGGTTCAGTAGCAAGGCCACATATCCCCACGTCTGTCTGAATCTTCAGACAGCCTGATATCGCACTCAGTGTTGTAAAGTTTCACCTTTTAAAGAAGCTGTCATAACCTCCTGGGCTCCCAAGCTAAACATCGGTTTTATTCTCTGGCTTTTTGATGAAAAACAAAATCTTTCTTCCTTGCATGCATGCCTCTTCACCTAGCTGTCCCATCTCATTTTCGCAGCAGCAGATGCTTGGGCTCTGACTGTGGCTGGAGATTGGTTTGTAGGAGGCTGAAGCCAGACTGAAGAGCACTCAACCTTACTTTCAGCTTGATCCTCTTTGTTAGGCAGCAGCTCATTTGTGATATCCAAGTTCATTAAGAACATTGATGCTGGAGTCTTTGGTAGATGTTTCTAGAAAGCTGTAAGAACAAAAGCATCACAAGAGAGAATGGATTCTGTCTCTTGAGTTCATGATGAGGCTTCAAGCTGAGCCAAGAGGAAACCTTTTTTTGGGGGTCAAACTCAAAATATGTTCACAAGAAAAAGGTGACAAGGATGAAATTGGTTGGAGGGGGTTTTACCTATTTTGCAGAAGTTTAGACAGAGTCAAAATTTCTCATTTTAAGGTTTGTTTGAAGCGTGTGTTTTACCATTTCACGGTTCTCTTTTAGAGGTTCAAAAAGTAGCAATAAAATTAGAAATTTGGCCAAAACCAAAATGCAGCATTTTGGACAGAAGCTAATTGTTCCCACTGTCCTTTCCAAGCCTTGAGATTGCCTGCAGTACTGTTGAAGTTGCATGAGGTTCTTTAATGGAGTCGAATTTGCATGAGGTTTTTTACAGCGTTGCTCTGCATTCAGTAACCCAACAGCAACCAGAACCCAGTTTTTGTTCCTTTCCAGCGTGGCATCTCTTCCTTCCTATGTTTGTAATGCAATCCATCAGTGTAGTTGTACCATCTTAACGGCCCCAGGTACCCAAAGCTGCACCCACCAAAGACTGCTGACGACTGCGGGGCATTGCTCCAGCAGAGTTCAGAGGGCAGTGGTTTTCTCCCTAGTGCACAAGCCAGCTAAATCCTGCCTACAGGGAAATTACTTCTGACTCTTCTGTAGCCATAGCTTTTGGCTACCTAAGCTGATCATTGCTCTATTAAGGTAAAAATATGTCCTTTTTTAGTTGCAAAACATACAGCCTAAGCTGATCATTGCTCTATTGCAAAAATATGTCCTTTTTTAGTTGCAAAACATACAAGACAAGGTAAGAGCCTGGGGGATCTGATGGCCTTTCTTTTCTGCCATGGGGATTTACCATTCCAGGTGTGCGATCCCAGTGGGGACACTTCCCTGGAGCAGGGGGTCAGGCACCTCTCTGTAGTTTCAGAAGAGCTTTTCCAATTTCACAGGCAAAAAAAATTACAGGTTAAAAAAAATAATAGGTTTGGTCCATTTGGGAGAATATGCTTTCAGGTTTCTTTGGAAAGAACCACTTTCTCTTAATGACACAATGTTGAGGTCTTGGAAATTACAGTCTCTTGCAGGGCAGAGGCTTTGGACACTGCAAGGACCAGAGCCCATCCCAAGACTTTGCTATTGCTTGCAGAGGAGCATGCTGCAGCCTCCAGTTCAGCAGAATCTTGCAGCCTATGTTTGAATCCCACCACTTGAAGAGATTTAAATTTGTTAAAATGTCTTCCTGGGCATTTGCTTGTTCCTTGTTCCTGCTGGCACTTCTGAATGTAGCAGAGTTCAGCACAGAGGCCAGTTAGTGAACAAAAGCAGATTTACTATGGGAAAACGAGCTAAGGGGAAGAGTAGCAGATAAGGATCCATTTTGCCAGATCACTACCTACTTTCAGGCCAAATTACAGATGGTCTGCTCCTACCTTGGCCCAATCAATCTGCCCTTAAAGAATGATCTATCAAAGAATGTCTAAATATATCTAGCCTCGGAGAAGGAGCTCCCAGCAATTCATCATCGAGGTAAGTGGCAGAGCAGCTTGAAGGTATTCTCATTGCAGCTCCTTCGCCTGTAGCTGGCCTTTCTGCTTGAAAAGAGACTTAATTCTTTCCGACTGTCAAGACCTTGTTCTTTGGAGGCATCACTGTTCACTAAAAGAGAAAGTGCCTGAACCACAAGATATTTTTGTTCTTACCAGGAAACTACAAGAGCATTAATTTAAATGCATTAGCGAGATGTTACATATTTGTGTGTGTTGGAGAGAAGCCCGCGTTCCTCCTCACTACCTCAGCTGCTTTTTGGCATTTCCATCTGCAGCGTAGCCGTGCTGGGCCAGAAGTGCGACTTGCTGCTACTGGACACTGAAAGCTGGAAGGGAAGGAGACCTGGGAGGCTGAATCCGGAATTCCCAGATGTCACCCCAGCAGCTCACAGCACGTCTGGGAGCAAGCTGCTTGGCCCGCAGTTTCCAACGTTTTCCCTTAAATCACCTAGGCACAAGCTGTATTAACCACCAGAAGTTCTGCACTAACAGAACTGATCGAAAGCTAAGGGCAAGGGTGACTTAGCCAAACCAAAAGGCTTCATTCAGATCTTTTGAATACCTCTGTATTTCCCCGACAGATTTCCAGCAAGCTTGGAAAGAGCAAACCACTGCAATTACTTGGAAATTTTTAGTATGGATTTCAGTGTCTAGACTGGGAGTTGCCGATTTGAAATCCCCAATGGTTACTGATCCATGCCTTAATTTCCCTACCTTCAAACGGGAATGATAGTCTTGTGGCAATAATTAGTATCTGGAAAGCACTTCAGATGCTTGTACAGTGCATTCCCTAGAGCCAGCTACCTACAATCAATGGGATATAATGGCCTCATATTATCACAATAATTAAATACTTCCAGCTCTTCACTTAACCAATGTTTACAGTGCACCAGTGAGATCGAGGAAGTCTTAACTTTATCTGGGTGACAGAGAACACATGTGAAGGAAAAATAAGCACAATATTCAGAACACCTCTATAACATTTAAAAACCCCTCGTGTGCTTCTGCTTCTGAGCAATTAAATTCAAAGGAGCTGTTAGGCAGCTTAGACCACTTAATTTCAGGACTACTGGAGTCCACCATGAAGCTCAAAGAAGTGCATCCATGCACTGCAGGTCCTACGCTTGGGCCCTGATAATCAAAATTATGCAGAATATGCTTGGAACAGCTGTACTTCTGTGGCCCTCTTCCAGACATTCACTATCTATGTTTCTAAATGGAGACCTTCAATTAATTATTGCTGGGACAGAAGGAGAAATACTTGTTCTCTGAGGTGTCTGTCTTAAGAGTCAAAGCCTTTTGCAAAAAATTACTAATATTGCACTTCTGTTAACAAGCAGATATTTAATCCACACAAGAATTTTGAAACTATTTTTGCCTTTATTGCACTTATATTGTATCAAATGTAAAAGTCTGATCTGATTCGATCAAGAAGAGATGATAGAGGTATTTTGTAAATAAAGGCATCTAAGATTTAATGCAAAAAAAATAGTTCTGGTGTTTTGTAACTGAATGGCTGGGTTCAACTCTGCCTCCCCTTTCCTTCCTTCTTTAACCTTGAAAAGAAAGGATAAATCTGGAGCAGTCAGGTGTATAGTGTAGCTATATATACATATATTCCTTTTACTGTAGACAAACACGCAGGTTAGAACTATAATGGCAAATGCTGTCTCACCAAAACCTGAACTTTTGTTGCCCTACCCCTGTGTTTTGTGTCCTTGAAAGAAAGCAGAGGCTAGAAAGATGGACCTGACGAAGACAACACGTCCTGTGCATGGCATGGTGCAAAGTGCATCTCCAATGTGATTACCAGGAACCAAGTGGGACTGTGTTATTTCAAACTGATTCTGAGTCATATAATGCATCCCTCAGAGAGTTTACTGCAACGTAACAGCAGACGGACCATCCTGTGTTTGGAAAACATACTCCATTTGATGCATCTTCAGAGTAATCCTGAATAATAGAAGATATCATGTATCATCTTAATTTTTTATGATACAGCAGCACAATACAGGTCAGATAGAAACATTCACTCTTAAAACACCATGGAAAACTCTAGGAAGTCAGTGGGGAACTTTGCTTTGACTTTGGTGAACTTTGCTAGATTGGGCTGCTCGTATCCTTATTATTTGCTCACAGTCCCACAAATATGGCATCTGATGCCATTTTCTAATCTTGAGATGAAGAAAGCAGGCTTTTCTGGCAGTTTCTGAAAGAAAAATGAAAGAACTTCTGCTGTCTGTTTGTTTCTACTTCCTCTTGTTACTTTCATATATAAAATTTCTCATAAGCATTCACAGAGAACTTAATTCAGGTAACTGGAAAGATCTCTTCATTAGGTCTGACCCAAAGGCCACCTAAAAATTCCACCTTTTCTAATGGACTTTTCCATCAGATGCCTGACAAAAGTTTCACCAAAACCTACAGTAAACTTGGTGCAGTGTCAACAGGAGCAAATTTTAGCAGCAAGTGGTGGAGACCCTGAGATTTCTGTAAGATATCCTTGCCCCAACCTTATGCCCCACATGCCTTCAAATCCAAAACTCGCACTGCTCATTAAATCCCTACTTTTGGTTCAGGTGGTTAAATCACTTTATAGCGGTGCCCTCGATAAACATGAGTCAAACCCTGCTTTATATGAACAACCACAATAGCAGAGGACTTCTTGTTGGCTTAAAGGGATGCTAAAAGCAAGGGGAAAGATACAAAGACCTCTACTTAACAACATCTCCTATGTCTGTGTACTACATGTGATTTGAGAAGCATTAGCATTTTGTTTTGTTTTCGTCTTGTAATTAGAAGGATTGTGCTTCATTATCCTACTGCAGCTCCCGCTGTGACATGGTCCTGGTTGTCTTTCTAAAAGAAATATTTCATACACAGTATCCAGTTCTGCCAATTGATTACAAAAGCT
This sequence comes from Egretta garzetta, assembly GCF_000687185.1. NCBI lineage: Eukaryota > Metazoa > Chordata > Aves > Pelecaniformes > Ardeidae > Egretta > Egretta garzetta. Next base: position 3,732,481 of record NW_009258613.1, read on the forward strand.
TTGGGAGTTTCTCCATTTCTTATTTAAAGACAGTATTTAAGGAAAAGAAAGAAAAAAACCATAACCATTTATTCCTATGGAGTTATTATATTGCTGGGAATGTTATATAGGGAAACATTTCAGACAAGGCAGCTCATGTCCATGGAAGTGAATATTGGAACATTGTGGGGAAAGATATCTTTTGGTGGTTTGGTTTTCCCACTTTTTCTTTGCAGGATAGCTCTCATTACAAGGGGGAAAAAGCAGTCCACATTAATTAACTGATATAAATGGGGGGAGAGGAGGAGGGCTGGGTCATTGGGGGGTTTTCCCCAAAAGACTCTGAGGATCTTGTTCTATATACTATAGGAACAGGCAGTTTTTGTTCTAAGAAGTCTCCAAGGTTGTCCCTATGAACTGTATCCGAAGAGCTCCATCTCTTACTTCTTTCTCCTCACCTCATCTGCCAGTATTCTGCCCTTCCGTTATCAATCAGAGCCTCTCCTTGTTCAAAACATATGTTCATAGCTAATAAGAGGATGTTGCCAGTGATACATATAATCTTATGTTCCTGTGTGCATATGTTAACTACAGTATTCATTTGGAGTATTCTTATATTCAGAAGGGAAAAGGTCTTTCCTATATTTCTGCTAATTAGCATAACATACTCTACCCAGAATTCATCATATTCTGCTAAGCTCTGCCAGAGAAAATGTATTAATAGCTGAACTGTTGCAACCCTTCATTAATATCAGCATTGCAAGCTCTGTACCGATTTTAAGGCATACCAAGAAGACAGGATTTTTGTCCTTATATGAAAAAATGCTCCAGGGGAAACAGCTTGGGTGTAAAGGCAAGCCATGTTTAACTCCACGCTAGATTGTTCTGTCTCGTAGCTGTTGAATCAGTGACATGACTCTGGGTTGTGCCTTAAAAATGATCTAATTATGCTTCATCAGGTCCCAAACCTTTATGAAAGAGGGATTCCTAAAGAATGATGAATACTTCCAAGAATTGCTTAATGTGAGAGGAAACTATATGTACAAAGTGGAAGCAGGCCTGCATGTTACATTGTGTTGGCTCTCTGTCCTCCTATAGCACTGAGTCTTGTGTCCAGGTTTAGGAGAAATGCAAAAATCAGAAGTGGCGAATATCCAGAGACCTTGAATAACAATAAAAGTCATGGCAGCACACTGGATTCTTGTCTCCAGGCAGATGGACAAGAAAACTGCAGGCTTATCAACAGGATACTTCTTCAGCTCCACCTCAGGGGAACATCATGCTCCTCATCCCAGATAAGATAATACCTACACCTTAAATCCTTGCTGTGTGGTCCTGGGGGAGCCCACCTGATAGGAGCACTTCCAGGATTATCCAAGGTGGAGATGTCTGGCTCCTTGGAAAGCTCTGGTCTGACACTGCTCCCTTCTCACTGTGACTCACTTCAACCTTCTCCTTCCCTTCACCTCAGCTTCACTCTTTACTCGCTGCTCTTACTTTTTTAGCACTTTCTCTGTATCCTTCACTCCTTTTCTTCAAGGTCTCACCTCCTTTTATTAGCTGATCTCTGAACTGCATGCCTGGACTTGGGACATAATTTTTGCAGAGAAATGGAAAGCAGAGAGAAGGTTAACAGACTATGTGTGGTCTTCGTGTTGTCTAATATGTCATATCCTCTCTCTGCCTGGGGACATCTCTTCTGTTGAAGATTTTTAGCAAAGGAACCACTTTGTCTGCATACAAAAAGGACTCATTCTTCTTGCGTTCCTGGGTACAAACTGACACAAACCTGATTAATACAAACCTCCAGTAAATTACTACAGTAATTTACTGTTTCAAGTTCGTCAAACTGCACAGGGAAAATGTGAAAATATGGAGAGAAGGAGCAAGAAGGAGGTGCATTAGAGTTTGTATGAGGACAGATGCATGGCTATAAAACAGAAAGACAAATGACATAAGACAACTGCAAAACATCATGGCATGTGAGCTACTCTCCAGTTCCTCAGTATTGGCAAAAGAAATCAGGCAGGCAAGGCCTGCAGATGAGCACCATACCAAGGAAACAATTTTATCTAGGCAAAAGTTTCACCAGTTGGCTACACTGACCAAAAACATGAAAAAAATATTCATAGCCACGTAGCTCTATTTGGCATAGTTTTTACAAGCCAGTCCCAGTGCAGAAGTAGCTCTCCTAGCCAGACAAAACCCCTACATCAGCTGTTGAACACCGCAGAAGATGAACACTTTTGTTTCCCAAGCCCTAACATGAGGACTCTCTCCTCAGGTGCCAACAGTCTGCCTCTGCCTCTGTTTCCTGCTACATTCTTTATTCTGCCCTGGAAGGGCATTTGAGATCCCACTGGCTTTAATGAGGTCTAAATTTCACTAGACCACAGTCTTTCCCACTCTATTAATGTTTTATTGAAGAATATTAGTTTTCTGAGCTGCTACCTCTTTGTCTTTCCCATGTTGCTCTATTTCATCAATATAGTGCACCTTTCAAGGTGATTTTTTTGTTAGGGTTATTATTAAGCTTGATATGAGCAAGGAGATATGCATTTGAAGGCTGCTAACACTGACCATTTTTCTTTAATGTAGTAAAAATACTGTATTTTTACTAGAAATCTTGTCAAACACAGTCTCTTTGGGATCACAGAGCTATGGTGGGATAGCTCAGACAGCTGAGTGCTACAGTGGATGGACCATGGCTCTTCAGGAAGGACAGGCTGGAAGGGTAAAGAAGTTTCCCTATATGTGAGAGCAGCAGGAAGGCATGGAGCTCTGCCTAGGGATGGATGATAAGCCAGCTGAGAGCTTACGGGTCAGGATTAGTGGTCAGACAAAGGTGGATGACACAGTGACAGATGTCTGCTAGAGGCCACCTGAGCTGAAGAAAGCTGTAGATGATGCCTTCTTCAGTCAACTGGAAGCCTCACGTTCACAGACTCTGGTCCGCATGGGGGACTTGAATCACTTTGGTATCTTCTGGAGGGGCAACACAGCAGGTCACAAGCAATCTGCTGCCAGGCTCTAAGTGTTGTCATCAGCAGCAGTCTAGCCAGAGGCCAGTCACTAGTGGTGTACCCCAGGGTTGATCCTGGGGCAACTATCGTTTAACATCTACATTACTGACCTAGATGTTGGGACTGTAGCCTCAGAAGGTTTTCAGGTGATACAAAACTGGAAGGAGTGATTGATACACCAGAAGGTCATGCTGCCATTCAGAGGGATTTCAACAGGCTGGAGAAATTGGCTGACAAGAAGCTCATGAAATTCAACACATGCAAATGGAAAGTCCTATATCTGGCAAGGAATAACCCCATGCACCAGAATATGCCGGGTGCCAACTAGATGGAAAACAACTTTGCAGACTAGGACCTGGGAGTCCCAGTTGACCATGACACAGAAATGTGTCCTTGCAGCAAAGAAGACCAATGGCCTCCTGGGCTGCATTACACAGAGCATTGCCAGTATGTTGAGGGATGTGATCTTTCACTTCTACTTAGCACTGGTGAGACACATCTGCATGCTGTGTCCAGGGGTGGGCTCCTCAGTACAAGAGACTTGGACGTACTGGAGCAAGTCCATTGAAGGGCTGTGAAAATGATGACGTCATTGGAGCATCTTCATACAAAGAGGGGCTGAAAGAGCTCAGACTATTCAGCCAGAAGCATAAGAAGATCAGGGGGATCTTATCCATGTGTATAAATACCTGTTTGGGGGAGTGAAGATGATGGAGCCAGAGTCCTCTCAGTGGTGTTCAGTTGCAGCAAAAGAGGCAATAGGCCCAAACTGAAATACAGGAAATGCCACTTAAAATAAGAAAAAATCCTTTGTACTGAGAGGATGGTTGAACAAGGGAGGTGTTTCCCAGAGGGGTTGTGTAGTCTCCATCCTTGGAGATATTCAAAACCTGACAGGACATTGCTCTGGGCAACCTGCTGTAGGTGACACTGTTTTGAGCAGGGAATTGGACTAGATGAGCTCCAGATGTGCCTTCTAACCTCAATTACTGTGAGATTTTGTGAACTACAGTCCAACCTGCCCAGTGACTGGATGCAAAAAGGTATTCACATATTTTTTGGTTGAAAGTCAGTCACTGTATAACTTACATTCTGAACAGATATAAAAGATGGGATGATGGGAGGGCTTTGCTTGATGCTTCAATAAAACAAAGTCTCTTAAGTCACACTTCAAGGTTACTGCCTCCATCCCAGCTAGACCTGAGAACTTGTGCTACAGATCTGCCATGCTCAAATCTTCAGCACATATAATAGTGTTATGTAATTCTTAAACATGTGACTTTTCATCAGTTTTACTGGGGTGGTGGGCAAGACAAGAGAGACAATGGGTCCATAGCTGACCTAGAAATTAAAGCCGCCTTCAAGTTCAAGGTCAGAGCTGCACCTATAAGACTGGACCAATATATCTGACACTGGGATATGGTCTTGCGATTAGTCTGTTGCCAGTTGGCTGAAATGAAAGCGTTGGATCTCAGGTACCTTCAGGTGCCATTGTTCAGGTCTGAGCAAGATTTGTGCTCTTGCAGAACAGCAAGAAGTTCTGAGTTTACCATTTTAATCAGCCAAGGATAAATTGCTGGGGGAAACCAGATACTGTCAATTTGCTGTCTCAACACAGTAACTCTTTATAAGTCAGCACAGAAGAAACACAGATCAAATTGAAATGGCAAATATACCCACAGACACTGCCATGCTTCTCTGTCTCCTTCCATCAGAAGTTTTTGGGGGAGAATCCTCTCTGGCATCCAGGGCCCTCCTCTTGAATGAACCTCCATATTTTTTTGCATCCTTACACTGCAGTTTAGGAAGAACAGTATCCTCTGGAATTTAATGTTCTACTTCAATCTAATGATTTCCTGATCGGCCCCAGCAGGGATTCAAACTTCCTAACAGCTTATATATAGTAGTAAGAAACCAATAAATAAATTCTGATTACTGCAGTGGTGCTCAGCTGTACCTCTTGATACAGCAGCAAAGAGGAGGTGCTGTCTAGGACCATCATGAGATGGTAAAGGAGAGGGATTAGGAAGTGAGAACCAAGGTGCTGAGAGTCCTGTGGCTAAAGAAAGGCAAAGATGTTTGCATTCAGCAGACTAATGGTAGATGAAAATGACGTTGAATACCTCAGAGCAGCTGGAAATGGCTTTGTCCATGGCATTGCCCATGTAGAAACATAACTAGAGAGTCTGGAAAAGACATGCTGGAGGTTGCCCAGAGTCCCAGGTCATCTGGGTGTAATTTGTACTGGCACAGATTGTCTCCCGGCAAGCCATGAAATGTGTTGCAGGTCCCTGAGGTCTTGGAAGCATTCTCTGACCTGGCAGGGAACAGACCTGGAGCCCTCCAAAAGCCTGTCCAGCAAGAGCTGGGAAGGAGGCTGAGTCTATTATGAGAGTTATGGTCATTGCGAAGAGTCTTGGTCAATGATGTAGCATTTGATCCCTGGACAGAAAACCTTGGCCAACATTGAGAGGAAAATCTAAGAGTCAAGCTACCTGTTGCAACAAAAAAGAGACACAGACCAAATCAGGAGAACTATATACTGCAATTAATTAATTAGGAAGGAAGAAGAACAATTACTGCATTGTGGGATCCAGCCACTAAGTACGAAGAGGATGATATAAAAGCATTGCTTTGGTGCCCACTAGCTCAGCCCTATGAGTCACCGGGTCAAATTCATCCCTGGTTTAACATGGCTGTTGTCAGTGGAGTCAACAGCAGAAAGAAATTTAGTCTTTCCCTTCTCTAGACCAAACCATGATCTTCAAGTTCAAACAGCTACTTTACACCAGAGACAAACTGCAGGTCGCAGAGGCTGAGCGCTGTGTTATTAAAGCGGGTGAGTTAATTAAAGCTCTCCAGTTTACAATGAGGATTGTGTCTAGCTCCTGAGTTGTTATATCTGAGCTCTCCTTAAGGGTCAAGCATCCTTTCTGCTTTCTGTCATGCAAATACTTTTTCAGCTGTGTTTGTGGAGCAAAGATGACACTCAGTGGCTGGTTAGGTTATCACAGGTGTGTGCTTCCAGAAGTTTTCCAGAGGAATTACTCTTAGGTGCAGTTGGGAGAGGCTGTTCACAGAAGCTGGCAGTGGCATGTGGGATGCAACACCATCTTCAGATTTCCAGCGAAGGACAGTACTCCTCCACGCCAGTCCCAGGCATGCTAAGCAGTGATTTATTTTTCATGTACATTTTTGACAAATGCATTTCTTAGGAGAATTTTTCATGGCTTTTAGGAGATGGAAGGAAAAAGATTTGAGGAATGTCTCCATGGAATTTTTCTTCTTTATATTCTTTGTAGAAAATAGAATTATCTGCTTTTCATATTCACAACCACAGCCTATGCTGTTAGGAAGAGCCTCCACTGCATAAACGCAAAGCCCTTTGTGAGCACTGTAGACAGCGGCTTTCCCGATATGCAGCTGAGATGGAGACTTACATCAGGATCACAGTGATAAAAAAGTTAGGAAAAATTTTTTCACTGAAAGGGTTGTCAAGCATTGGAATGGGCTGCCCAAGGAAGTGCTCAAGTCCCCATCTCCTGGAGGTATTTAAAAGCCAGACAGACGAGGTGCTTAGGGACATGGTTTAGTGGTGGGATGGCAGTGTTAGGTTAACAGTCGGACTTGATGATCTTAAAGGTCATTTCCAACCTAAATGATTCGATGATTCTAAACAAGGCAAAGGTAATGTTCATGGGCCAAAAGAAGGATCCAAGCAAGCATTTACCTAGTACAGAGGAGAATTGGATTTCACAGGGTTTAGCCTGTCCCCCAGTGCCCTCCCACTAGCATGGTTGATGCAGCATACTGGTGTGGGAATTGAAACCACCTAACTTGGCCACTTTGTGACCAAGGCACCTCGACATAGGCCACCAGCTATAAGGTGTGTCCTACATAGAGCATATATATGCTGGTTAACTCTGCAGTGCACACTCATCTGTCTCAGCACCTTCTTGGTTACACCTATTCCTCTTTCTAGACAGGGAGTTATGCACAAGCTCTTGCATTAATTAATGTCTCACAGCTTCCCCTCCCTCCCAGTAAACCCCCCAGAGGAAGGCTGCAAGCAGCCTGGAGGTTCGATCATGACTGTGATTTTCTTCACTGATGAGTTACCCAGATGAAATGAGCTGTGCTCTCAGTCCCATTTCTCAAAAAATAGGCGTCTGTGTCCCAAAATGAATGTGTCCATGAGCCTCTTTCATTAGCAACATAAATACCGGGAAGGCAGAAATTCAATTCCTTCTGCTCCCTGCAGGTCCCTGGCATTGGGGAATAAGGTATATTAGCAGAAGAGCAGAGACAAGCTGCACCACTGCTGTCTATGGTCTTTCTGAGTTAAAAAAAGAAGAGCTGGAGCCTTCAAGGCTGGTCTGGCAACATTTGTTGTCATTAGCTGATGTATCAATAAGGGAGGAAAAGTACAGAAAGAGTACAATTGCTAAATAGTGTAATGCCCATTTGGGTAGTGACTGACACTGGAGGGGGCGATTGGCAAAGTCCTTTTTAGTGAGGGTCCTCAGGCTGATAAAGACAGCAGGGGCATCTCCCACTGGTGTCAAGCACAAATTTGCACAGAAATCAAGGACAGAATAAAGCATTCCTGGAGTGAGTAAACTCTGAAAATATCTTTGTGATTTCTAACATACTGCCTTCACTGCAATGGAGAATATCCTTTGCAGTACATCATCCTATTTCTGCCTTCTTTGCGACCTTACTTAGGTTCCCTCGCCTCTTTCTTTTTTTTGCCCCACTTTGCAGAGTCTCCTCGGCTGCCCCACCTGGCAATGCAGTCCGTAGCAAAGCTTTTATTAATATCATCGTCTGGATTTGGCATTAAGCTTTACAATTATCAGTCAGCTCCAGGCCTCAAATAGGAAACACATGTCTATGATTACACTTACACTCCTTCGATGCTCTTTAGCACAGGGACCACATTTTTGCCCTGTGTCTGCAAGGCACCATGAATGATAGCAAGTCATATTGTAACTGCCCTGATGGGGAAAAACAGCCCAGCTGCTATCAGCAAGGATAATAACGAGCAGCAGGTACAGACAGCATTCAGAGGAGGAGTTTTGGGCTGCCTGCAGAATAAATAGATAACGCTGCAGTAGTGTTTGTCTTTGGTAAGTTTTGCTGGCACACATGTTGGTGATTTAGAATGCATCTATATGTATACATTTATATGCTTGTGTATGTATGTAAGCTTATATATACTAGGTTGTTCAGGCTATGCAGAATAACTGTCAAACATACAGGTAGAGTGAACACTTCAATCTGGACAAATCCTATTGCCAGGCTTCGGTTTTGTTTTTTCATATCACTAGGTTTCATTACTTGTTTTTACCACCCAACCTGGGATCAAAATGGATATAACACATTCTTCTCAGCCCTTCAAAACAGGCTGTGATAAGGTGATGCTTCTGGACTGTAGCCCTTTACACCCACCTGGGACAGCATTCCTCAAGCTAAAGGCTTTTTGCAGAGCATCATCTCCCGCATAAACTAACGTGGAATTAAATGCTGACATGTTTTCTTAAACCCAGCTTCCTAAAAGCAGTTTAGGTGTCCAACACTACTGAAATCAAAGCAAACTGATTTTCTAAATTCTTCTAAGTGTCCATGCTCCAGGAGAACCTGCTTTAGCAGGGGGGTTGGACTAGATGATCTCCCAAGGTCCCTTCCAACCCTTGCGATTCTGTGATTCTGTGATCATTAAAACAGCTGCCCAGGAGATCACTGGCAGTTTTTCTGCAAGGGTAAGGACTGTCTAGACTAATCGAGGATTTGCCTTACTATTTCACAGTTTTTGCCTCTAAGTCACCAACTTCAGTCTATTCCCCCTGTGATTGCTTCTCCTCCCAAACCCACTTCTCTCTGCCAAAATCTTTCTAACATTGTGTTATTGTTTCCAACTTGCCTAAAATTTCTGAAGTTTAACTGGATGCAGTTCAGTTGGAGAATTAAAGCAATACAAGAACATAACCAATGAGAAAGAAAAAGCAACGTTATCCACCCTCAGTGTGTTGCACACTGCAGAAGTCAAACTAGATCAAGCTCAGTCTGCAATTGCACCTATTCCTGTCGGTACACCCACGAGAACTCCATTAGGGCTGGCACCAAAGACCAGAAACTTTCTGAGAGTGTTTTGAAAACAGTTGGTGAACATCAAAGTCCTTAAAAATTCAACTAAAGTTTCTAAACGTGACTTACATAGGCTTCATAGGAATTTGGTTTGCATGCTAACAGAACATTCAGAAAGGCCCTTTGTCCTTATACTTGAACAGATTAGAATAAAAATGCCTAAAGAATCCTGAAACGAAAGTAAAATCAACATATCATTAGCTATGAACAGAGGGATGCAGACATATTTGATAATGCAAATAGGCTCATGAGCCCAGAAATGGGTAAATGGCAGGAGGAGCACATTACAGAGAGCAAAGTTTGCAACCACTAGAAGTCAGGAGCTACTTCCCATGCAATCTGGAGTGGGAGAAACCTGGGTCTCCAGTCCAAAACTATATTGGCTCATTTTAAAAGTGTAATTTCCCTACTGCTTTGTGGGTTCATATCTAATTCACTGCTTATGGTTTCCTTCATTATTTCCTTCCTTCCATATTTCCAAATCATTATTGCTTTCTCCGTGTCTTCCTCCTATTCAGTGTTTCACCTGATTTCTTTCTCCCCACATATATGCACTTGCCTTGTCACCGAGTCCCATTCTATTATTTTCTGCTTTTGTTGTTACCTTCTAAGAAGGCTTTAACCAGTAAAGGGTCTGTCCTTTGTGCCTACTGTACGCCCATCAGCTGTCATTACTGGGATCAACAAGGCCCTAAATACCTCCATGTTCTCCAGTTTTCTCTGTAATCTCATGAATACTTGTAATTGCTATTCCCAAACTGAGTGCAAAAATTCTTTCTGTGTACTAAAAAGACATTTCCAAAGTAGGACAGTTCTTTTCAGCCTGGATCTTTATCTTTGGCAAGGTTGACTATTAAAATATCACTGCCTTCACATGCTGCCCTGCTCTCTCTACTGGCTGTCAAGTAGTTGGGATGTCTATAGAATCCTCCTTAATCCTGTGGTTTTGGAAATCTCTGTTTCCCACGCAGTGATTGAATACTGGCAATGACAATAAACCACCCTACTCCTTCTTTTCATCTTCTTTAACATAACAAACCCTTTACTCATCTTCCTGGTACCATTGCAAAAGAAGGCTTAGTGCTAGGCAGAAGAAAAATCACAGGTGGGTGCACGTAGCTGAATTTAGCTGCCAAGGTGAGATTACCTTCCACAAACATTTGCACAGCCCTTAGGAAAAATAATATCTCAAATACAAATTCAAATCAGGTTTAGTTCCAACATAAGCTGTTGGAAAGGGAAAGAATAGTTAGATCAAAAATGTCGAAAGAAGGGCAGCGTTTCAGGGAAAGCATCAAGTGGGAAGCAGTGGGAAAGTGTGGCTGAGCCTTTTAGGAGTCATGGCATACGGGCAAGGTTGCTGAGGAAGACATAGGCAGTATTTTCTGCTCACTGAGGGCAGAACAAATGGTGATGCCTTAACCCACAGCAAGGAAACAACATGGCAATAGATACTGCTTTTAAAGGCATGCTAGGCAAACATCTCAGAAAAATGTGGGTATGGCTGTTCTGACCTTGAGGAACTGCAACGGTCTCTATGTGCCCTCAGTGCTCTAATTCCCATGACCATAGGGGATCCCACAGTGGTGCTAGGAACCAGACGCCAGGCTCATCCAGTGGTGGGTGGGTGAGTGGGTGGGCACAGGAAGGTCTTGACAGCAGGACCACACTGGGATGCAGCCTAAAAGCCACATCAGCCATGGAGGGCAAAGGACCATGGTCTTTATGGCTGTTCACGACTAATTCCCTAGGGAGTAGCTGCTCCACAGGGAAGTGGAAGGGGGGCCTCAGAGCCAGCCACAGCTTTGCTGAGGCTTATTCTGCTGGCATAGTGTCTCGGAGTCATCAGTGATGCTGGTTTAATTGCATTTACATACTGTGCTATTTCTGAACACCATTCACAACAACCCTAATTTTGCTCTCAACGAGATGAAATGCCTTTGAGCTTCACTGACAGCCTAAGTTTTAACTCGCAAGTGACACATAGCCCTGGCCTGTGATCGCACCACTCAGTACTAAGCCCATTCCTTTTTCACACCAGATCCCTCTCTTGGTCTTCCAATTAAAAAATCCAAGATTGTTGGCCGCACTTCGAATGCTGTGTTCAGTTCTGGGCCCCTCACTACAGGAAAGACGTTGCACTGCTGGAACATGTCCAAAGGAGAGCCACAAAGCTGGTGAGCGGTCTGGAGCACAAGTCTTATGAGGAGTGGCTGAGGGAACTGGGGTTGTTCAGCCTGGAGTAAAGGAGGCTGAGGGGAGACCTTATTGCCCTCTTAAACTACTTTAAAGGAGGCTGTAGTGAGGTGGATGTTGGTCTTTTCTCCCAGGAAATGGGTGATAGGAAGAGGGGAAATGGGCTCATGTTGCATGCCAGGTGAGGTTTAGGTTGGACATTAGGAAAATTTTTTTCACCAAAAGGGTTGTCAGGCTCTGGAATGGGCTGCCCAGGGAGGTGGTTGAGTCCCCATCCCTGGAGGTATTTAAAAGCCGGGTAGACGAGGTGCTTAGGGACAGGGTTTAGTGGTGGGATGGCAGTGTTAAGTTAACGGTTGGACTGGATGATCTTAAAGGTCTTTTCCAATGTAAACAATTCTATGATTCTAAGATGATTCCAGTAGGAGGTCTTGATGGCTCTCAGAGAATTATAGTGTGACTGACCTGACCTTCCCATCCACAGACTGAATTCCTCTTAAATGGAAGTGATTTCCTCCCCTTCTCTGCCCATGGAAGAGACATCTGCAACAGACTGCAGAAGAGCAGTGAGGAAGTAGGATAGCCGGACAAAGGATGAAATTCAGATTATAGGGAACCTTAAATCATTTCCCTCAAAAAATGAAGCAAGTACCTCAATATGTAGATAGCAAAAGGGTCAATAATTCTGTTGTTAATATTATATCATGAGTCACAGCATGTACTGTGACTCAACTTAGAGTTGACCTACAATTTTTATAGTGGAAGGCATTCAGCCATGGTTTAAAGGCCTAAAATGATTAAGACTTTATCTGATTTATCACAAAGTTGTGATGGTTAATTGCCCTCTTAGTTAAACATTAGCTTCATTTTTCCATTCCTGGCAGTGAAGTTTTCATTTATAGTCACTGGGTCTCAATGCACTTTTACCCTCTGGATCAGAGGGCCCATGTTTGTCTGTCAGCTCTTTAAAGAGCTGCTTACAGATTGCCAGTGAGTGTTCATAGAATCATAGAATGTTTTGGGTTGGAAGGGAGCTTTAGAGGTTATCTAGTCCAACCCCCCTGCAGTGAGCAGGGACACCGCTAACTAGACCAGGATTGTTTCAGCAATACCTGTGGGCTACCCATCCGGAGGCTGGGACCAGGGCTCTCACCGCAGTATGTGGTTTTCAGAGCTCAAACCACGCTCAGTCTGTCCTGCTACCTCTTACGGAAGCATCGCTGGCCACCCTTCTTTTCCCTGAATGACCATATGAAGCTCCCATTAAAACCCAATTCATTGGCTTGTGAATCTAATGCATGCATTTCATTCTCCGACTTTGATTGGTGTCCTGTTATCTGCTATCTGCAAACATGGGAGAAACCACCAGGTATTTATGAAATGTTCACAATTCTCGTCATTTTCAGTCATTGTGTTAGTGCAAATCTGATTTTTTTTTATTAAGTTTTACCCTCTATTCCTTTTTATTGCTGTTTCATGCTGGACTAAGAAATATGCTCAACATCATCTGATAGCTGAACATGGAACATCTAGTTCTATTAATAGGCTGAAGTGTTCCTGTTGCTGAGGAAGATTAGTGCAACCCTGTTTGCTGAATGAAAAGCAAAAATAAAAAAAAATTAGCATAAATGAGAATGTTTTGATTGTTTGTTACAACTGTCCTTGGTGAAGAAATACAAGGTGAAGCTGTAGAAATAATATGATCTTGATAAAATTATAGTAAATTTGAATAATTTTGTGTGTGTTTGTGTAATCAATACAAGGGACTGGTGTCTTGGTGCTTTCCTCAGGGCAGTGTTCCTAGGTATCATGCCATCCTCATTAATGCAGAAGGTGTTAAGCTAAATAAAGTACACACCTCCTTAATTTCAAAGGTAACAGGTATGACTACCTCTTCATTTTAGTCTCAATAAATCCAAGACCTCATGCAGTAATTCTGTGTAATAAGAGCTTTGTCTAACCACCAAGAACACAGTCAATAATAGTTTACAGAAATGTACAGTTTGTTTTGCTTTAAAATGAGCAGTAGCATACTTGCATTATGTATTTTCATTATATACCAAGAAAATTGTTTAAAGATGCAGGAGTATCTTTCCCAACTGACTCTTGGTGAAAAGTGACAGATAAAAAATATTAACACACAATCTAATTAAAATTCTTAAATAGTCCTGATGATTCGTAGTCCTGCCATTTTTTTATTTTGGTGGCACTGGGGTTACAAACTTTTGGCTGATTCTGAAAACACCTCCCATAAAATTGTTGTTTCGGTGGTCAAAATGTTCTCCTTACCCTTTACATCTACACAAAGTGTATGAAATCTGAGAAATGTTTAGGAAAGTGCTGTAACCATGTGACAGGTCAGCATCTATGTAGCTTTAACACTCCTTCCTTCTAGATGAATGCCAAAATACTAATTATATTGCTATTGTATAAAAGCAAGGTGTAGTAAGATAAACACTGGAAGTTCTCATACAGACATGCATTGAGCACGCAGTCAGAATCATAGAATCATAGAATCGCTTTGGTTGGAAAAGACCTTTAAGATCATCGAGTCCAACCGTTAACCTAACCCTGCCATCCCACCACTAAACCATGTCCCTAAGCACCTCACCTATCCTTCTTTTAAATACCTCCAAGGATGGGGACTCTACCACCTCCCTGGGCAGCCTATTCCAGAGCCTGACAACCCTTTCAGTGAAGAAGTTTTTCCTAATATCTAACCTAAACCTGCCCTGGCGCAGCTTCAAACCATTCCCCCTCATCCTATCATCTGTTACCAGGGAGAAGAGGCCGACCCCCACCTCACTACAGCCTCCTGTCAGGCAGTTGTAGAGGGCGATCAGGTCTCCCCTCAGCCTCCTCTTCTCCAGACTAAACAACCCCAGTTCCCTCAGCCGTTCCTCGTATGACTTGTGCTCCAGACCCCTCACCAGCTTTCAGGTTTCCATCTGCTTCAGGTAACGCAGACCAAGGGTTGCACAGTAGCTGCAACATGTTGAACTTATTTTCTAGATTTTCTAGATTCCTGCCTGCGAGGTCAGGCTAAGAGAGGATGAATACGGCATCAAAATTGTGAGGAAATTCAGCTCTGTTGCTGCTGACAGCACTTTCTTGTTAATCTTGCTTTACAACATGTGATGCTATTTGCTTGATTGCCATGTTTGCCCTTGCCATGTTAGAACTTAATTTTGTGCTGTAGAATATTTTTATACGGGGAAGAAAAAACCAATTTCAGCTACTCTCAGATGTACAAAAGCCATTTGTGTGGCTGAATGCAGACGTCTCCAGAGCTAACCGGTAAACTGGAGCAAGGCTCTTAGGTTATGTCCACATCCCTGCTATCTGACACGAAGGGCAGCTGCCCACTTCTATGTGAACAAGTTCTTTCCCCTGTGAAACAGGATAGCTGCATCCGTAGAGCCCATGGAGAATGAACCTGGCTTCTGGTAGCTACTCATCTCTGTCTGGGGAGTACTTGGGAACACGGTAGTTGGCCCCAGGCAGAATATGCACCAAGAACAATTTCTACAGCCCAAGTGTGGAGATTCAACACTATTAACTTAACAGCACAGAGGTAGTCCAAGAGGCCTTTTCTAGTTAACCTGGAGAAATAGGCACTTTGCCTTAAACACCAGAAGTAGATAATTCCCATCTTTAAGATGCTTATTTCTCTTCATGACTATAGAAATGTGAAAAGTAACTAGGAGAGAGACAGACATCTACATGGTAGGAATCTAAAGGTAGATGAGATGAATCTCCCTGAAGTGCCTGACAGCTACACTTCCAACATCGTGTTCCAAATTAAAGTCAGTGGGACTTAATTAATAGCTTAGTTGTAAGCATATACTTCAAATGTCCTTCTTGCCCATCAATGATTCCTAAAATCAAGGCCAGTCCTTGTTTTCACTGATGCTGATGGCAAACTCCCATTTTCTTCACTGGAGCCTGGATTTCCTTGTTAGGGTTCAAGTCCCCAAATAAGGGATGCCTGTTTTTATCAGATTACTTGCCAGTGTCTCTCCTGATAGGCAGCAGAGAGACTGACAAAAACAATTATAATTCTGATATTCTGGACAGCTCTGCTACTCTAGCTTTCTCCCAGCATCTGAAGAATTGGCAGTTCTTAGAAGAAAGTCCATACTAAATTAGGAAACGTTCCTCTCTGCTCTATATTAACAGCTTGCAAGCAGCAGGAGACCAAGGAGCTTTGCTCTATGAATTATTTTTTAAATGGAGAGAATTAGTTCTTTTCTTGTCCTCTATTTTTATTGCAACACTTTTGCCAGGACTCCATATGCCAAGATGTAATTAGTTTTCAGAGAAGACATTTGGAGCTCTGGCACAGACCATGGATAGTTTTAACAGCTTCTTTTCTCTTTCTTCTGAATATTAAACAGGAGCGTATAATTGTCTGTGACTTCTTTCAAGACATCTCTGGAGCTTAAATAATTTTTCAGAACTAAATAAATTGAAAATAAAAATAAGATTAACACAAGTATTATTCAAAGAAAATATTTTAGGCACATAAAAAATCAGGAATTCCTACAGTTATGATGGTTCATTTCAGTGCAAATTCAGCCCTATCTTTTAATTACACATATATTCATTCCCTCTCTCTTTCTATATAAAGACAGGAAAGACTGAATAAAGACTGTCTGGTGGGTGCACTAGAGAGGAGAACCATGTCTTTTGATATTCCTTGTCTCTGGAGTGCTTGATATTCCATTAATTTCTCTTTGTATTTAGTGGCTTTTTATTTGCTCAGCAGTTTGGTGCTAACCAGACATCTGGAGCTAGCACAAGGTTTGCAGTGAGCTGGAGGATCATTGGAGTCATTGAAAATTTTTACTGGTATCACCGAGTGAAATGTCACCTCTGCCTTCCACATCACCCAAAACCTGTGCCAGCTGTATCAGCCATAACTACACTGCTCCTGAGCTCCTTCAGGTTTGCTGATTTTTGCTGGTTTCCTTGCCACCATCTTCTGAGCCTGATCCAGAGGAAGCAAAATCTCACAGTCATGGTGATATCCTGCCCCACTTTGCACTAGAATACGCGTGTGGACAGGATTGAATAAATCAGCCTTACCTCTAGAGACTCTGAGGATAAATTAATGCTATCTGACTGCATGTGCAGATCCACAGATGGAAGCTGCTGGAAGGTACGGTACCAGCGATACTCTGATTGTGGGATCGCCTCGAATGTCCTGTCTGCAAAGTGCCCGTCCTTTCTGTGCAATGGCCCCTCTGACTACGACAGCCCTATGAATAACTTCTGCAAGCATGTCTGGGTCTTTTTCATGAGTTTTTCACAGTACATATTCACCTCTCAGTTTCCTGGATGACCTTCATCTCTGTGGGCCTGTCTTCTCAAAGGTGACTGGGGTTTTGAAGTGCCCTTTTCCATGTTCTGGCTCCTCTGTGCACTGCTCCTCTGGCTCCTGCGCAAATGCAGCTATCAGTGGGGCTTGCAAGAGCTGCTCTCGATGGCAGTGAGCTCCCCTTACAGTTTCCCAGCAGAAAAGAGATTGCAAAATATTTTACTCCTGTAAGGCTTTCAGTTCTGGTAATGCACGTATCAGGCAGCCCATCCTTAGAAGATACTGAGACATGGGGACACAGGATGGACAAACTGGTGAAGCGACCTTGCATAGGTCATGTGTAGGCATGACATGAGACTGCCTCGTGCATGGCAATTCTGCAGGAGAGCTCTTAGGATGTGCTGCAGCCTGTGCAAAGAACTGCTTGTTGAGAGTACTTTTCAGGTAAGTAGAATTTAGGTAGGAAGAGACACTTGAAAAATATAGGTCCTCAATTAAAATGGAGCACTTGCACATGTCCAATTTAAAGACTGCTTGGGATTTTAAACTAGCAAGGGTGAATTGGGCTGAATACGTGGAAGACATAACCAAATTCAAATTCTTCCATAAAATACCCAACTGAAATGCTTTGCTGCTTGACTGCACCTTGGCAATGAACCCAGAGGGCAAAAAAAAAAATGGGATCTCAGTTTGCTCAGCGGCTAAATATGCAGAGCTATCAAACAAAAAAGATGTCGGTGTTCATTGAGCTGGTAACAGAGACTAATCCATTGCAAAGCTGGAAGAAATGTGTCTTGGGCCTTACATAATCCGGACAGCTTAGTTTCAAAGAGATGTATTTTTGCATGTCAGAAAGCCAGGCTCTGGCTAATAAGGTGTTTAGCATAAATGACGTGGTTTTGACAAAGAAAATGTGTCAAACAAGCAGAATGTGATGCCTCCCCTACCCTCTGGCTCCCCCCAGAGACGTCTTCAAATCCCATGCTAATTAGATGCATGTACAAATAACTGATGTGTCATGCATTTAACAAACAGAGATTTGTTGTCTATGAGCTAATTTCACCAAAAAGTCATGCAAAGCCTCCCGTCTTATCAAAGAGCAAGGGATGCTAAGAAAGGCTGAGCAGCACATGCTGTGGATCGCTTGCCTTCAGCCTTCTGGTGTCACTTGCCAGCTGACTCCCACTGCCTGAAGAGCTCTGGATGAGGCACCTGCCATCAGGATCCCTCCAGTTCTACAAGCCACAAGTCTTCAGACAAGTGCCTGGGATGCTGCAGACTTTCTTCCCCTTTCCTATATGAATGCTCCTTCAAGCCCCAAACCACAAGGTGTTGGAGTGTGATGCTATGGACACTGCAGTGGGAGGCTTGTGAGAAGCCACGAATGTTTGATCAAAACTGTATCCTACTTATGAATCCAGCCAGAGGTTGCTAACACACTCAACTCCTCACAAGTCCCCTCCTCCTACTTACCTTCAAACTTTCTGTGCATCCTCATCCTCTGCATGTCTAAAGGGTGGCTTCTTATCATTGCTCCAGCTGTCCTCCAGACTGCCGGGATCATCTCTAGCAAGATCCTTCATTCTCCCTTAATTTTGCTCTCTGCACTCTTGTAGAAGATGCCATTTTTTTGCACTAAGGATGACCAAACCCAGTCCTTCCAACAAGGTACAGTCTGTTCTTCAAACTCACAATCCCAAAACAGAGGGTGTATCAGAAGCAAACATGTGATGGAAGACTTTCTTTTTATGTTTCTTTCCCTTAAACCACTTGGCTATGTCTCAAACAGCAAAGTTCTCATAGGGAAAGTTAGCCTGGAAATGTTATTCTAAAATGTAGAGGAAAAATGACTGGATGCAGACAAACTCCATTGTATTGATTATGCAACTTTGCTTTGCTGGACCAATAAATACAAGTAAATGTTTTCTAGGTCATGTTCCAGTATTGGCTCATCTTTCCTCCTGGTACAAGGTTATAAGATTGTGGATGGGGAAGAATAATAATTAGTATTTTTCTGCATTAGAACTCACCCTGCTAAATGCGGAAATGTCAGAAGGAGATGGAGAAAGTTGATGCATTTCTGTTCGTTTTGTAGTTGTAACAAGATCTTGGAACATCTGTTTCCTTCAGAATTATTTTATTTTTAATATTATTTAATAATAGTAATTATTTTAATATTTTAATTAATTTTTTGGCCACAGGGTGCAGCATAGAGATCTCCGGACATTTTCATAGCAAACATTTTATAATGGGAAAGATGGTGTGGAGATATCAGAAAAAAATCAATTATGCAATATTTGGGTTTGTTTGCACAAGAAGTTAGGCATATATTCCCATCAAAGTGTCCTTGTTAGGATCCTACTTACCCTACAGAGAAACTTTCTGGGAGTTCCTTTGTCTTTCCATTGACTATGGGGGACCCCAGTCCACCACTTAAATTTAGGTGAGATAAACCACAATCGTGTGTTCTCTGAAAGAGCCATGACTTGCTCTGAAGCTGGATGTGAGGCAGGGATTGATGCTGACCCTCTTAAGAAAGTGACATTCTGACCGTATTTTATTTTTTAGATCTCTTTTTCCTTGTCTTGTTGATAAAAAAAAAAGTTACTTGCCAGTAATTTATCCAGTGAGTTCCATAACTACCCTGTGCTGACTGTCAAGCGGTGTGTCTCAGACATAGCCTGTATTCAGCCCTCTTGGTGACATTTTGCTTCGAGTAACAAGGATGACATCAATTCGCAGATTACGTGCAGTTGCTTTTCCCAGTAACCAAGTCTTTAGATTATATGACCCTCAGGGTAGGGCCCAGCACTTCCTCGACCATTATTTTTATGTGCTTTGGCACTCTGCTGACACGTTTGGTGTCAAACTGTCTCTTAGCACATACGACACCTTGTCTGGATCCCAGAGTCACCACTGTCTGTAGGGAGCATGAGGTTCATCTCAGAAACAGCAAAAAATACCAAAGAAGACAACTGAATAAAAAAAGGTCCTTCTGCCAATGAAACATAAAGTCCTACAACTAGGAAAAAGCAGAGCAAGCTCATAATCAGAAAAGAGCTGTGCTTGTACCAGAAACACGGACTTAGAGGGCAACTAAATGAAGAGCCATATTTTTCAGAAGCAGCTTATTAAACTGTTGACACAATTTTCATTCCATGCAAACTCTTAGGCTTCTCAGTAAATTTGCAAATTCCATTTCGGGAGCTACATTTTATCTAAAAGCAAACTGGGAAACTTTCCAGTGGAAACGGTGAATTTGTCAGACAGCCGTAGTGTGTGTACTACAGTGCTCTCTCTTATCACCACTGCAGGCAGGAGTTTTGTTGCCTTACAACCCACATATTCCCACTTTGAAACAGGAAGCAGAGGGAGTGAGGACCATGGCTGGGTAAATCCATCAGCCCTGTGAGGATCATGGAAGTCCCTGATGAGAAAGAGGCAGGTATAAGTGACCTCTGGAAGCTGCAGGGAAGCTAGGAAAAAGTCAAGCTAGGGAAAAAAAAAAATAGGGGCAATGAGGACAAAACTTTTAGCAAGGCCACATTGTCTGAATCTGAAAACACCACCAGGGATCAGGCTGGAGCAGGAGTAAGGCAGAGGGCTGAACCCCCATCCTGCAGTCAGCTCTGTGTGAGTGCCTTCCTGCACAATGCCTGGAGCTCTGCAAGCAGTACCATCCCACACAGGCCTGAAGGGTGGTGGTGACAGAAACAGGGCCTCCAGCAGCACTAGTGATGGGGTAGATAAGGCAGGAGAAGGAGAGAGTGTCCTGTAGGAGAAAGAAATATCAACAGTCCTCTTCTTCCTAGGCCATATTAAGGGTTAAATTAATCACTTGATGGGCAATGTGGGGACTAAGGCAATAGAACAGACATGGCAGATAGCCACAGAAACACTGGTCCTTAGAGTGTTGCTTGTTTGAAGCATGGTGGAAAAAAATGCATTTGTCACCAAGTCATGGATGGGAAGGACTACATGTGACGACCGGAGTAGGGACACCAGCTGGCATTGACTCTGTTGGATTGTGCAACTTTTGAGACATGACAGCAAACATGGGACAAGATGGCAGGGACCCATCAACCTCATAGAAGGGTTGAATTCTCTTCCCCAGGCTGGACTCTGTTTCTCTAAACTGGCACAGAGTAAAAGCTGCTGTCCTCAATTAAACTCTAAGCAAATCTGTGAAAGGGAATGAAGCTCCTCTTCTTCTGCAACCAGAGGAGGGCAACAGAGCTGGTGAAAGGAATGTCCTGTGAGGAGTGGCTGAGGACTATGGATTTGTCTAGTTTGGAGAAAAGGAGGCTGAGGCGTGGCCTCATTGCTCTCTACAGTTTCCTGAGGAGGGGAAGTGGGGAAGGATGTGCTGGTGTCATCTCCCTGGTATCCAGCAACAGGATGCATGGGAATGGTTTGTGTCATGGAAGGTTCAGACTGGACATTAGGAAATGTTTCTTTACCAAGAGGGTGGTCAAACACTGGAACAGGTTTCCTGGAGAGGTGGTTGATGATCCAAGCCTGTCAGTGTTTAAGAGGCATTTGGCCAATGCCCTTAATAATTTGCTTTATCCTTTGGTCAGCCCTGAAGTGATTAGGCAGTTGGACTAGATGATCGTTGTAGGTCCCTTCCAAATGAAATACTCTATTCTGTTCTATTCTATTCTATTCTATCCTACTCTTCTTGTCCCACTTGTGTGGGGTTTGACACATACACCCTTAGCACCAGTTAGTGATGCATCAGTGGATTTATATGCATAGGTCCTGCAAGAATTCATGTTAGGCCTCATTTCCAAGGATTCAACACCTATACATGGAGATGCAGTTGGATTCTTGACTGCATGGCCTTTCTTGTCTTGAAATGCTAGAATGAAGGAGGAGACCAATAAAAACTACCCAATTTCATAAGGGTTTAGCAGAAGAATTAACACCTGGTTGCAAATCCTGTATTCAGACCACAACCCTTTCTCCTGACTGATGTCCTCAGGTTCATTGATGTATTTGCTACTGACATTTGAAAGGCTATATTTAGACTCCCAAGTCATGCTTCACTCCAAAATTCTTTACAATGGGATTCACAATGAGTTTCTTGACGAAGGTCTAAAAAACCCTTGCATTTTTTATGGTCTGCCATATTTCTATATTACACTATCAGAATATCCAAGGGTAAACTGTCAAGGTCTGAATCCCCTGACAGAGTGCAGTAATATATTTAGTGGAGCCACTATAATTGCTTCTCCCCGAAATGCCAATGAATATGATGAATATGATAAAGCTTCTCACCAACCTCTTACCATTTCCCAGAAAGATACATCATATGCAGATACTAATTTGTTAATTGTCATACAGTCAAAGGCAAGCAAATAGTGTACAAAGTGGATCTACTAAAGACTATTGACATGCAAATGTTATGTTCTTTCAAGTAGAAAGGGAAGAAGATGAACATTCAGCTCTTTCAAGCTCTAGTGTAGAATAAGAGTTCAATACCTTTGAAAAAAAAATTTAAGGAATTTGGAAATGGGTTTCTAAATGCAAAAGTAAAAATTTGCACTGCTAGCTGTTGGAGAACTTTTCTGCTGAAATAACCTTCTAATTGAAAATGACATTTTTGGAAAACATTTTACAGCCAGATTGCTGTGGAAGTGAAGATTGCAGGTGCCTGGCACCTGCCTGCAAAGGTCCCAGCAATTTACTGTCAGGAAGTGATATGGACAAAAGTGCTTGAAGGGTTTTTGTACTTTGGTGCCTTTGGCATCTCAGCATGTCCTGTCTCCTCCTCAACACCAGCCCAGAAGAGGGGACAGCTCTCTCCTCTGCTTTCTCTGCAAGTGGTAGCATCTTTTTTTCATCCTATTTGCTTGCATCTGAAAAAACTCTTGTGCATTTAACACCTAAGTTGACAAAAGCTGGATGGGAAGTAAGAAGTGTCTATTCTGTGCTTTTTGGAAGATGTGTTTCTGAAATTCCTTACCATTTTGTTTTGAAACCAGCTTCCATCTTCAGCATAATCATAAATGCCACTGTGTTCTACTTTCTGTTTGCGTATTTCCACATAGCCAAACCAAGCAGGAGCTGATGAACCTGTATATACAAGTTTAAACTCCTCCAAGGGAATGAGTAAAGGCCTAGGTCTCAGCACTTATTAAAAAAGTGAAAAATCACTGCCCTCTAAAGGCATCTCAGATTAGATACTAAAAATGGAAGCAACAGAAATCACTAGTCACTTGAAAGTCTCACTGTCAATATTTCAACTCAAATAGAAGTATTTTTAGTGAGCATGTGGAAAAGGATGTTCTAGTTGATATAATGCACCCAGTTTTTCAAAAAGCTTTTGACAGGGTTGAAAGATTAGGAAGAGAACTAAGCTGTCACATCATAAAGAGGGAGGTCACCTCAAGGATTAAGAATTTCTTAAAGACAGGAACCAGAGTAGGAATAAATGGTTGGTTTTCACAATGGAGGATTATTTGTGGATCCCTAGAGAGACCTGTGCTCAAAGTTGAGCTGCTCAACATCTTCTCAAATGGTCGAGAAAAAGAGATGAATAGTGAGATGGTAGTATTTGCTAAAATAAATCTTGAGGAGATAAAAAGACTTGCAGTAGTCATATCTCAAACTGCCTGAGAAGAGTGCAAAAAGTTCTGAAAATCCCAAGTGGTCAGGTGATTGAATGAAACGATAGTTCAATGTCTGTAAATACAAACAGGAAAATAACTCTACCTAAGCCAGCTTGATCTGTCAGTACATAGTGGCAGGTTCTTGTCTAGCTATGGAAATTCGGGCTCCCTGTAGATAGTTTTGTAAATATGGGGGCTCAGTGCATGACAGTATTCAGAAGAGAAGAGACCATTAAGAATCTGTAGGAAAGTGAGCGATAACATGCTGCTCTATAAAACCACAGAGCAAACAGTTCTAATGTATTGTCCTCATCATTCCTGGATACAACAGAAGTAGAAAAGTTTCTGAGAAAGACAACAGGAAGAATAAAAGGAACTAGGAATCCCCAAGAAAATGTTGATAGACTTAAAATAAACAAAGGCAAATGTTTACAAGACACATAACTAAAGCACAAAGCTTGCAGCCACAGGATACAGAATGGATTTTTATTAGCATAGTTAGAGTGAAATAATGAACACACAGATTCACAAAGAATTGTTCCCTCCAAGATAATTGCATGTTAGCCCCTAGGTCAGAATATCCTACAGTTGCTGACTCTCTGAGATTGTATCAGGGAAGGATCACGATTTTCAATATTTCTTATACAAAATGGGGTCAATACTTCCCAGCAGGGTATGCAAAATTGAATTTTGCTTCCTCCAGAATGAGGGGGACTGGGCGAGGCTGGAGTGTGCAAGAGAAGCACAATCTCAGTCCTGCCTCCCCTAGAGGGTCAGCAGGCATAGAGCGGCAGTTACACGTAGCCCTCCAGAGTGGTGGCTACGTTGCCACTTTCTGCATTTTGCTGGTCTGTGAAATGTCCTGCTTGGTATTGAGGCACATCTTGGGCTAAATGGATTTCTGAGTTGGCTTTGTCTGGCCTTCCTTACACCTTCTGCTGTGGGCAATGGCATAAGAAATTTATCAGTGTTCCTGAGAATACTGATAAATAGGAAATTTATTCGTGCCTCCTGCCCTCAGTCTTCTGAATTATATCTTCAGCTCTGTCACTGTTGGATCAAGTGACTGAGATATGTCACTTTATGTAAGATTCTTCATGTGTTCACCCTTAAGACGAGGATATCTTTTCCCACTTTTGATTCTTGGTTCACCAATAATTTCCAGATTAATGAAGCTGAGCTACGCGTGGGACGCTTCCAGGCCTACTCAGGAAGCTAGTAGAGACTAGATAAAACAGTAAAGCTCAGACTGTTCTGGGAAATGGCAGGATATGATGTATGGGGTCCTGGAGCAAAGGACCTGCGGATCTGAGTGCTGGGGTTTTCTTATTGCAAAGGCATTTTACCTTAAGTGACTCTGATCCTGACAATAAACCATGCTATGTGCTGTTTACCCAAATTCTTTTGGCAAAAGCAAATGGCAAAGTTCCTATGAACATAAAACAAGAACTCTAAAATCAGCATGAAAGCTGCAAAACAGCACCACATTCACAAGTGGCAGTAGCCTGGAAATGGACTGGTGGTGTCTGGTTTAGTTTAGAATTGGATGGTACTTTTGAAGTGGGCCTCCTGCTTGTCTCCATTTGCTGTGTCCTTGTTTACAATGTCATAGAATCATAGAATCATAGAATGATAGAATCATAGATTTGTTTAGGTTGGAAAAGACCTTTAAGATCATCAAGTCCAACCGTTAACCTAACACTGCCATCCCACCCTTAAACCATGTCCCTAAGCACCTCGTCTGCCTGTCTTTTAAATACCTCCAGGGACGGGGACTCGACCATTTCCCTGGGCAGCCTGTTCCAATGCTTAACAACCCTTTCTGTGAAGAAATTTTTCCTAATGTCCAACCTAAACCTGCCCTGCTGCAACTTGAGGCCATTTTCCCCTCATCCTATCACCCGTTAACTGGGAGAAGAGACCAACTCCCACCTCGCTATAACCTCCTTTCAGGTAGCTGTCAGGCATTAGATTCCTAGAATCACCATAAAAGACCCATTGCCGTGCCCAGTATGTTCAAGGCAGTACAGAAGCAGTGAGACCACTTTGCAGCACAGGCAGTGGGGACAACATTTATACTTGTGTTCACACACAGTCATTCCTTGGACAGACTGAACGATATTTTGGAACCTCTTTCCCGATCTGAGAAAAACTCCAGGTCAAGGAATACCACGCAAAGTCTTTACAGCGAAGGACAGAAGCCTGGAATCTCAGCCTGTTTGACCAAAGTACACATTTTTTTCCTGATTCAAGAGCCCAGTGATAGATTTAAGGTCTGATATCTCAAGAGCTATTGGGTGCTGAAGCTAATTCAGTACCTTGTATAAAAGGCAGACTTCTCTGTCTCTAACTATGTGTAATAATTTGCTTTAATCTTGTGATTCAGATATTACATCCAGCTTATTCTCAGTAATAAAGTCTTTTCTACTTCAGCCCCAAGCTGATCTAAATGGTCATTTTTGCCAGCTGACCTTGAATTCTTTACACTGAATCCTGAACTAATGCAGTGGGAAAGAAGAAAGAGCTTTTTTGGCTATCAAAAGAACATGAACTAGATCTAAGATTTTCAATGATGAGATAACAGGGTTGAGTTGACCCAGGGAAATTCATTTCACTGAATAACTACGATTTCCATGCCAAACATTTTTCTACTACTTATGAGCAAATATTAAACTAAGTAAGCCCTTTGAAACAGGCTTTCAAAAGCTTCTATTAGTCATTAAATCCTTTTAATGCCTCATTAATTCTAGCAGTATAATCTGGTTTTGATTAACCAGGTTGTTAAGCATCCTCTGTCAAACACTGATAAAGAGTGAGAATTTGCTTTACAGATCACAGGCATGTAATTACGTGTCTCATCACAGCTGATAAAGTGTGAGACATTACCTTCAGCCCCCCAGAAATCACCCCGGCACAGTTAGCACAAAGCAATCTGACATCATGTTCACATCTGTAAGGTACACATTAACGTGTCTCAGGAGCCTTTGACACTTCACTACTGCCTTGAGAATGTTCAGACTGAATCTCAAGATTCCTTCCTGTGGGAAGGAAACTGAAGAAGTTTAATTGATTGATCTAAAATACTATAGACCTGTACTGGAGACACACTTGGAAAAGTTTTAAGAATTCTTGACAGTGGCTTAGTTCCACGCATGAATTGCCAGATTGAGCTAAACTGTTAGCATAAATTTAAAGACATATTTTTATTTAGAATAATGAAAAATATTTTTAATGAGATGAATACAGCTTTTATTACAGACATAAGGGAGGGTGATACTTCTTATAAGCATTTGAAAATCTCAAGCTGAGCATAAGCACACAGGAAGTTTTGAAAATGATGCAGGATATCAGCAACTTTAAAAGTTCAGAAGTCCAATACAAAGTCTCAGGTTCATGGAAATTAAAATGAGTGAAAAAAAAATGGACTTGATTCCCTTGGAGGATTTCCACTGCAGAATAGAGTTCTGTGCAGGAAAATCAGGCAGCTTGGATTTCTTTCATAGCTGATGTCACGCTACACTTCAGCTATACATCATAGGTGACTGATAAATCTCCGTGGATGTTTTCCCTTTGAAAATTTTATACTGCTGATGCACTTTCATTTAAATATGGAAGCATATTGGAACTTTATTATCAATCTTGGTGAAATCCTTAATTAAAAAGTCAGATGGCTGCCTGCCTTGTTGCAAAACCAGAGGAGCCAACACTAATTTATGTACACTGTAAAACAGGCATAATTATGCTGCCGGTAGACTTGCAGATGGTTAACACTGAGAGCACAAAAACAAGGGTCAAAGCATAGCCACAGCTCACATCTTTCTAACCAAATGTTCACCAGTCTCCTCTTCTATACACATATTTTCTATGATGTTTCAGAGGAGAAGGATGCTTACAGTGTAGCGCTGTGGAGCTTTTAAGTGCTTTTGTTTATATGATACATTTTATAACTTCAGAGATTTTTTTTCCCCAGACACTAAGGCTGTACTACACTGAAAGTTGTATTTTCAGTAACAGCAGTATAGCTCCCAGCGTGGACTTGGTTATTACGATTTTCCTATGTTTCATGCTAGAAAAGCTGTTGTCAAATATGAGAAAAGTCTCTTATAGGTTGAGATACCTCCATACAGTGCCCTATATGGAAAAATTGCCACTGTGTGCAGATCTGAACTCACCCAAGGGCGAACTATTATGTTAGCATCCAAACAAAGTAGCTGGTCCTGCACTATGATGCCATCTCCTTAAATGAACAGACTTTTGACTCTTGATCCCTGGCCAATTCACACCAAGACAGGGCTGTTTCTGTAGAGGAGCTGTAGGGGGAGAGTTTCTTTATAAGAATGGAAGCTTCTCATGGAAGTTTTCTGTCAGACATTCTGCTCTTTGGAAGGCCGTGGTTGTTGCTGTCTATAGGAAGGGCTCGTAAGGCAGAAGAGACTATGTCCAGATTGTCTAACTGACTGTGTTGAAGGAAACAAGGAACAGAAGTAGCATCTCTAATGGTTGGGTTAGAGGGAGACATTATTTCCCTTCCTTCCCTGCTCCTTCTAATTTCAGTAAGTTTTAACACCAGCTCAGCTAAATCATGGTGATTCTGAAACCAATACAGTAAGCAGTTTTGAGGCCTGATGTACTCTATGGTTTGCCTGGGACAAGTTTGATGCAGGAGCACCTTGTACAAAGCCTGGCTCAGAGAGATCCCAGTTGATTATTAGATAGTTCCAGTGCACCACTGTGCAACCAGCAGCAGCCCTATTGCTGCTATTGATCATTTCTGCTTTTTAAAATGTAAAACAAACTCTCACTATCAGAGTGAGGTCTGTTTTCTAAATTACATCATACCTTATGCCCTTACGAATTTCTCTGTCGCTTTCCCAATTTTCAGATTTGTTGAGTTTTTACTCTGCCTGGGTACATCAGAAGTGGAAGGAGATGGTTGTATACTAAGTACTGCTCAGGCAGTGTGAATGAGAACAGTAAGCTTCAACATGCTACAGATGACTCTATAAGAGAAAAAAATCCATTTATTCTTAAATAATATACAATTAAACACTGATTAAAAGGACCTATGTGCTGGTGGGTAAGGGAAAGGGTTGTGCCATGACTCCAGTCACTTACTATGCATCTACCTGGTCTTCTGTGCCCAGAGATCTGGCACTCTGGCCTTCCTTTCTGTCTAGCCCACTAACACAAGATGCTGTTGAAAATAAGTCTTTTCTCAATCCAAGTCAATGGTTGCTTGGGCTCATGACAAAATTCCTCACCCTACAGAGGGAGTACAGATAATTAGGTTGGTGGATGAATGTCAGCTGCTATGATTAGATTTCAATCACAAAAGTAATTATTACATCTTTGTGTGAAAAGCTGCTTTTCAACAACCCTCACACATGGGTGTTATGTCTGCATTAGCCCTGCAGGCAAATACTTCTGATCCCTATCACACAATTGTTTCTCTCTGTCACCACTTCACTTCCACAAGTCTTTCTAAAGCTCACTTCTGACTGTGGCCTTCATGGCAGTCCACCTGAGATCCTAGCCATCATAGTAATTTCTGTCAGTGTCTTATATGCTGTGTTGGAGATTTCACCTCCAGGCAGAGGATGGTATTGACAATGACATAGTTTAAATGAAAGAGCCTGGCAAATAAGTCAAAATCTTGGCACTAAATCCTACCCTCTGAAAGTATGATTCATAAAGTTTATAAGTTCATATAAACTTCAAAAAGTTTCATAAAGTTCAGTATTGTGTCCACTTCTGGCTCCTCAATACAAGAGAGGCATGAACATACTGGAGCGAGTCCGTCAAAGGACCACAAAGATGGGGAAGGGACTGGAGCATCTCTCCTGCGAGGAAAGGCTGAGAGAACTGGGGCTGTTCAGCCTACAGAAGAGAAGGCTCTAGGGAATCTTATCAATACATACAAATACCTGAAGGGAGGGTGCCAAGAGGATGGAGCCATGTTTTTGTCAGTGGTGCCCAATGGCAGGACGAGAGGCACTGAGCACAAACTGAAACACGGGAGGTTCCCTCTGAACATCAGGAAACACTTTTTTACTGTGAAGGTGTTTGAGCACAGGTTGTCCAGGGAGGCTGTGGAGTCTCCAGTCCCTGGAGATACTCCAAAGCCATCTGGACATGGTCCTGGCCAGCTGGCTCTAGGTGGCCTTGCTTGGGCAGGGGGTTTGGACCAGATGACCTCCACAGGTCCCTTCCAACCTCAACCATTCTGTGAGTCTGTCATTTTCTTCGGGTGAAGTTACAGTTACAAACACAGTTTAGCTTTAACAGATAACACCTGGTCTTTAGCAACTGTTCAGAAAAAGACTAATGTTCAGGCTACCCTACAGCTTTCTTTCACTATACATTAACTGGTAAGAAATGTATTTGCTACTCACCAGCCTGCTCTTATGGGAATTATAATTTGAAACGTGCAGTGGGAAAGCACATGTTTCATGTCTAATACTGACCCGTACTGGGTATATTCAGATGTCCACACTGAGCATCTAAGACTGTAAGACAAAAGGCAGTTTTGAATCCAGCTTTGCTATTTTGGTGCATGTTTTTCTGCAATACAGCTGCAATTGTTAGTGAAGTATAACTTTACACTGTAATAGTAGCAGAGAATAGATTCTCTTCTGCTTTTGGGGTTTTTTTTGACCCAGATGAACCAACTTAGCTCTGGGAGGAACCAGACTCCTCCTGTCTTGTGCACAAGCAAAAAAACTCTCTTGTTCTGACTGTGCAAATCCAAAACTTACATCACATTGCCCAGTTTTAGAGCAAGGGGAAGATTTTGTGGTATATCCAAGGGCTGTCCTGAACCATTGTACATCCTCTTTCCTCAGCACTGCTAGAATTTGTCATTAATCCCATCCATCTCCTGTCTACTGGATGATGAATAGATCCAGCCACTGCATGCTGCTTAAATTCACCCAGTCATACAGCTAGAGGTGAAATATCGCGGTACACACACACAGTGGTCTCTGAAATGTTAATCTACTTAACCCAATTACAAAGTAAGAGATAATGCTGCACATGCAATCGCTGACTCCGCAGTGGCAGAATGGGGCAAATGGAAAATCAAAAAGCAGCACGTTTTTCCTGCTGTAGGTAGGAGCAACCTGCTGCAGCTGCAGGGTGGCTTGGATCAGCTGTCATGTCCTTAACTGGGGGAGACCATGCTGGTGCTAGTCTTCCTTCTTTGCTCTCCCTTTTTCTTGTGGGGGCTGTGACTCTCTTTTATTCATTTTGTCATCATCTATGTTGGCTGTATGTTCTTTGTCCTCCTTCTTATGTCTTCCTTTCTCAAGGTTGCAGTACCTTAGTGATCAGTAAGTGATACTTTGTGAAAAGTGTTTATTGTCTTGTGCTTGTGATCTTGTTCCTCTGTGATCAACCTCTGCTTGTATTCTCCACAGCCCATACACACATACAGAATTTTATTGAAGCTGATTCTTAGAATATACTCCATTTTCAGACTGGATCCTGAGATTATGGTCCCATGTGATACACTTTCTTGAGTAGTTCCAAGTATATTTTGGCACCTGCTATTAATTTTCCTGTGACATTTCCAGCTCAAGACAGCTTTTTTTTTTTTTTTCCTAAAATACAGCATTATCTATCTGGGCTCCATCTGCTGCTGCTCCCTCCTTGCCTTCCTCCTCCTCGGCCTGGGCCGCCTCTGGCCCTTTCGGAAACCGCTTTTGCCCCCCCCCCCGGCGCCCCCAGCTTGGCTGAGGGGCTCAGCTGTGCCCTGCGGTGGGGCCCTTGGAGCCGGCTGGGACCAGTTGGGATCAGCTGTGTCTCAGCCCCGGCCTCTCCCCTCAGGGGCCGCCCTGCAGCCCCCATGCCAGCGCCTGGGCACAGACACCCGGTACAATCTCAAATGTAGATGTTTTGATGTGCAACTCAGAAAACGATCCATACTCATCCTTATGGGCATATAAGAGGTAAACCATAACATAATACTGTCTTTCTCACAGTTAGCCAGCCTAATTAGGAATTTATAGTGACTAGGGGTATATTGTAAAAGAAGCTGATGTTTTTATAGTCCATTTAGCAGAGTCGAGCTGATTAAGTAGATTTCAGGGCTGAGAGGCTTATATCATGGAAAAATTTACTCTGGAATTGGAAAAACCAAGTCAGTAAACAAGATGGGAAAAGAAAAATCCAAAATGATACTACAGTAGATCAGATGACGCCCAAATTCAACTTTGGTTTATGTCTTTGTGAAATATATATTTTCTTTTCGTCTCTCAATATACGCAGCATTAGTATGAAACTTCATTTTTTTATCCTATATCTATTTCAAATTGCAACCGAAGAAAATGCATCAGTTCAACCCATCAGCCTAAGCTGATGGATATATTCTGCTTCTCTTTGGTGCACTTTAAGAAAGGCTATTTGTCTTTATCTTACATTAAACATCTGTGGAGAATCATAAAGCACTTTAGAGAGGCTAAAAATCCCAGAATTCAATAGCAATGTTTTCTTTCTAACTGCTGAGTTTTTTGCATGATGTTTTTCACAATTAGGGAAACAGCACTGTCAAAGAATGGGCCATGAACTTGACTGTGTGCTGAGAGATATTATGGGCACTATCTGAACACAGATTGCTACTTAAACAACGTATTTTAAGTGGAGCCATAGTGGTTCCGTCATAAGTGTAGCTTATTAATTTTCTACCTTAAGGATGAAAACAAGATGTAACCACAAGATATTCTTTGATTCTTCATGAGTTGAATTTTCTTGCTCTATTCCCTTTAGCTAGAAGCAAAAGCTGGTTTGAATCAGAAGCATTTTCTTTCTGCAGGACCAAACGAAGTCTTCCTTTACAGAGAAACAGTTTGAAATTCATTACCAAGGCAATGTAGGTCACTCAATTTGCTTTTTCTTCGAGTTTCTCTGTCGTTTTTGAAAAAACAGTGGCCTTAAATTTGGTAAAAACCCAAAGGTATCCTTTTTTACTACAGAACTGAATGCTAATTGCCCAGCTAAAAGACCAAGAGAGACGTTCAAGCACATAGACATCATTACATCAACTGTTTTGTAGACAACAGAGCTAACAAGGCTTGATTTCCTATGGTTTTATGTCCTATGTCCCCTACATATTCCTCATTTTAACAGTCCCCCAAGCCAGAAATATTTGTTGTGACCCTCCCTCTGCAAAATTCCACTGTCTTCTCAATATTCACCTTTTGCTTCCATAGTAACTCAAGGTCTAACCATATTTCCTAAATACCTCCCACACTCTCCTCAGCTTTCCCCCAGGTTCCCAGAGCCCTACCGGCATGACTCCGACTTTCTTTAACCATCACATAGGCACAAGGAGTTCAGTTACCAACTTGTTGATTAGCTGAGTGAATACTGCCAGAATAGGTGACGGCTGAGTCCTCTCTTCCAAAGAGCAGTTGCATCAAGAGAATCCCTTCTTACTACTCAGTGACGGTTTTCACTAAATTTAGAGGAGCTGAGTATTTGTTTGACCTTTCTCTTCTATCAGATAGGGTGAAAATAGCCAAAATGGCATTCAAAAGCAGAGCTGAGGTAAGAATCCTTGTTTTCACAGGAAAAAAGGAAAAATAAAAGAAATTTGGTCTTGCCAAATTGCAATAATTTTCTAATGTAACCCAGTATACATTTGTGCTTTGATGCTGCCTGTTTCATTCATGCAGCAATCCAGAAGCTGAGGGGAAAAAAATATGATAATGGAGCTTCTAGTTGCTAAAAAAGGGCTGGAGGGTGGGGAAGGAGCAGCTCATCCCATTACAGCTGCTCAGCCTTATTTCATCCAACAGCTAAAAATTAGCCTTGATATTTTTAGGGGACCCTGAAAAAGATGGAAGAGTTTAGAGCAGCTGCATGAACAGGAACAAGAATGGGCTGGATGATTTCTCCCAGCTTCCCCGTGGTGCCACATCTGAGAGACTGTGTTCAGCATTATTCTGGCCCAAAGTCTTCAAGGAGTGGATTTGTTATACCAGCTCCAGAATCCAGGAGCTCTGCCTTATGCTGAAAAATTCACTGATGTATGGTAGGTTACAGCACTGTCTCTCACTCCCAGAATACACTGTTTTCTTTTACTGTTATCCTCAGGAAAAAGAAAACACTGAGGAGTATATAGAGATTTTTGCTATCTTCAGTTTAGTCAGGATAATCATAAATCTTGTCAAAAGTGCTTTCTTCCTTCCTTCTCTCTTTTTCTACAGTAATATGTCATCTTTCAGCAAGACAGTAAATTCTTTTAAGAAACGACAATGTCTGACTTATATGACTCCCATTCTGATTTGTGACTAAGTAAACAATCTAGAAAAAAAAATAATTTATATAGCAATATACTAGCAGAAAACACAAGCATAACAAAGTTCATGATAAGAACTGTAATAGTATTTCCAACTTCAACTATTTTCTACTTACTTTACACATAAGGTCATGAAAACAACTCAAGCATAAACACAACATATAGAGGGACTATTTAAGAATGTTTCAAATTAAGGGAGGAACATCTTCATTATTTTCAAAATCAACATAGCTCTTCTTAGTCACTGTAATCTTCTCTGCTTGTAGGCTAATAGGTCCCTGTCCAATTCGTTCCTTTTCTTGAATTATCTTTGTCACATCAGGGAATGAATATTTACTGGGATCCGCTTCTAATTTCTCAACTTGTACACTCCTGAAACAAGAGGAAAACAAAAGGAAAAAACTTAATTTCAGTGTCAAACATAACAGAACTATTTTGGGTGGCTGTTTATAAACCCATTGACTTAAATGTGAGAGTTGTTACTGAGTCCAATTAAACCGAGATTAAGAGTTCTTACTGATTGAAAATTGACTGTTATAGAAAACTCATTGTAAACACAGAAAATGCTAACAAATCTCTAAAATTTTGTACAAAAGAATCCTTAGCCTACAAACATCAAAAGTTAATTTTTTGACATCTATAATTTGCTTTATATCAGAACATGGTGATTGCTGGTATCACATTACAAATGGTTGTTTTTTGATGTAAGACAGGGGTCTTTAAATCTAATTGGTTTTTCATTCATTTTCCTTTCTGTTCATTTTAAACACAGTTCCTTCACACTAGCTGTCTATTAATTCTTATGTGACATCCATCTTTGGAAAGCAGAAATACTTTTATTTAGAGAGAAAACGTAATTGTATCAATTTATTTGCTTTTATGAGATAATTCTTAGGTCTTGGTAAAATGAATCCTCACCTTGTTTGTATTATGAAAAAAAAATTAAATGGAAGTATAAGAAAGGTCAGAATTATAACAGAATTTCCAGATTCTATTGCTATTAAAGATATTCTTTTAGATCACGCTTAGAAATGTGTACAGGCCACTCATTAGGGCAACCTATCCACATCATGATGATCAAAGATTTGAAATATTCTTGCACTTTCTGTCTTGTAGCATTTAAAGCCACTGTTCTTTTCTAATAGAGGAGCTGAACAATTAAATGGAAAAGATCCATATCTTGAAAACAAGTAATTTGGAACTGTTTACATAAAAAATGGCAAAATGGAAATTTAATTGTACAATAATGTTCTAATTTCTGCAAACTCCAACACGATTTGTATGTCTTCATACTAATTTTCATTTTATATTGAGTGCTACTTTGGGTCAAAGTTCCAAGCTTAGCGTTACAAAAGACAGTGTGTCACGCTTCAAAGGTGTGAGAAAACCACGTTTGCCCAGGACATCAGAAAGGCTCAATAGGGCTGGAACAAAAAAGTAGCAAAGTCACTGAATGAAAGAATGCATTTCTTTGATGACAACAGAGGTAGTGAAAATATGTAAATCACAAAATCACAGAATCACAGAAGGGCAAGGGTTGGAAGGGACCTCGGGAGATCATCTAGTCCAACCCTCCTGCTAAAGCAGGTTCACCTAGAGCAGGTTGCACAGGACATCATCCAGGTGGGCTTTGAATATCTCCAGAGAAAGAGACTCCACAGCCCCCATGGGCAGCCTGTTCCAGTGCTCCGCCACCCTCAGAGTAAAGAAGTTTTTCCTCATATTCAACTGAAACCTCTTATGCTCCAGTTTGTGCCCATTGCCCCTTGTCCTGTCATTGGACATCACTGCAAAGATTCTGGCTCCATCCTCGTGACTTCCATCCTTAAGATATTTGTATGTGTTGATAAGGTCCCCTCTCAGTCTTCCCTTCTTCAGGCTGAACAAGCCCAACTCTCTCAGCCTTTCCTCACAGGGGAGATGCTCCAGTCCCTTTATCATCCTAGTTGCTCTCCTCTGGACTCTTTCTAGGAGCTCCTCATCTTTCTTGAACTGGGGAGCCCAGAACTGGACACAGTGCTCCAGGTGGGGTCTCACCAGGGCAGAGTTGAGGGGGAGGATAACCTCCCTCACCCTGCTGGCCACACTC
>NW_009258613.1:3769397-3805492 GCF_000687185.1 Egretta garzetta
CCCTGAAGAGGCCAAAGTTAGCTCTCCTGAAGTCCAATGTGGCAGTTCCACTTGTTGTTCTGCTTCCACCTCTCAGAATCCGGAACTCCACCATCTTGTGGTCACTGCAGCCAAGCCTGCCCCCTGCCTTCACATCCTCCACCAGTTCTTCTTTATTTGCCAGCACAAGGTCCAGTAGCATTCCACTTCTAGTTGGCTCCTCCACCACATGGGTCAAAAAGTTATCGTCGATGTTCTGCAGGAACCTCTTGGACCGTGTGCACCTTGCCGTAATATGATTTAATATATCATATTAAAAAATCTGTAATTGAAAATCACCATCTTTAATTGTTAATAGAAAGGCAGAGTTTTGCCAAAGAGCTTCCAAATTCTGCCAGTACTTCTCCATCAAGGTTCTATGGGGTCTGAGCAGACATCCCAGCCCACATCCACATGCAGGATCTCTGCCCCACTGGAGGAGAGATGCAGAGGGATTTATGGGAGGATTCCTCCTCCTTTGCTAGTGCCAAGGAAAGCATGACTAGCAGAAGAGTCAGCCATCACATTAGCCACACCTTTCAGCCCTGTGCCATTAGATTTTTATTGTGCTACAGGAATTATTTGCTCATTTTACTGAGTGGAAAATGATCAGAGAAGCACTCTGCTTTAATAATCTGAAAAACATTTTTGAAATAGTGGTACAAACAAAGAAAAACTGCTCAGAGGACTTTTTTATGGGTAATGAAGACAGATACAAGAAAACACTTTTTTATTTACCCTGAATGTTCTTCAATTTATAAGGCTAAATTTTTTCTTATACTACACAGTTTAATAAAAGTGGATTCACTTTGTGGCAACATTCTAAAAAAAGTTAATCCCCAAGAGGTAAGAGACACAGTTGTTTCCTGTGTAATTTATGAAATGTACTGTGACTGGAATCACTTTATCAGCAGCTGTTGGGAAGAGTTCATACTCCTGAGGGATATGGGTCAGGTGAAGAGTATAGTCAGGACCCTGAATTTTCAGAAAGCAAACTTCCAGCTCTTCAAGGAGTTAGTCAATAGGACCCCCTGGGAAGCTGCCCCCGGGGACAAGAGAGCAGAACAGAGCTGGCAGATCTTTACAGACCCTTTCCATAGAGTGCAAGAGCTTTCAATCCCCAGGTGTAAGAAATCAGGCAAGGAAGGCAAGAGACTGGCATAGATAAGTTGAGACCTGCTTGTCAAACTAAAGGGCAAGAAGGACTGCACAGGCAGTGGAAGCAGGCATAGGTATCCTGGGAAGAGTATAGGGGCGCTGCCTGGCTGTGTAGGGATGGGGTCAGGAAGGCCAAAGCACAGCTGGAGCTGATCTTGGGAAGGGATGGAAAGAATAATAAGAAGGGCTTCTCCAGGTTTGTCAGCCAGAAAAGGAAGGTCAAAGAAAGTGTACTCTTGAGATGAGCAAGACTGGAAAACTGGTAACAATGGACAATGAGAAGGCCAAGGTATTCAATAATTTCTTTGCCTTGGTCTTCACTGGCAATCGCTCTTCCCACACCTCTTGAGTGGATGGACCACAAGACAGGGACTGGGGGAGTAAAGTGCCTCCCACTGCAAGAGAAGATCAAGTTTGAGACCACCTGAAGATACATAAGTCTATGGGACCTGATGAGATGCATCCCAGAGTCCTGAGGGATTGGCTGGTGTAGTTGTCAAGCCACTCTCCATGATGTTTGAAAACTCATGGCAGTCAGGGAAAGTCCCTGGGCACTGGAAAAAGGGAAACATTGCACCCATTTTTAAAAAGGATTGAAAGGAGGACCCGGGGAACTACCGACCTGTCAGCCTCACCTCTGTGCCTGGGAAGGTCATGGAACAGATCCTCCTAGAAACCATACGAAAAGGCAGATGGAGGACAGGGAGGTGATTTGTGACAGCCAGCATGGCTTCACACCAAGGGCAAGTCCTGCCTGACCACCCTAATGGCCATCTATGATGGAGTGACAGTTTCAGCAGACAAGGGAAGAGCTATGGTTGTCATCCGTCTGGACTTCTGTAAGGCCCCTGACACAGTCCTCTACAACATCCTTCTCTCTAAATTGGAGAAATATGGATTTGATGGGTGGACTGTTTGGTGGATGAGGAACTGGTTGGATGGTTGCATCCAGAGTGTAATGGTCGACAGCTCAAAGTCTTGATGGAGGTGAGTGGTATCCCTCAGGGGTCCATACTGGGACTAGTACTGTTTAATATCTTCATCAATGACATAGATAGTGGGATCGAGTGCACCCTCAGCAAGTCTGCAGATGACACCAAGCTGAGTGGTGCAGCTGACTTGCCTGAGGGATGCAACGCCTTTTGGAGGGACCTCGGGCAAGCTCCAGAAGTGGGCCTCTGTGAACCTCATGAGGTTCGACAAGGCCTAGTGCAGGGTCCTGCACCTGGGTTGGGGCAACCCCCAGTATCAACACAGTCTGGTGGATGAAGGGATTGAGAGAAGCCCTGTGAGGAAGGACTTGGGGGTACTGGTGGGTGAAATGCT
Organism: Egretta garzetta; assembly: GCF_000687185.1. Classification (NCBI taxonomy): domain Eukaryota; kingdom Metazoa; phylum Chordata; class Aves; order Pelecaniformes; family Ardeidae; genus Egretta; species Egretta garzetta. The sequence goes on from NW_009258613.1 coordinate 3,771,900, forward strand.
GGACATGAGCCAGCAATATGCACTTGCAACCCAGAAAGCCAACCATATCCTGGGCTGCATCAAGAGAAGTGTGACCATCAGGTTAAGGGAGGTGATTCTGGCCCTCTACTTCGTTCTGGTGAGACCCCACCTGCAGTGCTGTGTCCAGCTCTGGAGTCCTCAGCACAGGAGGGACATGGACCTGTTGGAGCGAGTCCAGAGGAGGGCCACAAAAATAATCAGAGGGATGGAACACCTCTCCTATGAGGACAGGCTGAGAGAGTTGGGGCTGTTCAGCCTGGAGAAGAGTAGGTTCCAGGGAGACCTTACCGTGGCCTTTCAACACTTAAAGGGGGCTTAGAAGAAAGATGAGGACAAACTTTTTAGCAGCGCCTGTTGCAACAGGACAAGGGGTAATGGTTTTAAGCTAAAAGAGGGTAGATTTGGACTAGATACAAGGAAAAATTTTTTAACAGTGGGGGTGGATGAAACACTGGACCAGGTTGCCCAGAGAGGTGGTAGATGCCCCATCCTTGGAAACCTTCAAGGCCAGGTTGGATGGGGCTCTGAGCAGCCTGATCAAGTTGAAGATGTCCCTGCTCATTGCAGAGGGTTGGACTAGATGACCTTTAAAGGTCCCTTCCAACCCAAACCATTCTATGATTCCAAAGAGAGAACACCCTGTCCAGAATCTAATCACTAATCACTAATCTGAAGCACCTCAGAAAAAACTAGAAAAGCATAAATATGGAAATTAATTACTCTCATCCTGTGCTTCTGTCACATTGTAGAAAAGATTTTTTCCTTGATTTGAAGTATTTTAATTAGTAGTGGTATTTCACATTCGCTACATACATTATATTCAACAGCTCTAAATTTGTACAAGATACTAGTCATGAAAATACAATAAACTCCACGGAGTTTGAATAGCTTATTGCTTAGTAGCGGAATAAACTTCAATACACCAGAAATTAATTAACAGTGAGCACTGTAAATAACAATCTACATCAACAAGCTATGAAAGGATTAGATGCATCAGTCATTCTCAAAATCTAATCAGCACATGTTATCTAGGAGTATCTATTAGGAACAGACAATAGGAAAGACTGAGAATCAAGCACAGGTGATTTTTTTTTCCAGAAAGGAAGTGGGGGTTTATGTACTTATGTGCACATGATCAAATATTCTATACTTGTTTAGTAAAGCTTCATAGTGCTATCTCAACTACCATGTTACAAGTATTTGGCTGATGACAATGCTCAGTTATGCTGAAGTCAGTGCAGCTACAACACACGTATCTGCTGAGAATCTGCTCCTCTCATCATGCAATTGATGTAAAAAGAGGCTGGTTATTGATGATGTCAAGACTAACCACCTAAACATTTTTGGAAGAAAGAATGAGTTTTAGGTCATCTAAACATTTTTGCCATGTAATTCTACCTAGCAGAATAAAAATAATCTTATTGCTGAAGCTATTCCATGACCAACAGTAAGACAAGTGTGATGACAACAATACTTCTTACAGGATCAGCTACAGCACATGTCTGGAAATCTCAATGTTTGCAAATTATTTCAATTTCAGGTTTGCAAAAAAAAATGTTCACAGTTTTTGGCACTGCTACCTGCTGCTAAGTGTTCTCTACTGAAGGGAAAATTATGGTGTAAAGATTAGAGCACAATACAAAAATAAATAGTACTGCATTAAATCCTTTTTTTTTTTTCCTGGCATTTTTTCCCTTAGAAAGGCTATTTCTATCTCCACATAGGTCAGCAATGCTTTTAAAAAAGGAAATGAAAAGATTCCACAATAAAGAAAGTTTTATTTTCCATTTTGCATAACTACTAGCATCCAAGTTTCTAAAAGTTAGACAGACAATCACAGTCACTGTGGCATTTTCAACTTTGCTGTTCCATCCCTTATCTTCTTTTGCACAATCATTCCAAGATACCAAATTTCAAACTGACCTGTCTGTTAGCAAGAAATACTCTTCGACACCTGCAATATGCAAATTGACCCTGAATTTCTAGGTCTGGCTATAATACCATCTTATTTTCACTCCTTGATTAACCCAGAAAAATAAAAAGCACTGTTAAATTTGTTAGTCAAAGTTGAGTCCCTAATGTTTAAACATTAGGGAAGCTTACACTGAAAACACACTTTATTCTAACAAATTGTGATGGAATGTTACAAAGAGACTTTAAAGTATGTCTCTGCCCTCAGTCTTTTGCCCTTATCATGTATGGACCACTGGATATTACTTTAGATTGTCATGATCAAGGGTTAACTGAACAGCATTCTTGAGAATGCTTTTCTCCAGAAGGGCACGTTTCTGAAGTCTTGTTGCCCTTATTACAGTTATGGATTACCAGATGCCTGTGTGTGCAAATTAATTTTCAAATTACTTCTGAGGCACCCCACCTTTTGTTCTCCTCATTAGTCAAATGATAGAGATGTATACCCTCTACTTTGATTAGATCCAGGCCTCCATGAGAATGCAAATGAATCTATACTTTAAGATTAACTTGAGTAAAAAGCTTTTTTAATGTGTTGCTTAGTCATACCTGACTCCGCTTTCTGGTTAAGAAGTCAATTGAATTACAATTCCTATGATTCCTCCTTTCCAATGTAACTTGCAACGTAAAAATTCTCAATGTCTTCATGAAAGCTAACAAACTATGTAGCCTGAAAATATTATTTCTGCAAATCTATTCAACTCTCAAGATTTACTATCTACTCCCAGGTATTTATAGAAGGCAAACATGACATCTCAATAGAATTGATAACTGATTTGCCATTTGTGATCTTTGCACACATTTATCCACCTCTCATGCAGGCCACACTTTGGATGCACTTAGCTTTCTTCAAGCTGACATATTCATGCTTGGTTTAGACACAGAAGTGAATTTGAATTTTGAAAGATCGCATAAATCCTCTTGCAGTTCTTTCAGGTTAGTTTGCCTACAGCTTCATTTAATTTCTCTTACTTAGAATTTCCAGTCTTGAGGAAATTACTCATTTTGGTCTAATGTATTTCTCTTTGCAATATGAAGTTGTCTCCTTTCCAACTTGTCACACCTCTATCCCTCTGTGTGTAAATTGTAGAAATGTAAGACCGGGAGAGATTGTCAGCCATTAAGTCTGTGGAAAGGGATACCCACACTTCAGAAGGATTCTTTCAAGGATCCAAATTAGGACTCCTCACTCCCAAAGAAAGTTTCTTATGCTTACATCTACAATTTTTTGCCACAAATTTGTTCTTTGCATCTTCTCCACCAAAATGAACCAAGCTAAATCAGAGCTTTGCAGTATATCTCATCTTCTGCAACTCAGTTACATCTGAATCGAGAAAACTGTAGAGGTTTTGAAATAGTGTTATTTTCTTTGCCTGTTAATAAATGGAAAAAAGCTCAACAAAAAATAAAAAGTTCTCCAAAGAAAGTAAATTAATACTTGTTCACAACTGTGAAATTGTAAACCATAAAAGAAATACTGTTAATGAGTCTTACAGTGATGTGTTTGCTAGAAAAAGGTTGGAATTAAAATCCAACACAGTGATTAAAAACATACAAGTTTTCTTGGCCTCAGGTTCAACATAACTTACAGGCATTTTTGCATATTTGATGTCTCTCCCAACTAGTGAAATTTGACTGAAACTGGATAACCTGTTCAAAAGCATTTATGGGAGTACCAGCAGGCAGTGGTGGACATTCCAGAAGCATATGTTTTTTCTTTTGTTTTCCCATTAAGAATCCAGATGTAAAAATAAAAAATATTTCATTACAAAAGATGTGTATAGCCCATAACATGCTGATTTGGTTTTAATTCTACTTTGTGAAGTACCCTACAAATTGCTGCTCCACTCCTTTGCCTCTTCAAATTAATCCATTCTCTGGCTGTATTTCTCAACCTCTCTATATAAAGTTCTACAATTAAAAAAAAAATAAATAAAAACCAAAGGAAAAGGTCTCTCTCATGTATTCCTATGTATCTTTCTTTACTGGAGGAATTCAGTGCTGGTGTATTTACATTTAGAGACACTTCATTTCCTTTTTTTTTTTCTTTTCTGATGTGTTAAAGGAAGAATAGTCTAAAGCTGAGGGTATGAGACAAGGATTATTGACTTTATGTAACTGTTACTCTTAAAATTTCCAGTACGAATTCACAAAAGTCAGTTCCTAAATACATCTGAATTTCACCTATGCAGCTGTGGTGAACTCAACTTCTGTACCTCACAGATGAATTGTGAGACCAGTAAAGACTGGCATACTCAGCTACTACATTAATAGAGGCTTTATAAGTAATAATAAATCAATCTGTCAAATTCCTCCCATAGAAACTTGTCTCTTTGAAGGTTTGAAATACAGTCTTGTATACAGTCACAGAATAAATCTTACGTGGCAGAAGTAATGATAGTATCATCATGTAATCTAGCTAACAAGAGTTAAAGAGATTTAAAGCGCTACATTATATCTTAGCAGACTGTAAGTCTGACAGCATTTAGCTAAGACATCTGTAGCTGTCAAGTGTAATCACTGTAATGAATGTTCTGCAATCTAAGGGACAACTATTCAGCAAATTTTTAACATCTGGATAGTCAGCAACTTTTCAACTAAAGAGGTCAAAACTTACTATTTTTAGTAAGAACTGTAATTCAGAAGACTTTTTTTCTACTTCTGCTTTTGTGATAAATATACATGTGATATTTTAACAGTAAAATTTGTATTTTTTCCTTCCAAATCTGCAGTAAGCATATTTATAATTACTTAAAACTGCATTCAAATCAAACACAAATTCTTGGATTTTCACTATGCTATGGAGTATCTTTAGTTCATCAGCTAGCAGGAAAGGGGACCATTTCACATTATTACTTCCATTACTTCCTTGTTCCCATTATTTCTATTTAAACATTTACTGTGTAGGCAAAACTAAAGGCATACAGAGGGTTCTAAGGAAATATATATTCCTAATCCACAAATTGCCAACTCTTTTGCTGTTTGGCAGAATCCCAGAATCCATTTGGAAGAGAGATAATGTCAGTTATTTAATGAAGTTCTAGTTTTCTCCTGGAAAAAAGTTAAGACATTTCTTTTAACTGATTTCTTTCTATCTGAAGCTTTAGCTGTACTTCCGTGGGAAAGAAAAACTCCTTTTGCAAAGTAGAATCATAAAACAGCACCACAGAATAGTTTGGGTTGGAAGGGACCTTTGAAGGTCATCTAGTCCAACCCCACTACAATGAGCAGGGACATCTTCAACTTGATCAGGCTGCACAGAGCCATGTCCAACCTGGCCTTGAAGGTTTCCAGGGATGGGGCATCTACCACCACAGTGGAGGACCATGTCAGAGGCCTTACAGAAGTCCAGACAGATGACAACCATAGCTCTCCCCTTGCCCGCTGAAACTGTCACTCCATCATAGACAGCCATTACGTTGGTCAGGCAGGACTTGCCCTTGGTGTGAAGCCAGGCTGGCTGTCACAAATCACCTCCCTGTCCTACATCTGCCTTTTCGTATGGTTTCTAGGAGGATCTGTTCGATGACCTTCCCAGGCACAGAGGTGAGGCTGACAGGTTGGTAGTTCCCCGGGTCCTCCTTTCAATCCTTTTTAAAAATGGGTGCAATGTTTCCCTTTTTTCCAGTGCCCAGGGACTTTCCCTGACTGTCATGAGTTTTCAAATATCATAGAGAGTAAGTATCCACCATTTGGCTTGGACCTTTGAAGTCATGACTGATATTTATTAAAAATAAGAAATAAAAAGCAGAATTAATGACAACTGCCTCTTTCACAGCCATTTTGCCAGTGTCCTAAATATTGAGACCAAGAAGAATACTCATGATCCATAATGCTTTTTTTTACTAACTGCTTAGCCTTTCCATCAACATGCACCACAATGGAATCAAACAAGGAGGGAAATGCCACACTTCAAATATAAACAGATAAACGGCTTAACAAGCTTTGTTGTTGCGATATCTTATTCTGGTATGAATACCATTGCCTATAGCAAGAGGAAAAGGAAGGATTAAAAGATATATCATAGTATTTGTACATAGGCCCAGTGTCCATCAACCCTAGTGTCTATCTACAACAATGGCTAGTAACATTTGCTAAGAGTAAAAACAAAAAAATAGTGCATCACTGATATTTGCTTGCTTCTGGTAGTCATTAACTACAAGATTTCAAGAGCTCAACTTTACATCACATTTAATAGGATAGATCTATGTTATAAAACCTTGCAGAATTGCTTTTTAAACCTATTTATTAGTGCAGTAGCTCAACCTGTATACCAGAAAGCCCGACACATTCACGAGAGAGATTCAAAATCATTGCTTTCTAAATGGTTTTCAGACTTGGGTTACACAGCAAGGAGCTCTGCAGAGGCAATTCTCAGTAGGTGATTTAGTTTTAGTACATACCAGTTTAATAATCTGAATGAGCTGATGGAACAAAGCTGATCAGCAGAAATAAGTGCTTTTTTGGCTCTGCTATTGGAGCAGATCACTTTATAAGCAGCACCAGACAGGCCATTAGTCTAAAGCTTTTAGACATAGTTTTACTCTATACAAATCAATATTTTCATACTTTCAACAATAACATAACAAGTAGCATATATTCTGGCATGTGAATAACAAACAGAGAAAAAATAAAACTAATGCAAAAGAAAAAAAGGAATTACCTTCTTGCATTTTTTTGCAGTGTATTGCAGTCAGAATCTTTAATTGACATAGATACTTTTTGCTTAACCAGGATTATTTCTTTAGCCTAAAATAAAAATAGACAGTAAAGTAAGTCTCATAAAAGTTGATATTTATTCTCACAAGCATTTAAATAATCTCTCAAAAATAGAAATATTAAAAGAGTCTGAATAAACTTTCTATTGTGACATTTACTCTTTGTGTTAGATTATAACACTCAGCATGAAACATGTGCATAAGACAATTTTAACTAAATGATCGGAATGGAATTATATTCAAATATATATATACACATATATATATAAATATTTAAATATATACATCTAGTTGTATTTAATTACATGTTCTCTTGTTTAGTACTGTGCTGGTTTTGGCTGAGGGAGAGTTAATTTTCTTCATAGGACCTGGTACGGGGCTAAATTTTGGATTTGTGCTGGAAACAGTGTTGATAACCCAGGGATGTTTTCCTTACTGCTGAGCAGTGTTTACACAGCGTCAAGGCCTTTTCTGCTCCTCACTCCACCCCACCAGTAAGGAGGCTGGGGGGACACAAGAATTGGGAGAGGACATGGCTGGGACAGCTGACCCCAACGGACCAAGGGGATATCCCACACCATATGACGTCATGCTCAGCATATTAAGCTGGGGGAAGAAGAAGGAAGGGGGGGGGGACATTCACAATGATGGTGTTTGTCTTTCCAAGTCACCGTTACGCATGATGGAGCCCTGCTTTCCTGGAGATGGCTGAACACCTGCCTGCCGATGCGAAGTAGTGAACGGATTCCTTGTTTTTCTTTTCTTGCATGCGCAGCTTTTGCTTTACCTATTAAAATGTCTTTGTCTCAACCCACGGGTTTTCTCATTTAAAAACACTTAAACCACAAGTACCATGTTAATAATGCACATTTCTGATTTTCTCCATAGCTAACTGATTGATGATATGCCTTCCACTTGGATTTCAATTCCAGTATCCATGTGTTCATTCAGACTTTTTTTTTAAAGAATCTGCTGCAGTCTGGACTTCTCCTCACTCTTTATAAAAGGGACGAGTGACCACAAACTCCCTCACCTCCTTTGCTAAAACAGAAACTCAAGTTCAAAGTCCAAGTGAATTCCCCTTCTCAAAGAAAACATGTCCATCACCATTTTTTTGAAAACTTTATTGGCAAAAGGGTATCTCTTTCCTGTCTTAATAACAGACTGTTGCTTCTGTCATTTGTTTCTGAAATTCATTGTTAAGGGGCTGATCCCCTCTGATTCTCTACATACTCTGGTGAAGAAAAGTCTGTTTCTTTGGACCTTCCCTCTTTTCTCAGGAGGCTCCCTAGTATTCTGTTCTTTTAACAATAATTTATTCCTTTGATCCCCTTGGGAGTAATGTTCCTTACTTTGCCTTCAGAGCACATTATCAAGGATGGTGAGGAAGTTTGCTGATTCTGCAATCAATAGAAAAGGCTTCCTCGACAGGAAGCAATCTTGGAACTTAGGGAAGGGATAGGATTTGCCTAATTAAACATCTATTAACAATTATCAAATACTGTTTGACCTAAAAGCTCGTTTGCACAAAAGGTGCTTTCCTATCAAGAAAAAATTTAGGTGATACTCTCTAATTTTTCTTGGTTTTGAAAACACAACTCCATATGCAACAATGGTACATGAGCTCCATCAAACCAGTAGCTGACTATCCATCTCTTAGTGGTGTTGATCAAGTGAGGATAACTGTTGTGGAAAACAGAACTGCCATAGCTTCAGCTGTGGCCAAATATAAAACTTTGGGCTCAGTAGAAAGATAACTGTATGAAATTTAAAGCCTGTGACATACAGGAAGATGGACTAAATTAATATAATGAAGCGTTCTGAAAGTGATTCTATGAAACTATTGCTAATATTTGCATTAATCGGAAAACAGAAAGGATAGCTCTTTTAAGATCATTATCAGAGAATTCTAGAAATAGATATGTTAAATAGAACCTGGAATGTATTTGAGAAAACAGAATGAATATAGGAAAATGATATTTTTAAGCTGAGTCATCTTTTCAGTCCCCATTTTTTTCCAACACTGGCTTTCTTCTTCTACAACAGGAATTCTACCAAGTAACAGAGTTTCCCTGAAAGACATTTATTCTAAGGATGAATAGATTTCTAGGATTCCACAGCTGTATGTCTCCACATGCCTTTGATGGTAATGAAATATTACTGCATTTACCATACCTAGATAAGTGAGAACTATATAATGAAATTTTATCAAATAACCTTTGCACTGACATGCATAATATATACCACTCCTATTTTTAAATTAATTAACAAATTTAACTCTCATTGATCTTTAAGTTTCTAAATGCTTTTGAAGGCCTAGGCAATAAAAAGCTGACAGAATTCATTTGTGACTGCTTATATAATAAAGAATTAATCAAAAAGTCCAAATTCCACTCTCTGATTCACTAAAATAAGGAAAGTGAAGTTTTAAAATGTGACACAGAGCATAGAGGTTCAAATTTTGAAAGGCTTCATGTCACAGAAAATGAAGCATGTACAATGTAGTCACTATCAACTCTTTACTCATGCAAAAATCTCTGTAGTGAGATGATTATTACAGTATAAACACTACACTTTAAAAGTGTCACTATATCATTTCACTGAACATTGTGTCCTTCAGCTTGTTTTTTGATGACTTCCCAAAAAATGTTGGTAGGCACTGCCTTAGAAAGACACCCATTCTGCAGTCACTTGCTGTGCAGTAAACAGCACATTTAAGGAAAAAGCTTCCAGAAAGGAAGGCGAAAATTAGTTGCTTTCTTTTACTTCACGTGGAATTTACTATCGTCTCCAACATCTGTGGTTTGGCAAGGTCATTGGAGAGGCAAGGAAAGAGATTTTGTTTTTTATTTTAAAGGCTAGGGAACTATGAACAGGCTGGAAGATGAATGGTGAAAGGTTTCGTAACCTGATCAGAAACTCACTAAAGCAAGTGAAAAACACTCACCGAATTCAGTTAGCTTTCTGTTCTGAGAGGTATCTTTTAAGGATAGTGTTGCAAGAAGCACATAATAGGAGACTATTTTTAGGTTAATAGCACTTTTAATGTTTCAGTTACCTGAGGAATGTACTAGGCCATTTATCTAGTTGCAAACAATTTTATTTTTATAATAATTGTTTATCGGGAACAAAAAGGTTAAATATAGAGCAATATAGTCCTTGGGCTTGTCTTATCACTGATACAGCCTGAAAGAAGTTGCATGAACTCTGTTCTTCCTATTATCTTACTAAAAAGAAGTCATATTAAGTTGATGATATCAATTTAGTATTCTCAAACATTTTGATAACCTGAGCCAGAATGAAGAAAAATATCTATTGGCCTTCCAGTTGTTGCTAATCTTTATTATACTTTGCTTCCTAGATTACATCCTATTAATACAAATAAAATTTGTATGGATAGAGAGCATCTGAAAAGGATATGTAACCCAAAAATATAGCTTCTGCACTCTAATTCAGTCCTGGGGGAAGGGAACAGAGTCTGTGACTTTAATATAGACCAAAGAAAAATAGGTTTGTACCTGCTAAGTGCAATTGCTGCAAAGTAGCACAAATCCATCTTCGGTCAGCGGTTCACAGGGTCACAGACTCACAGAATGGTTGAGGTTGGAAGGGACCTGTGGAGGTCATCTGGTCCAAACCTCATGCCCAAGCAAGGCCACCTAGAGCCAGCTGGCCAGGACCATGTCCAGATGGCTTTAGAGTATCTCCAGGGACTGGAGACTCCACAGCCTCCCTGGACAACCTGTGCTCAAACACCTTCACAGTAAAAAAGTGTTTCCTGATGTTCAGAGGGAACCTCCCGTGTTTCAGTTTGTGCTCAGTGCCTCTCGTCCTGCCATTGGGCACCACTGACAAGAATGTGGCTCCATCCTCTTGGCACCCTCTCTTCAGGTATTTATGTGCATTGATAATATCCCCTAGAGCCTCCTCTTCTCTAGGCTGAACAGCCCCAGTTCTCTCAGCCTTTCCTCACAGGAGAGATGCTCCAGTCCCTTCATCATCTTTGTGTACTTTTGCTGGATTCTCTCCAATATATCCACATTTCTCTTGTACTGGGGAGCCCAGCACTGGACACGGTACTCCACCTATGTGGGACTTCAGCACTCACCAGTGCTGAAGAGAGGGGAAGGATTGCCTCCCTCAACCTGCTGGCAACACTCCTAATGCAGCCCAGGGTACAATTAGACTTCTCTGGCAGAAAAGGACATTGCTGGCTCATGTTCAACTTGGTGTCCACCAAGACTACCAGGTCCTTTACTGCAAAGCTGCAAGTGTTTGGATCCATTGACAACGAAGATATTAGACCATGCAGCTTCCATTCATGCATACCCCTCTGTGTCCCAGCTATACAAGTAGTTTTTAACCAAACCAAGGCAAAGCTCAGAACATCAACTCAGTTATTCTATAGAGCTTCTCTCCCCTCAAGTCTCACAAATATCTGTGAATGGTGACATTCAGAGATGAAACAGGCTCCAGATCCTCAAGCTAGGTAAAATATGTAGGTGTAGCTAAAATATCAAGTCAATGAAATATGAAGTTAATAATGGAATAAAGGCAGTTCTCAATCACACTATGAAGAGATAAAGAGATAATATTAATTTTGCTGGTCTAAGTATGACTTTCTAGGCAGGCAGCAGGTTTGAATATAACCAGAGACTCTGAAATATTTACATTTTCTAAGGCAATGATAATCCACAAAGAGACTAGCAAGACGTATGAATAATAAAAGCAGGCTATGGGATAGAAAACTGATAGTACTTATCCGAAAGACAAGTAAATAGTAAACAAAACTGTTCAGAAACATATGAAAATGACATTATTCAAAATGGCAAATGTCAAGGTCTCATTTTCAGAGAACTAAATTTAGGAAACCATAAATTCTCATGTGAGTGCATTTTGAACATTAACAAAATATGAATCTTAACCAAATGAGTAAAATTTCCAGCATTCTTTAAGCTCCTGGTGAAACTGCATGCTTGATGCTAGAGTGACAGTTTGTGATTTAATGAGAGGCTGTCCATGGAGGGAATGACAGATGGTATGGGACTGGAGCATAGAAGAAAACATGGAAGGTATAGAAACACGAGTGGGAAAAGCCAAAAGCTGAAAAATAACTTTTTAGTTACAGCTACTAGTTGCATAATCTTAGAATTAAATCAGACCACAAAGAGAAAGAAATGACCCCATATAGCTGAAGGGAGGCTAAAGGGTTAACAAAAGGACCTTTGTGAAGCCAACTGTAGATCCATCTTTAATTGCTAGCATTGTGTTTTAGATTAACTTACTAATCATATGAAGTAAACTATAGATAAGAAACTAACACTGTAGGGAATGTGGAAGAGGGGAGGTTAGTAGCAAATGGCCCATCTTTGTTACAGGCCTTGGAAGGCCTGTAGGAGAACAAAGCATCTGGCACTTTGTTGATATGAGGATAGCCAAGAATGGGGAGCTGGTTGGTACCGGCTGTGTTGTTCTGACAGTGGAATAAGGGGGGCGGAAGCTGGAGTTCAGCAAAAGGACAAGGTGAAGAAGAGGAGTGGATGAAGTAAACGACCCCTGAAGACCACCGACTCAAATCACTGAGCGTGCGCAGTTGGGAGGGACTTATGGAAATGACCTCTTGAAACTAATTTTAATACCAAGCGGGGACAGGTTATGCCTATGTATAGGCGTATTGGGAAACTTCATGTATATGTAACACTTTGCTACATATAAACGGGGCAAGCTGCCATGTTGCAGTACGCACGACTTTGGTGGGACTACCCCCCGTGCTGCCCAGCGCTGAATAAACATACCTACTTTACAATCTTACAGATTGTGGAGTCTGTTTTCCGCATGTCATAACAGTTGAAGGTTCCTCCTTCAGAAGAAAATGCTGTAATTGGTATCTCCTGGCAGATTCACGTGTAGCACCATGTCCCACTGCTTCTACATAGCAGAGAAACTTACTAGAGACCAAAGGGCCTCACTGGTGCCTCACCTCTTGGTGCTGGAGCACCAAGAATTTATTTTTTTCCTATAGCTATAATTGGGCAGGGTTACCCTATTTCTGAAAGCCAAAAATATACACTGTAGTCCTAGAGGCCTTAAAAGCAGCCATCCCTCCAAAGGCATAATGGCAGAAGAGCAAGATGCTGAGTTGATTAACCTCTCCCACAGCTCCCAGAACCCCACCATATAATCCATTCTTGTCTCCAGAACTCTGCCTTCCTAAAACTTCCAGCTCCCTGTCTGCTCCAAATCCTTCAGTCCATCTCTGTTCTTCCTTCAGGTCCAGGAACTCAGTCTTGCACCAGAGGACTTCGAGTCCCACCTTAAATGCCTTCCTGTTTCTACCACCATCCCACCCATTATGCTGCAAACCTGAAGATGCCTCTGCCACTTAGATTCCCTCTGTCCCTTGTCTTCTGTGCTGGTTCACACTGCTGCATCTTCCATGTATTTAAGCTCTAATGGCCACCAAACTTCCACTGGCTGCTGGCTGGCCACCCATTTCCTCTTTCACTGCCTACTTCAGTAAGGCAAGTTGACCTCCATGTCTTTGACTGTTCCTCATTACTGTCATTCCTTCTCTGTTCTCTAACTTTTTGCAGATGTGTGGGAATGGGTAGGAAGTGTCCTGATTCCTCCTTTGTTTCTACCTCATTTACTCATTATGTCAACCCACAAATCACAATACCACTTATGTACCTGGGTACAAGCTACATCTACTTAAACCATAGGAAGACACACAATGAAGATGAAATAAAGTGGACACACCAATCAGTTTGCTCTTATTAACATTGCAAAAACTGGGCTAGACAGGGAAGAGAGAGAATATAAAAACAACTTTACGTCAATTTGCTTTTACTTGTCAGCAGAACTCTCAATCAACTCTAATCCCAATCAGTGTGACACCGTACAGGCAAGCATCAGAGCACAGAGGAGACAGGAGAGCACAGAGTCAGGAGTATTAGGGGTATATGACTTCTACCAGGCTTCTTTAAGCACTAGGGACTGCTGTGCAGCATTTTTCAACTGAAACACCATGCTGCCACAACCCTCTTGCTCTGTGATTACATGTACTTTGTGCAGCTGATCAGTGGATCCTTTCCAGCCAGGGAGAGCATGAAAGGAAAATGAATTAAGCAACTCTTGTTCTGATCTCCTGAGACGTAATAGTAGTACATCATCCCTGTCCTTGAACCAAAAAGTAATCTTCACACGTGTGCCACACAAATTTTGAAAAGCTGTTTTGTTTTTATTATTTCACAGGTGGAAAAAGAAAGTCAGTTGCTTATTTTCAGTTATTTAAAAAATCCGTCTTCTTACATGTTTTCACAATACCACATGTTTTGTATAGTCTCTTTTCATATATAAAAAACTGGGTTTGTTGAAAAGAAAGGGAATACAAATAGTTCTATCAATACTGATTTTCATAATGTTCCTTTAAAGGGATCCTAAATCATAAGGTTTGGGTCTATGATTAAATTGTCTTTTTGGAACGTTCCTTCTTTGGAAAATATGTCCTGATGAGAAAGGCTAGACTGAATAACTTTAGAGAGCCAGATGTTACCTGTAACTCAGAAACATTCCTAAAGTATTCACAACATTTTAAGTATCTTTTTATGATGCCTCCTCAGATTATTTTACGTACCTTTGGCATGCTGACAACTAAATGACCAGTTGTTTGTGATCTTTTAGCAGAGCTGCTGTCTGGCTTCACTTCCTCAGGGAGCACAAGCTGAAAAGGCTATGAGAAAATATGGGATTGAAGTATATCATGCTAAAATATCGTTTTGTTTTTTACTTTTGACCTGGACAGAACATATGCAGAAACATCACTATCACATCCTTTGATCTTAAGGACAGTATAAGTCTAAATCCTCTCACTTTATATGTAGTGTTACTAATCCTAATAAATTATTAGCGTGCTAAACAGCTTTTACTTACAAGTATATTCCTGAATTGCTGTCATTCTTGAAATGACATTTCTAAAGAAGGTTATAAAATGATGCTTGACTTAGATTAGCAATTAACTGAGAAAGATTATCCAGTCTATTTTAGATGTAAAGTAATTCTGAAGTTTTGTTTATGCAGTTGGTACAGTCAAAAATAGGGATTTTAGTTTACTGTTTCAGTACTCTGAAGTTTTCAAAAATGGATGATAAAATTAAAAGTACTGAGAAGAGAGAAAACCAGAAGGGCATTTTAAATGCCCTTTCAAAAGAATATATATCCATTTGTTTCTGTCAGCTATAAATTCCAGATTGTGAAATTGCTAAATTCTAGCCTAGGGCAACTAGCAAGCTCTCTCTTCAAGGGAATTATGGTACAGGGCAGGGGAGAGGGGGGGCATATAAGAAGAGAAAAAGAGAGAAAGGAGTGAAATTTCATTTCAGGCTTTTCACGTCTTCTGGTTAGGACTTCCACAGTTTATGTGTGGTCCAAAATAATGCAAGTATGAAAGACCGTTTTTTCTGCATAGGTGCACACTGTTGGTAACTCATAGAAGTCAGAGTCCAGAGTCCACTGAATAACTATGGTAAGCGTTAACTCTTGATTTGAAATGAATGTAGTAAGAGAACACTAACCTTTCCCTTCACCAGTACTCGTATGTAAGTTGGCTGGACATCAACATCAATCAGAGAAGTGTCTAAATGTCTTCAGAATAGAATACAAATAAATGAATCAATCTACAATACAGTCCAGTAAATAAGGAGTGCAGACCATATAGCTCTTTAATGTCAATTTCTTATTTATAAACTGCAAACTTCAATTCCAGTTATTAAGTTATATGAAATATTATTTGGATTTAATGTGTTCGGAAGAAAAACACGATCTTCCTGTGTGTTCACAAAATGTGAAATAAGGTAATGGCTAAATTCTGTCAGGTCCACCACATCAGCTATTGTATAACTGCAAGAATTCAAAAGCTTTGTGGAAAAATCAAAGGTCTTTCTTCTATTAGCTTAGTGCTTCACATTAATATGAAAATTAATCTATTTGCTATTTAAAATTGTAAAAGTATTTTGCTACTTTTCTTTCTGAAGGCTCATCTAGTAAATTTATAATAACAGTTCTTTTTTTGCAAAGAGTTTGCTGGAAAACAATAAACAGAAATGCTTTACATTCCCAGAAAACACAGTATTTTAAATTTCAGTAATGTCAAAAAATATCTGTGACCTGTAAAAGCTCCACTTTAATATCTGCTCTTCATCACGTGACATAGGCACTCATGTTCCTGTGACCTACTAGTGAATGCACAAGTACATATTCCCTATTTACCTTCTTTTATAACATTACTTCTCAGGTGAATTTTTCAAACTTTTTAGATTGCATTTCTTATAAGTGAGCACGGAATACTACAACATATCCAAAATTCCATTGCATATCAACAGACTTTCTGAGGCTCCAAAAAACCCTAATTCTTATAATTCAGAAACATAGAGCAGGCCTCTTTTGAGGGAAATGAATGAGCTGTAAGGGAAGAACACATGGCATGAAAAGGGTTTCTGTGGTATAAAACTAGCTCAAGCTTTACTCTAACAAGTTCCTGTTATGGGTAAATAAGCCAGTGGGTTTCCAACCCCTTCCTGAAGTGTGGGCAAGGCCACTGTACTGCTTAGTAGTATACACTATCAAACAGTTATCAGGTTTCCTTGTAATATTTTGGCCTGGTTCAATCAAATTTCTTCCAGGCAATGCCCCGGCAGAGTTCAGGAAATAGCATGGGCCATGGACTCTTTCCAGTAAGGAAGGAAAGTAGGACAAGGCTACCCTACTCTTGGGGAGGAGAAGAATTTAACCAGAAGGATATGAACTGTACTAGAGCATTTCTAGGGCTAGAGAACGGGCAAAACGCCCATTCTCTGCGACCCTAATCTGCAAATGAAGAATGGAAAAGATTTTCCACAAGTATAAAAGGACAGGTGTGGAGGAAACCTGCCTGTGGACTGCAGAGAACATCAATTCCAGAAAGGACTATTAGACACAGTCCTCACTGAGGAGTAACAGAACAGTCTGAAGGGTCTTCTGTTTATTCAGCTTCATTTCTTTGCCACAGGCTTCAAGATTGATTCCATTACCACCTATGTTACTCATTTTCCTCTTGAAAAGTCACCATTACAGAGAGGAGTGTATTTGAAACACTGTATTAGAACTTAAGAATGGCAAAAATTATGAGGAAAAAAAATCTGACCTGTAAACAGCAAGATCCAAGATGATCTGGTTGTTTTCTTCATCATCTCTCAAAGAGAAATGAAGCCTAATAAAGACAAGAAACACCTCCAGGATAAATACAATTGGAGTGAATGAGCAAACATTACGGCATACTTCAAATTCAACTGCTAGCAATTTTAGATGAATACAAATACCATTTAGACAATATGTCACATGATCATTTTAGAAGCAGTTGCAATTTTCCTCATGAACAGGAAAAAAATACTGGCATTTGAACCAAAGTCATTCTTACATTTATTTTCTGTTGTCCCCACCCAGCCCACAAGAGACAAAAAAAAAAATAATACTGCTGAAGGTCAGTTAAAATTAAGATCAGTCTGTCAATGCAGAAAGAGAGACATCTGCTGGCGAAATCTGTCTGCTCTATTAACATCTTCATAGAAAAAACCGTTCACGAAAAGCATGAAAAGCCTA
Organism: Egretta garzetta; assembly: GCF_000687185.1. Classification (NCBI taxonomy): domain Eukaryota; kingdom Metazoa; phylum Chordata; class Aves; order Pelecaniformes; family Ardeidae; genus Egretta; species Egretta garzetta. The sequence continues at coordinate 3,789,245 of NW_009258613.1, forward strand.
GTACTGGGTAATTCTAACATTACCATATGTAAAAAAAAAATGCATCTTTGTTCATAGCAATTAATTTGCCTAGAGTATAAATATCTGCCTGTGCATTTCCAAAGTAAAACACGATTTGCACAATATCCTTGATTCTACAAGCTTCGTAATATTTTTTGAAAAGGAGACTGTAGATTTTATTAGCTGCGTGTTTGTGATCTGCTGGCTGAGTTCTTAAAGTTGTAAAAGAATCTTACCAGTTATAAACTGAAAAGAACATCTATTACTACAACTGTAAGGAGATCTAGTCCAGACTTTCAAGTTCTGCTCATATACTCAAACATTGCCCATGTATTAAAGTAGAGAAAAAACAGAATAAAACCCACCTATAAACGAGAAGATTTCTATAAATCAGTTATTAGTGTAAAATGTGAGGGTTTTGCTTAATGTAATTTATCTGGAATATTTCAGTGACATTAAAATACTTAGATACTTTGGGTTTAGGTAACAGAAAGAAGCTCAAATGTTAAGCATTTAGATGATACATTTTTTCATCAATAAAAATATTTGTCAGATATACTTTTTAACTCTTTGCTCTCCTGTATTCTGACACAGTCAACTTGCAAGAAAGCTTATGGAGCTTTTAGTTTATGGGTATTTTTAATGGAAAGCTGCAAAGAATACAAACCAGCTTTGTTTCCTGTTCATGCTTTTTTTCTCTTCATAACAATTTTAAGAATGCACTAAAATGTGACGTGTGAAAAAGAGAAAAGAATCGTAAAATTTTCTAGGGGGACACTTAGTCAGAATTGAGGAAGATAAATAGTCTGTTCTCAGCAGCATGCAGCCATTCCTCTTGCTAACCTTCCAAAAGAACATCAGAGAAGCTTGGACATTGCTATGGACATTAGACTTTCACACTGAAGCAAAAACTTTGGAGAAAACCATCTGTCTACTTGTATCTCTTTCTTTATGTCTCTCCAATACCCTGCCAGATTGCACTGAAGAGCTGTGATATTCTTCTTGAAGCCATGACAAAAACTGCTCATTGATCTGCCTTTACGTGGGCACATCCACAGACTAAATTCTAATCCAGAAAATTCGGGTGACACGAACAGGACTGCTACTAACAGTGAACTCCAGGGGACTGTATATCTTCTAAAAAGACAGCGAGAGCTTTATTCTAAATATGTCTGCTTTTTTAGAGGCATAATGAAATTCTATTAACACAAGATTTAAATTATTTTAGACTTGTCTTTCTTCTTTGAACTAGAAAATTATTTAAATTTTTTTTCAGTCAACACATTTTAACAGAAAAAGTTCATCAATACAATGATAAGTATCTTCTGGTACAGATGGAAAAAACATGAGCTCTTCTGCCACTACCTTTAATTTTTCCTATATCACTGAAAATTATGCGCCGATCCTATAACGTAGGTTTGTAAATTCCTCAAATTTGCATGGGTTTATAAATTTCCAAGATTCAGAAAGTATTCTTCATGCTAACAATAAGCATGGTTTTAGCTTTTATTTTGCAGCTAAGTCAGTCTTAAGACGGAGAAGCTTTTTCAGAGGACAGCAGACAGGTAAGTGGCCCTTTGTAGGCCACTTTTTGATCAGTCTCCTGTAGGAAGCTCTTCGGGGAGTCATTTATAAGGAAACATTGTTTGCACTCTCCATCTCCTGTTTTCCCTTAGAAAAGGAAGGCTTGGTTCAAGTGAAACCAATCATAACACATGACTGATATCCCTGGAAACTCCTTCCAAAACACTGGAATACCCAGGTGCCTTTGTCAATGATAAAATACAAGAGACTTCCTTGTATCACCAGCCTCTGTTGCTAGAGCCCTCATTCGGTGCCAAAGGACCTCATGCCATAGAAGTGAATTATATACCCTTCCCAATTCTGCCAGTTTTACATCTGGCATCAGAGGACAGAATTATTTTGTCCAGAAACAGAAGGGAAAAGAGTAAAATGTCGTCTATCTTTTACAGAAAAACAAGTTCTTCAATCATCAAAGACCCAGATGTTAAACAACATTCAATACTTTACTCACTGAAAACTAACTCTTTTCCCAGCATCAGAATATAATTTTAGAAGTCAGTTTCCCGACCAGAAATATAATAGTGTAACGAGAATTTGTCAGCCTTATTATTTTTGTATTGTTACATATCTTGAAATAGTTGCCCAAATCAACTATAAAGAGGTTAGTCTGTATAACCTCTTAACCTTACATACTTAGGCACATTCACATTCAGAACCTTTCCTTCTGCAGTGACCAATGTCCAAAGAGGCTTCTCTCTCTTTTTTGATTCCCTTAACAAAACAGAAAGAAAAATGGTTTATAATTTCACATTCTGGTATTTCAAGTTTAGTAGCAAAAAAAGAAAGGAGGATGGCAAGAGCTAAGAATTACCTGGTATCTGATGTTAAGGATATAACTTATTTCAGGAACAAAACCAGTTATATCAAATGTCCAATTGCACATTAAAAGCAACATCTGAAGATGAACAAATACTTTGTAATATCACATCTTACATTGATAATAACTTCTTATGCATGTCACAACATCCATTATCAAACAGTAATATATCAGATTTATCTGTTATATCTTAAGAAATCAGTGGATTGCTTAAACATATGAGATGGGATGTTTTTCTAGTTTTGAATGGTCATGCTAATCATGAGATATCACTACTGTTAACAGATTTGATATATGTGCAAGCAATTCTAAAGAAATCTTTTATTCATGCTAACTTCTACTGGCATATCTCCTAACAGCATGGCTATCAGTCACTATTCGGCACTAGTAAAAAGAATTTTAATGGTCAAAGATTACAAGCAGCACCAAATAGGATACAGTATCACCAAAGTGCATACTTGTAGATTATTTGTTGATGTGTCTATTAAATTTTTTGCTGTGTTCTTCCTTCAAAAAATACAACATGTATTACTGATGGAGACTTCAGTCTTCACTATCCATGTCCAGCTATCAGCAATTAAGCTATATTTGACTTTCATTTAGCTCAATGAACAAGCTACCTTAAATTTATCTGTCAGAACAAAGCAGATCACTGTATGTTCATTAAGCCTTGCAGTACTGGTATTTTCCTGTATAAATGTTTAGATCATGAGCAAGGAGAGGAAGAATCTGCTTGCACCTAGGTAAAAAATGGCTACATTTTCTTCAAAAATACACCACTATAATTGTCGATTTGCATTAATCCACTCTTCAGCTGGTCAATATAGTGTGTATGGATACTTCAGCTGAGGTATAAAACCCTCCCATTTCTCAAAAAACACCAATACATTGCTTCTTGTGTTCCCAAACCAATTTCTTACTCTACGCTCGAGATTAAGAGAGCATTAAAGGTAAATCACTAATGAGGCAAATAAAGTATGTAAGATTTAGACCACTTTGGGGGAAAAAAAGCATTTAAAAAGATTTGGTCTATAAATACAATGGATTTGAAGAAGAAATAAAACATTCAAGTGGAGCTACTGGAATGACTACATAAAAACAACTTCTGTTTAAGAAAGGTTCACAACTATCCATGTGTTAAATACTATTCTATAGTATGAATCAGAGGTTTAATGTGGGATTTGTGGGCTAGCAGTTTCTACACCTGAATACTCTTGACACTTAAATGCAAAGTGAATGAACCATGACCCTGTTCTAAAGATGCAGTTCTCAGAAATGCTTCAGGAAATTATATCCTACCACCCCTTAGCTGTTAATAACCTATTTCTAGATTAAATCTGTCTACTCATATGAACCATTTTAAGGCAAATTCAGTCATGTCATAATCATTAGAGTTTAAGACAACTTGTTTAACTTCGTGCTAAGATGGGCTGAAGGGCCTTGTTCAGGCAATGACCAGCTAAAGGAGATCCCATGCACCTTTCAGCTGCAACTGATTTTACACTTGTCTGAATTTTCTTTGAATGAAACCGCAAGTAATCACTCATTTGGCAATAGCCAAAGGTGCTCAAGTTTAGGATCAACTGTCCAACTATACCCCAGCTGGCAAATTTAACATGTGCTAACGTGTCATAGATAAGTTGAAATATATCATTGGTCTGATTGAGTTCATGTCAATTTTTTACTAAGTATGCTATACTGAGTGACTTACATTAAAGTTACATTTCAGCTCCTCTCCACCATCAAGGATGATTTGAAGTTGTCAGGGGCGCTTTTCTGCTCTCACCTTTCTCATGCTACTTAACAAAAATCTCACCACCGAACCAAAATTACTGTGAAAGGATTTTTAACTCCTTTAAATGTTTTGGAAGTTTAGAAAAATCCAGAAAGGAATTATTCTATCTTTGTTATAATGCTGTTTGGACTCTCCTTGAATACTTACATGGAAGCATTTAGAACACATGTGCTTTTGACTACAGCAAGACATTCCCAGACACAGCAAAATTCTAACTAGCTAGGATCTGGGTTTCACAGTAGTTCTGGGAAAGTGCTAGACCTTGAATTAATAATAGCAACAAGTTACGCAGATTTCTGAATTTCTTGGAGAGTTCCCTAGGCCTGACTTTTTCGATACTTAGGCTTGATAAAGCTTGTAAAAATCATGCCCTTAAAAAGGACAGCTAGAAAAACCTCTGACACAAATGCTTTTACATAAGAAAAAAAAAAAAAAAAAAAAAAAAAAAAAGGGACATTGCTTACTATGTTTGTGGAACTGATAAGCCAGCAGCAATAAAATAACTTTTTTTGCTAGTATCTGCATTAATTTTCCATGGTCAGCAAAACCAGTGGCAACTTTAGAAAGTTTTAAAGGTTTTTCAGGGACTGGACAGCTTCAGATTCACCATGCCGAATAGCATAAATAACATGAAGAATTTCATTACTCAGGACAAATATCTTTGATAAGCATGTGAAAAAATTTATAAGTCACATAGAAAAGGTGCCTGAAAGGTCACTTGAGGCCAATTATATAATGCAACCTGCACTCCAGATAAATGTTTTTAGCAAGGTATTTCAAACATTGAACTATACAAAACATGTTAGCTGACAGAAAAGTGAAACTTCTGAAGTCCATAAAACAGAGTTGAAACGAGAAATTATATTTTAAAACTCTGTATGAGGAAAACCAAGATAAAGCATATCATAAATAAATTTTAGAAAATGAAACAAAACAAAATGAACAATCTGTATATTTTATTTAGATTTTATAAGCATGTTTGCACAGGCAACAGGGATTTAAGCTGTCAGTTCTTAGTAATATTTAACGTGAGGCAGATGCCTGTCTCTACTCTGTTTCTTTGAAAATTTTCCCATCCTCAACTCATAGAATATATTAAAACAAAAACATACCTTATATTGTCTTTAGCTCTCCGTTTTTCTTCAATGTATCTGTGAGTTTCTAGTCTAGATTCTGGAGTGTACGGTGTAGGCTCCTCCCAAAATCTTCTGTCTTCATCATCTTCAACTGTTTTCCACATTTCTTGTTCTCTGTCTCCTTCTGCCTGATGGTTTTCTGTGTTCTGTAGGGAGTCTGGGCTACACAAGATCACATGGAATATTATCCCAATGAAGTGAAGGAAGAATATTTGCTAATGATTTTTTTGCAATAATATCTTTTTAACCGAATACTAATAGCTGTATAATTCCTACCAAGAACAGTATCTTATAGATTTGGACAACGTTCTCTGCCCTGCTTCTTTCATCAATCAGCAAAACATATTTCGACATAATGTTTTTAATTTTTTTAACTAAGAAGTGATACTATGTTTATGCCTAACCCTCTGAAAAGCCTGATAAGATAGCTAGTTCAATGGATTTAATTTCAGCAGCAGAATTTTCAGATACCCTCACAACTTTCCAGTGAAAAAACCCCTTCAGTCTCTGTGATGTTTAAGTATTCCCAATATCAGGCAGCAGAACATAAGAAATTTATAGGGTAGCAACATTTTACTTAGGCATCTCCTCAAATGCCATCTTAGAACCTGAATCATTTTTTCCCCTAGCCCTAAGCCTCTGTAATCTTCCAAAATTCTCCATCAATGTAGAGAGAAAACTGAATTTATGATACAGCTGTGATATATGAGGACAAGGTTCCATAGCCAGCTCCATGGAACTTAGTCTCTATTGGATTAAAAATAAGATGGATGGCACTGCAGTGGAAGATGACCCCAGACAAAAAACCTTCTCCTGTCTAGGTAATCTCAGTGATATTAGGTGGAAGAAGTATAGAAATCAATGTTCCATAGCCTTTTATGTCTCAAAATATCTGCAATATTCCATTTCAGTCTTCATATCTAATAACCCTAAATCAAAAGAAATTATGGGTGAACAGCTGCTTTCTCTGGAACATCTGCTTTACCTTAAATAACAATATCCAGCTGTTCTCCTGAAAGAAGCTATCAATTACACTATTTTGGCACCCAGACAATTTAGTTTGGAGTTTTGGGACAAAAATTCTGTTGCACTGTCTGCAGGTCAGTAATTAATTATGTTTGTAATTAGTTATATTTTTCATTAGAGATAACACGCATGAGGAGAAATAATTCTGCTAGAATCAACAATAAAGACAAACAAAAACATTTAAGTGGAATTATATAAACTATTTAATGAGGAAAACCAAAATCCTTAAGGAAGAAAGAGATGAAGGATATATACTCACAAACTGTTGTTGCTTACTGTTACCTGTCACATCCAAGCTTAGATTCCATTTGGGTTTTTTTCTTGTCCTTTCTTTCTTGCATCCTTCTTTGACCTTCTTCTTTTTCTCTGGCCCTTTTGAGAAGGTAAGCTTGTTCCTGTTCTCTGATTTTCTGTTTCACTTCTGGGTAGTTTTGAAGTGCTTGAATCCTCTCTGAACGTTCTATTTCTTTACTATCCAGACACTTCACAAAGGGAAAAAAAATCAATATAAATATTTGAGAAATTTTAAATATATTCAAACCAATAAATCTATTAAAGTGTAGGTTAATTTTGGTAGATTACTTACTCTATAAAATTAAAAATACACCTTTCAAACTTCCATAGTACTATGTAAGTTATACTATATTAAAAAGAATTAACAATAAGTTGCTATTCAGATCTGAAAATGGTTTTCTGTGTCTGAGAGCTCCTTTTTGCATTTTCCAGGAATTTCAGTTGGTCTGATTAGACTATGTAATAGAGAGAGTCCCTTCAGCCATTTCTGATATTTGTCTGACCTTCATTGAGGCTCATGGAACTATTACAAAATTATTTCCTTTGACGTGTTAGTTTATTGCCAACTGAGCAAGCTGAATCTACTCTAAATAAGTTAAGTAAGCATCTGTGCTTCTCCAAGGGAAAATTTGTGGGAGCATATTTCATGACTGGGACTGCTTGTTTCCATGGCAGGAAATCATTACATCAGTACATATTTGCACAAAGCCTCAATCTCAAAGTATCTATTTACAGTCGATGCAATAGAGTGCATTTTTACATCAATTTCTGTCTTTCTACTGCCTTACACTGTTGGCTTGGCACATATTGTTGGTATGGTACCAACAACCTGGTAACTTTCTGCAATCATGAAAATAATTTAAAAATGCATTTTATATATATGCATTGTATATATAAAAACAAAAGGAGAAAAAAAGCCAGAACTGTACTGTGTATTTTTTTTTGTCAGAACTTTTTCTAAGGATCTCTAATGAAAATGATAGAAAGATTAACAAATGCATGTGGTTTAGCCAAAACAGAACCAATTTATTATCACATTATTTACTGTAGTCACTTATTCTTCAGAATAGAATTTAATTTCCTGTGGACAGTAGGAAAAATGCTTTCCTACCACAGGCATTTAACTTGTTTGGGATTAGTGTGTTCAGTCAACAATGCTGGTTATTAGTTTGGATATAAATTTAATTTTAAAAATCTTACTTTTAATTGATGAAGAGTTGCCACCACGAATTGTCTATAACCTTCAAATTCAGTACAGGGGTTACCCACTAGAAACAGTTCCTTCAGATGTATATTACATTTTAGGGCTTCAATACTGGAGAGTTCACCAATGAAATTTGCTGTCAGGTCAAGTTTCTTCAGTTCTTCACAGCCTGTTTGAAAAAAACTTAATTCAGTTTGTCCATAACATAAATGTACACGTGGCATACACATACACACAAACACACACACGTACACACACATGGGTATACAACTGTCTGCATTTCTTGTCTGTATACTAATTTCATCTTTTCCAAGCCACAAGTAAAAGAGTGACATCTTAAGTTTATGAGGTCACAATATTTATAGACAGAAAAAAAATCTGAATAAAATACAAAATATCAAAACTTATTATTAATTTTACCACTATCAAACCTCTGCGGTCAGTACTTGTATACTAGATGAGTTATTAAATGTTTCATTTCCAGATAAGCTGGACTTCAGTTTTAACAGTCTGATTGCCTTGGTACCCCTCCTCAACTGAGTCTTCATTATATGGCTAAAAGAGTGCTTTGGGAGAGCAGGATCAATTATGGGTTTCATTTCTGTGTACTGTTAAACTTAGCTAACATTATTCAAGTGTAAAAATAAGGTTATCTTAAAATTCACTCCAAGTCAAGGTGAGGTTTTCCACTCATGGACTCAGCTACGAATACTTCATCAGTGGTTAAATTGCAAATACTGGTGAGAAAATAGTTTGTTAACCAAAACGATTAATTATAACAGAAATGCTAAATTAGCTAACAAAATGCCCAGGAAGTCCAGATCCGGATCTGTCCATGAATCATAACTTTGACTCTAAGAGTAAAAAAGTTTAGCTAAGAGCAAGCTCAACTTTGGTGATCATCATTGTAATCACTTCTTTTCCTTTGCAGGTCTATTTGGCAAGTATTTCATGCATAATGGAACTGAAAGAAAATAAACAACTCAAAATGATTTATTAGGGGATTTAAATAACCCAAATTTTTGCAAGGCTCACTCCAAAAGGTTCTGACTCCTAAGTAAATGACAAATCACAGTAATAAATAATGCAGTCTGATAGAGGAACTTAAAATTTACTGGAATGAAAACAGATGGAAGCTTCTCAACAAATTGCCAAATATGTAATATACTACTTATTTATTCGACTTTTACAAATTTGTGTTTAGCCTATTTGCTTCTTTTTTTATTTGATTTAAGCCATCTTCTTGAATCACCTTGTAGGCAAAAAAAAAAAAAACCAACCAAAAACCAAAACCCAAACAAAAAAAAACAAACAAAGAAACGCAGCTTTATATTTTATTGTTCCCTTGTCAAGGTGGACATTTAAAATATTCAGCAACTGGCCTAATCAGAATCAAGAAAGAGAAAGAAGTCAAGTCAGAAATTATTCAAGTAATATGGAATGTGCTTTTGGGTGGCTCCAAGTCTTAGATTTTGATCTTGGAAAATGCTAGAACTTTACACATGCAATTATAGTGACAGGATAAAGGTTTAAACACAGATAAAACAGACAGGACTTCATGCAATGACAGAGAAAAGAATCATCTGAAAAACTCTTTAAAAATAACCCAGACTACCAATGCAACCTGTGCACAGAGTAGAACCTTCTTGTGTGCGACACTTGATTGCTCAAGTGAAGATGACTGCTGAAACATTACACAAGAGAGACTTTTTACAGCCTGCATAGCATTAGAAAAAAAAAAAAAATCACATTGTTCCAGCTAACCTGCATAAAAAATTATCTTCTCTTTACAGTGGGGCAATACAAATTTCATGAAAAATTTGGATTCCCACTTCGTAGAGTATTAAAGACTAGTACTTGCTACAAAGAAGCATTTTTGAAATGCTGCACACAAAAAGGCTCTTTCTGAGTATCAACAGAGTACCTTTACTAGTGGGCATACTTAATGGCTTCCACCCTCTTTTACACTAAGTCATAACTTAAGTGTTTCAATATAAAAAGGCAAAATGGTTTGTTTCAAACCTGACCTTCCAGATTTTCAATTCTTTCAATGTTGTTCAAAGCTACATTTAAATATTCCAGCTTCTTTAATTTGCCCACATTTTCTGTAACAAAACATAAATCTGTTATTTCAGTTTTCTTCATTGGAAAGGGCATTATCATTTTACTTGCTCACTTTACTTCAAAGAAACAATAAGGCAGAAAAATAGGAAGGACAAATCAGAATATGTATCAGATTACTGGGCATTATTATTTTAATATTAATAAAAAGACAAAAAAGTTCTCTGAAAACACATATTAAAATAAAAATAAAAAGAAATAAAGAAGGTTATGAACAAATTTTTATCACAAATCCATAAAACATATATATAATGCAAGAGGAATGGCCAAAAAGCAGGGTGAAACATTCCATTTGTCATGAAATTCAGAAAGGGTCAGGCCCTACTTAGTCAAGCTTTATAAAATCAGAGTTTTACGCTCACTTATATAGAAAAGATTGGCTTATTTAGTGTATATGTAATTTTTAAAGATCTTTTATCTACCACAGGTTTACAAGAAACTACTCCTCCCTTTTTAAGAATTTTGCAAATAAGGATTTGTACGGCTTCAGTATGAACAAAACAAAGCCACACACCCCCTCCTAATCTGGAATCTAACCTGTATTATTTTCACCATGAATTGAAATGAGCAGGTTCACAGTTTGTGGGGTTGTGTCAGAATGCCTAGCATTTCCTCCTTTGAATACACAAAGGTGGTAAAGAGGGAATAGGCTAGCAACAATCTTAATCAGTCTCAAAAATGACTGAAAAATGCAAATACCACTTGAGAGACATAATTCTGAGAGAAAATACATAGTATAACCTATTCCACAGTTCAGTTTCTCCCCAATTACCAAGTATTTTGAAGATCTGACTGGAAAACCTACCCAATGAAGTCATAAAGTTTACCTCAAACTCTAATTCATAAGCCGCACTGATTCACTGTCCCTGCTGAGACAAATGAAGAGTTTCAAGCAGAGGGAGCTTCATCTAACCAACACAGATCATGTCTACAACTGAGTCAGTTGTCTAGGCTCCTCTATGATCCACAAAGAGAAATAGGCTCTTGAAGGTGCAATTTGTCTTATCTTAAATTGGCTGTCTAGAACCAGTGAACCAAATCATGCTCAAATATATGCCTTTTCTTCATCACTGATTATAAAGGGAGCCTACAGTAACTGCCTAAGACATAGGCATGTCTAAAAGTTTGGTGACATGAATCCTACCACTTAGTTTACTAAGGCCTCGGAGAGATACTTTCTTCATAATTCACAAAAAGATTATGAAATTTATTTCTCAGCAAGGACTTGTGCAGCTTAGGTTGGCTGTTCATTTTTTCTTATGGTATTTCTGTAACAGCAGTGCCTGTACACATGAAGATGTAAGAGAGACAAGTGTTGAAGCCAATGGCATCTTGCGGGTTTTTTTCCATTTATAGAAAAGAACCAGGACTCATCCATACAGTGGATGCCTTCCAAGTTGCTATCTGATTAGTAGCAAGTCTGATCTTGAGGGCTGCATAAAGGTGTTCTTTAAGAGGAGAAAAGACACATCCCAATAGAGTCAATATGTAACATTCAGCTATGATATTTTGAAGCGTGCTTGGAACTGCTGCATGCTCCGCACGGACATGTTGGTATCCACTGGGAAGGATTACTTCTCAAATTCTGTACTTTGTAGCACAACCCCTATTGGCAACCCTTTTGGTCACTACTTATATAGCATTTTGCTTTTTTTTTTTAATTTTGATTTGTTACTAAGGCATTATCTTGGAAAGCTGTTACATTATACGAGAATATATGAAGTAGGAAGTTGGATACTTTTCCAACTCCTACAGTTAGATTAAGTTAAGAAAAAACTGACTGCCTCAAAAATGAGATTGCTGAAAAAATCTTGTTTCCAAAAAGCAATAAGCTGAACAGTAATATGATATACTGTACTAACCTAAAGGAGGTATGAGCGTCAACAAAAGAACGAGATTAAGTCCTGTGCCCTATTAAGGACACAGTAGCAAAGAGAAAAACAACTTATTTTAGTCCCATTTTTGATGGGGTAGAGCAGCATAAAGCAGTTCCAAAAACCTTATTCTCTCTGGGAGAAGATTCCTCCATGCTAAGAAATGCAGGTGTTATCAGTACAGATACTCCCTAGGAGTTTCCTGATGAACCCCTCCAGAGGATTTAAAGCCTTTGCCTACAAGTGCCAAGCACAGAATTTCACCCTAAAACTTCAGATTTTTTTTTCTTCCTCTTAAGGAACTTCAAAGAAATATGCTAATATAATTCCTGGGCACTTTTGACTTTCCATTCTTCATCTACCACTATCTGTAGGGTCTAAGCTTTTCCAGTCCAAGGCCTGATGTCCTATCATCAGCCTAGCAAACACGAACCTATACTACAAACCACAGATCATATGGAATTATACCTTCTATGGTGCAGGAAGACCACTGAGACTTCGCTGTAAAAAGTTGTCTTTATGCACAAAAGCAAGCATTTTATCTGAATAAAAATTATTTCAATGTTAACAAAAAATATCATTGTCTAAAACCTGAATTTAAAGATGAGCCTGAAGAGAGCTAGTCCTATGATAACACAGTCCATGGTATATGCTAAACTGTTTGTCTCTCTGTTTGCCACAAAGACAGGATATTTAAGTTATATCTTGATTTATGATATTTTAATCAACAAAAGGTGTTCCACACTCATATTCTAGTGACTTGTATCTCAGTACTATCTTTTTCATTTAAAATTTCCCTTGCAAATTCCTGAGCTTCTTAGAAATTTACTAAGGAGACAGGGAAAGGAAACCTGGTAGGAGCAGATCCACAAACAACTTTTCTGTAGTTACTCACTCTACATTCCTTTAAAGTATAACACAACAGATATTTTTTCCTGATGTCAAAATTATGCATGTAAATCCCTTTAAAAAGAAATATATACAGAAAAAACTTACCAATTTTTGGAATTAGATTATTCTGAAGATAGAGAATTTTTAAATCTCGACACCATTTGTCAAGATACATTTCACAGTTGTTATGTTCTGCACGTCTTCTGACAAGATCTTCAGTGACTGAAAGAAACATTAGATGTCACAGCTCCCTTTAGTCATTTTCCGTCACCTGACTTATGAGCAACTTAAAAAATCATTAAAATATTTTGTTCCACCATACCAAATACATATCTGGTAGGGACAACAACAAAAATAAAATCTGCTAGAAAATATATCAAATGCCAAGTAACTTCAGCCCACTCTGCCACAGGAAACCATTTGTGAAACACACTCATGTCACCTGTAATATTTAGAAAAATCCGTATGAAAACTGCTGAGTCTTCCGTAAGAGTGGGATAAAACCCTTGCAGAAATTAATCCAGCATCCATTATTTTCAGCATAGCTCGGGTTGCAGATTGATTCACGTAGACAAGCAATGGAGTGTTTTATGCTCTTTTATTTCCTGATGCCAGATGTTCACAAAAAGTGAACTAGCTAGGGTGTGTCAACATATCCTTCCACCAGCACAGTGTGCACAGAAATAAGCAGGATGAATGCCAAAAGTGGGCAGATGTTTTTTACTTTTTCAGTGCTTGAGGCAAAGCCATAACTAATTCATTCTTATAAATGTTTATGTTAGAATGAAATTTAATCCTAGGTATTTCTCAAGTACTACCAGCTCATTAGCAGCCAGCAAAGGTGTTTCAGTGGCCGAAAAACACCAGAGACCTGGGTTCAGGGTTTTCACATAGTAACATTTAATGCCAGGCAATCTTTCAAAGAGTGAAAAGGCTCCGTATAATGAAGGTAAAGAAATTCTATGAGAACCAGTGCTCACTCTTGAGCTAGATGTTATTACTGTGTTTCCAGCCCACTGCGCCAAAAAAGCAATAGCATTTTCCTCTCCTTGACAAGCAGTGAACTACAGTGAAGTACCGATTAAGAAACCAGGGTTTTATCAAATTAGCATAGGAATTTTCATGATTGTGTATGCCAAAAAAAAAAGAGGCTCTGAAGAAAAATAAGTGAAAAGAAAAAATATAAACACAAAGATCTGTGAAAATAAAGTGTTCCTACTATGCATTATTTAGAAGTATTCCTTCATCACTGCTTTGACTCAGGGAGGTTTTGTGAAATCCAGTTTTATTAGTGGTCCTGGAATGGCTGCACACATTCACATGGACAGGTCTGCTACAAGCTGGGTAAGCTACGTACCAATACAGCCCAAACACACGTGTCATTGCAGCTCCTCTATCTACAGCCTTTGGGAAAGAGGTGAAACTGGTTTTGCATATGTTATATTATTTACAGATGACCAGGGTTAAATCTCTTTTCTGTTCAAGAGTTTCATCTGATGTGATTTAAAGGGTTATATAATGGTGATGCTGATATTGATGTAAGAGGGGATCCTGTTTGCACATAAAGCATATTGGGAAAGGTGTCTTTCTTTTTAAGCTTCTTGGGCAGGTTTGCTGCATTCTGAACAACCATCTTCCCTTAAACAGCCCATTGATTAAACCTCATTAAATTAATAGAGAAAACAGAAAAAAATGACAATAATTGTGACTAAATCTTTTAAACTTCACAGAAAATATAAAAAAAATTGCATTTCTAATAAGTTACTTGGCAAATCTGCTGGAAATTTAAAAAAAAATGGCCTTCTTACTAATGTGCTTGGTGGCAGATATTTCAGTGCCAGTATTTCCAGTGCAAACAGGTGGTTTTGAGCAAGAAAACAATAATATTCCACAATCTGCATACATATACATTGGAGACATTATGCTCTATATCCTTTATACAAAAAGAAGCCATACAAACTATTCCAGACAGAGTTTTATTACAGTCAGATATCCCTTTGCTGATGAAAAGAAAATTGAAGAGATTGTTGCAGCTATTATGCAAAAATGTCCAATTTCATTACCAAATGGTTTGTAAAGCAGAGACAATCATTCCCAATAGAAGCTACAGTGGAGCTTTAGAAACCTATTTTGGGGGCCTGCTGTAGGGAACTGAGTGAGTAGTTGACCTTTTGTGTGCTATATAGTTCATTTAAGAAGAAAGAGGGAAACAAACTTGCAAAAGAAAACAACAACTTTTAAATAAAAGGTTTTGCAGGACATTGACAAAACACGACACATTGTAACATTACTTCTCACTGAGAAGTTCATTATCCAGATTATCTAATGTTGTGTGCAGTAACAGCAGAATGGACCAGTGATCTGAGAGATCACAGCAATTCCCGTGTTCCCACGAACACAGGAGGAAGCAAGGGATGGCATCAATCAACTGGAGATAACAACGGATCTTGAAGATCTTACAGCTGGGCTTCCAAAAATTACATGTTTTACTCAAAATGAAGCAGACTCAAAGGAAAACACTGAAGAAATAGAAACAATAAGCAGGTGGACACCAGCAGGTATATCAAAAAACAGTAGGGGAACCTGCATTTCAGAGAAGTGAAGTATGTAACCATTATTTTAAGACCCAGATTCACACCATGCTGTTCAGGAGATGAAGCCATTCTCCTTCAGGCAGTGCCTGATCAAAGCAGGCATCTGCCAGCCTCATGCAGAGAGCAGGAGTTCCTTTCCAAAGCATTCTTTTAGCCCAGCAAGGGACCGGCAGTCCAGAGATGGCATACAATCAAAGCACATTACAGGGAAAATCACAGAGGAAGGGAATTCCTCAGCAGTTTTTTTTTCCTGAGTGATATGTATGAGCACTCAGTCTTTTAGGTCATACTGCTTTACCTCCAAAAGATTATGGATTCATAAGTAATGGTATGGTGTACTTTTAACCTCATTCAGGGGTTTTTTTACGTCTCTGATAAAGTGTCTGCGTTGGCTACTTCTACCTAAAAAAAAAAAATAAACTGTCATGTGATGTTGAAAATCATAGAATGTTTTGGGTTGGAAGGAACCCCTAGAGGTCATCTAGTCCAACCCCCCTGCAGTGAGCAGGGACACTGCTAACTAGCTCAGGTTGCTCAGAGCCCCGTCCCACCTGGTCTTGAATGCTTCCAGGGATGGGGCCTCCACCACCTCTCTGGGCAACCCCTGCCAGTGTTCCAGTGTTTCACTGCCCTGTGAACGTGTAAGTGCAGGGAAGGGCCAGCGCTGACAGCTCCAGGCCCAGACACAAGCCATCCCGTCAAGCAACTCCCCTTGCAGGGGCTGCCCCACACACGGAGGGGTCCCTGCCTGGGCCCCCCCCCGCTGCTGGGCCTCCCGGAGGTAGTTTTGGGAGGCAAGCACACCCCTGCACTATGCTTGGTGAAATAAAACGGGTTGTTATTCCCAGGGAGGAGGGAGACCTGGTACTCCAGCCAGGTGAGGAGAGCAAGGGAGGCAGGAGGGGGGAGGGG